>NC_139560.1:21358831-21721331 GCF_965112155.1 Podarcis liolepis
TTAGGAGCGGTTTCAATGCAAATGCTTAAGTGCTGCTGGAACAGCAAAGCCCCTTGTGTTGTGGTTCACAAATGCCCGACAACCAGCTGGCTTTGGGGCACTTAGGAAGTGCTGCACGACAGAATTCTGACAGCTAGGTGGAGCAACCCCCACCCATCAATCACCTGATGTCACAGTGATGTCAAGTTGCCATGTGGGATGGCACCAGATAAGGATCTGGTTGCCAGCTCAAAAAGGTTACCCACCCACCCTTTGGGCAATCACTTTTAATGGCCCAGTAGTGATGTATGGAAGTGAAAGCTGGACCATCAAGAAGGCTGATCGCCGAAGAATGGATGCTTTTGAATTATGGTGCTGAAGGAGACTCTTGAGAGTCCCATGGACTGCAAGAAGATCAAACCTCTCCATTCTTTAGGAAATCAGCCCTGAGTGCTCACTGGAAGGACAGATCCTGAAGCTGAGACTCCAATACTTTGGCCACCTCATGAGAAGAGAAGACTCCCTGGAAAAGACCCTGATATTGGGAAAGAGGGAGGGCATAAGGAGAAGGGGACGACAGAGGACGAGATGGTTGGACAGTGTTCTCGAAGCTACGAACATGAATTTGACCAAACTGCGGAAAGCAGTGGAAGACAGGAGTGCCTGGCATGCTCTGGTCCATGGGGTCTCGAAGAGTCGGACACAACTAAACGACTAAACAACAACAACAAACCGGCTCCCCATTGTTTCTTAATGGCTCTGCACTTAGCTAGCTCAGGCCAATTTGCATAAGCTAACCCAGTAATTGTCTGGCACAGTTCTGCAGCCTGCATTTTCCCTTCATATCCCCAATATTATCTAAATATCACTGTTTATTAATTCCTACCATTCACTAACAGACTCTAATACCCTAAATCTATGACAAGATACATTAAGGTAAAGGACCCTTGGACAGTTTAGTCCACTCAAAGGTGACTCTGGGGTGCAGCACTCATCTTGCTTTTCAGGCCAAGGGAGCCAGTGTTTGTCCACAGACAGCTTTCTGGGTCATGTGGCCAGCATGACTAAACCGCTTCTGGTGCACGGAGGTACCTATTTATCTACTTGCACTGATGTGCTTTTGAACTAGGTTGGCAGAAGCTGGAACAAAGCAACAGGATCTCACTCCATCGCATGAGTTCGAACTGACAACCTTCTGATCGGCAAGCCCAAGAGGCTCAGTGGTTTAGACCACAGCATATTAAAAGACCACAAAAGAATGATTTTATTATAAAGGGGGGAAATAACCAAAAACATCTATAGGCAGCCATAATAAAAGGGGGTGGGGGGAAGAAGAGACATTAAATAGCAACTGTTCGAAGGGGCAGCCGATTGTCCCCGTTGCTCTCATCCAACTGAATCGAGCTCAGCTTCCATAATCCAAAAAGCGGTTTTATCTGCTGAAGCAAATGATCCAAGCTTCTTAACTTTGGCATGTCAGGATAATGGGTAATCCCAAGGAAAGCCATCCAAAGAACAAATTCCAAGTGAAATAAGTTCGTTGTTTCGGGTGGAATTCAATTTGGCACTATAGCTTGCCAGACAAAATGATCCCTCCTTCTTCTCGCTCCTCCCACGTGCTGTTCTGGAGGTTCTTGATCACCAGAACTTGTTGGCATCCAATGCAGCTGATTATTTGAGGATTCAGGTCAGACAAGCCCGTTATCTTTGTATTATGTATGCTTTTATAATTGCAAGCTGCTTTTAGACTTTTATGAAGTAAGTTATGAAACACATGATGATGATGATGATGATGATGATACACAGCCAGTGGTTCCCCTCTTAAGAAATATAGGTGTCAATATACACCTTTCTCTCGTATGCTAGCACTTAGGTAGGAGAGCCACGTTTGCTTAGCACCCAAGAGATATGTAGGCATTGTACAATTGCTCTGCAGATAAATTTATTTATTTACTTTAAAGCTCATTGCAGGGGGAAAACTCTGAAACCACAGTGCTGTTAGCTACTGTCCTCTTCATCACTGCTATCCCACCCACCCACCCACGAGCTGCCGGCGGTGCTATAGCCCAAGCTGTGCAGACTGAGTGATCCATAGTTGCCCCAGCATTTGTCAAAGTGATCTACAGCTACAATCTTCAGACTAATACAACAGTGCTTCTTCCTCTGCACTGTGTGGGCTTGGAGTTGCACAGCTATTCCTGGCTGTGATGGTTCTATCTGTCAGGCCATCGCTTGCGTTAACTAGGCACCACCATCAGAGTCCAAAGAAAAAAATGCATGTATTCTCCAACTGAGTATACAGATACATGCTGAGCATTTCCTCTCGGCATGGTTCTTATACCGAGAGTTTACAGTTCTGTCCTAGATGCGGGTGGCACTGTGGTCTAAACCACAGAGCCTAGGGTTTGCCGATCAGAAGGTCGGCAGTTTGAATCCGCGCAATGGGGTGAGCTCCCGTTGCTCAGTCCTTGCTCCTGTCAACCTAGCAGTTCGAAAGCACACCAGTGCAAGTAGATAAATAGGTACCGCTGTGGTGGGAAGGTAAATGGCATTTCCGTGCGCTCTGGTTTCAGTCACGGTGTCCGGTTGTGGCAGAAGCAGTTTAGTCATGCTGGCCACATGACCTGGAAAGCTGTATGTGGACAAACGCCGGCTCCCTCGGCCTGAAAGCGAGATGAGCGCCGCAACCCTATAGCCTCCTTTGACTGGACTAACCACCAAGGCATCCTTTACCTTTACCTTTTACAGTCCATATATAGGTGAGATACAGCATGCAAAATCAACAGACAAAAAAGGTTATGTGTATAATGGGGACATTTGACAGTTACGTTGCTATTTACATACATATGCTCTGGTAGCTCAGCTGGTAGGGCATGAGACCCTTAATCTCAGGGTTGTGGGCATAGCTGTCAACCGTCCCTTATTTGGCGGGAAAGTTCCTTATCCCAGCGCTATGTCCCGCTGCTGTCCCTTATTGATGATGTCCCTTAAATTTCCCGGGTTTCAAATGAAGCAGCTCCTCTCCCTCCCTCCCTGCCGGCCAGGGAGGAGGGAGGCTCCAACTGTGTTGCTTGGCTGCGTTGCTCACCCAATAAGGAGTCTAAGAACGACTGGGGGGGTGGAGCTTGCATGCCTTGTGCCGAACAAATCGGCTGCATTACCTGGGGACTCGCCTTTGCTCAGCGCTTCCCAGCGGAGAGGTGACGGTGGTTTCCCTTGCTGCATCCCCTTTGCCAGGTCGCTGTGCTGTGGGAACCGCCGCTTGAGGCTTCATTTGGCTGCTGGTTGGGTTTTCTGCCTTTGGCTCGGAGGGGCTCAGAAGTTGAACATACCTGCACTCGGAAAATCCCTTATTTTGGCTGCTGATCCCTTATTTTCGAGGCTGCTGGTCCCTTATTTTCAAATCTGTAAGTTGACAGCTATGGTTGTGGGTTTGAGCCCCATGTTGGGGAAAAGATTTCTGCATTGCAGGGGGTTGGATTAGGTAACCCTTGTGGTCCCTTCCAGCTCTACAATTCTATGATTCTATGATGAATGTAAGCCCCTTCCAGGAGTCAAATGTTTTAGGTATTCCTCTGTTCCCTCACTCTCCAAGTTCTTCTTTTTTTGTCCTTTTCTCTCTGCCTTCTCTCCATTTAAAACTTATTATTTTTTCTTTGAGGGTGGGAAAACTGTGCTGAAAATTTTGGCACAGCTCTAGTGGTAACATATAACCTCAGTTATCACTCATATGGACTTCACAAAAGACTCGTGCTCACTTTTCATTTTCAGTGGCCTTTATTGTGTAACACAGATAAGGCCTTAAAATTGGGGGGAACGGGGGGGGGGATAGGTTTGCCTAAATCCCACTGGAGCTTGTAGCTTAGACATTCCTCTGGATTATACTCATTTCAGCACATCTACACTATAATGTGTTTATCTGCTTTATAATAACTCAGCTCCATGGCATCTCTAAAATCTTGGGTGTTAGAGCTTGGGGAGACTCTAAAAATTTCCCTGTCCCTCCCCCCTTCACAATCTATCGGCTTAGGAGAAAGGTGACATTTTCTATTTTGGATGCAAACCATTAAGTATCAAATGACATCACTCCCATGAAATGCAGTACTCAGGACAGTGTGACCCATTAAGCCTCTAAAACGACAATGGAATTACACTACGAGTTGGATTAAGTTAGTAGGGCTTCAGCCCCACTGAAATAAGTGCAGCTATTAACTTACTTCCCATTGATTTCAGTGGGCCTTCATATGTCGTTGGACCACAACTCCAATCAGCCCCAGCCAGCATGGTGAATGGTCATGGATGATGGGAGTTGTAGTCTAGCAGTGGAATTTGGCCATTTAGGCAAACCACACCCAGTGCCCTATACTTGACATCATTGTGTATTAGTCAATGGGGTTTCTAGTCAGCATATTTTAACTCTGGCACTGAATGGAAGATCCACTGTGATTGGTTCCACTTGGCAGCTCCCCAGTGGAGCCAATCCCTGCCAGAAGCGGGACTTGCAGCTACCACAGATCAGCTGACCAGTGGTGGCTGCAAACCTTACTTCCTTTGTCCCTCTACCACCATCAATAATCGCTTTTCATATTGCATTCATATTGAAATAAAGTTTAGACTTTGTTAGGGTTTTCAGTCGGAGTCCTGCAGTTGTCACCGCTCATAACAACAGAATAGAACACACATTAATTATGCCCTAAAATATGTTTCAATCAAACACATTATAAAAGGGAAGGACTTGCATTGTGGAATTTGCACCCTGTCAGAAGAACATAACATATCCTGCCAGATTGTACACATAACATTTCAAAATGTTAAATACATGCAGTCTTAGTTTTTTTTAGAATATTTTATATAAATGGTATTTGAGATGCAAATCTAAGTTGGAGCTGTTATTTTTCAATGCTTGCATAAACTTTTTTATTCAATTGTCTTGAACGGGACACTTGAGCCACTTTTTACAAACTACCATTGATGGGAATTGTAATGGCAGAATCACTAACCTAGATCGTATGCATCTACAGTACAATTTGACTGGCCACACGGAAGCCAGATTTAAGCCTGTGCAAACTCTATTATTGGATTTTCTTCAGGCCATGCATTTATTTTTCTAATTCTCTTTGCAGAAAGTAAAAATTCAAGAATACATAAAAGAAGCTCATATCTAGTCTTGTCCTTGGAAAAGGCGATGGCATGTTACAAATCAAGAAATATGCATTAGAGAGTGCTTGAGAAACTCTGTCACCCCTGGCCAACTGGAAAGTAGGTGTGAGGCTGCAACTTGTTTGGAACATGAGCATATACTGTTGTCTTACTGAACATGCACCCTATATTGCTGTCTTCCGGCGGTAATGACCATCAACTTGCATGGCTTTGAAACTCATTGGAGGTTTTTAAGCAGAGGTTAGATGGCCATCTGTCATGGATGCGTTAGCTGAGATTCCTGCATTGCAGAGGGGTGGACTAGATGAAACTTAGGGTCCCTTCCAACTCTACAGTTTTATGACTCTGAGGACCAGGCAGATTCACAAAGGACAAGGCTATCAATGACAACTAGCTATGATGCCTGTTATGTACTGAAGTTCTCACCCTGGGCCAGCAGGGGAAACTGTAGATAGTTTTCACTCAGGTCCACATATGCAACTAAGGGATTGAAAGTGACGTTCAGTGATTGGATAGTTACAGAAAGTGGTTACTGTTGCGTTGTAGTGGAGCTCTATATAAGCAGGCTGGCTGAACCCTTCAGTTCAGTTCTGTTCTGGCCTGTGACTAAACAAGCTGTTTGAAGAATCGCTGTGTCGTCTGATATGTTCACCCACAATTTAACAATGCCTATGCATTACCCCCACTATTACAGACACTATGCATCTGAATGCCTGTTGCTCGGAATCACAAGTATGGAGAGTGACGATGTTACATTGCTTTGTGCATGAGGCTACATGCATACATTGTACATAGGCCTAGGGACCAGATTTTTATTTATTAATTACAATAATTTGTATGCTGGCTTTAAGCAAAAAGCAAAAGTGCTTTGGGATGTGAAGGTATTGGATATTTTTTAAATTAACTTATTGTTGAGTTTTATGTCCACATTTGGTGTATTTCAAATGAGACTCCTGCTTGGAGAGTCCTGCGCCTGAAACATCGTTGAAAGAAGCAGGAAGGATTTTGATAAATAGCAGGGTCATTTCTCAGTGCCCCCTTGACATTTCCGCCCATTTGTAAGGCTGTTCGATTAGGTTACAGGCATATTAGCCAGCTGCCCTCCTGCGCCCCTGCTTCCTCCTTCCTTGTGGCAATGATTTAGATCCATATTGCTTCCTTCATCCCTACATAGAGGGAATGTCTAATAAGGACTCTTTGAGGATTAGCACGGAAACAGATGTAAAAGGAAAGTAAGTCTGGCAGTCTAAAAGCCTTGTTAGATTTAAATCCACTTTGGATTCTTTTGCACTACCTAATTCAAAGTTATTTATTGCTGGGATACGAATGTAAGAACACTGTAAGGAAACGCATTCAATCCAGCTTGAGTTTCTCAAAGAAATTCTGTAATCAGTTTGACTCTTTGGCTTTAGTAAGAAACAGGATCATTAGGCTAAACAACAATGTAAGGTTATTCTCACTATCAGATTTAACCACTTGAGTGTCTGGTTTAATATCTGAAAACACATTTCACACACGCGAAAGCAATTAATACATTGCTGGCACATAAGAAAGTGTGTGTGTATATATATATATATATCTCCAGGGGAGAAACCCCAGTGGTTTTAAAAAGATCTTTATGGCTTTAGGAATGTGTAATCTATACTAAGTAAAAGAGAATTGTGTCAGCACTACTGTAGAAAATCGATGCATTACAATAATCAAAGGCCACTAATGGTGCTTAATAGTTAGCATTTATGTAGTATTTTTAGACTGCGGTCCTATAGGTACTTAGGTGAAAGTTAACCCCATTGAACTTGGTGGGACATACTCTAGACTTGGCGTATTTAGGACTGTGCCATTACAGTATTCAAAATGCTTCATGTACATTTTTGTGTCCTCTACCATGTCAGGCAACCTAATTATTATGCCCATTCTGCAGATGGTTGGGCTGAGGCAACCTAATGAATTCTTAACTGGGATTAGATTTGAACTGGGGCTTCCTGACTCACAGATTAATTTTGAAACCACTCAGACCCTCTTTGGAAGTTATAAAACTGCAGCCAAGTGTGCCACTTCGGCCCTGTCCGTGCCAATGTGGCATGGTTTTAAAAGGGCTGAAATGTGTGTCCACTGAACATCCTTACACACTTCCTTTCAACCAGGAACCGCAGATTGCACAGGGCTGTCAGTCAATGGGGAGACTTTTATGCATGCTCAAGTGAATTCTTATATTGTTATTAAGATTGGGGGATGATATTGGTTGGGTCCCTTCTGGGACTGGGATTCTGTATCCATGAAGTTCAGAATCCAGTAGAAGAACCAGATGAACTGGTCAACCCAGTTTCTTTGTGGGGCTAATAGCTCTAGCAAGGCTACCCTCACCAGTCCCTTAAAGAGAGAGACACATGCTAGAATAGTGATGACAGGAGATGCTTCCAAGAGGACGGAGGTGGACCTTTTCCCACCTCACCTGGCTGGATGCCACAACATCCTAGGGAGGAGAACAGTAGGCCAGGAGGGCTGAGGTGTGTGTTTTTGGCTGGGCTAGAAGCTGGGGAGAGAGGCTTGTCTCTCTCGGTGTGCTGAACCAAAGCCAAGGCCTTTGGGGCTTCCCAGAAAACCTAATGGAGACGCTATTGGAGTGCTAACGCTAGGATCCCTTCCATCCTGTGCTCAGGCTGTATATATGTGAAAATAAAACCGTATATCCTAACGATACCACAGTCTCCATTGGCCTTCATTCCAAGGAAGCCAAACTCTGGGTAAGTGCTAGAACCCCTGGAATCTCCAGCTGTGCAGAGATTGGGGTGCATGCAACACTATACAGTGGTACCTCGGGTTACATACGCTTCAGGTTACATATGCTTCAGGTTACAAACTCCGCTAACCCAGAAATAGTGCTTCAGGTTAAGAACTTTGCTTCAGGATGAGAACAGAAATCGTGCTCCAGCAGTGCGGCGGCAGCAGGAGGCCCCATTAGGTAAAGTGGTGCTTCAGGTTAAGAACAATTTCAGGTTAAGTACAGACCTCCGGAACGCATTAAGTACTTAACCCGAGGTACCACTGCAATTATTATGGGCCAGATTCAATTAATGTGTTCTGCTAGAGGAAGCCTGCAGAAGGACTTAGACTAAAACAACTAAGCTTTTTCCCATCTCCTAACCTTCATGCCCAGCACTTGTGCCCAAAAATTGGTTCAGGGTGGCTGGGAAAACCCCCAGAGCGGTGTGCCAAGGGAGGAGAGGGGAGATTGTTCGGTCTGGCAAGCTGAAATGCAGCACTCATGGAAGAATTGCCGGAGAACTCTGTGCCTGGCATCCAATCTATTTCTTCTCCTCTGCTGTTAGGTTAGTACCACTCAGTGACGAAGTATGTTCAAACCAAGAAACTCTCTTTATTAGACCACCTTCAAACTTCATATTAAAGTCACTCTTCCAATACAGATGGGTCCTTGGTAAACAAATTGACAGCTGTGGACTCTTTTCTAGAATTGCCTGGAGAAAGGTCTGGCAATGATTATGTTGTTCAGTAAGCAGAAACTAATTCCCACCAGTGTATGCACCCCTAGACATTCCCCCTCAGTCATCAGATCTTGATTCACAAAGTTATTAGAAATTCAGAGATGATCTTCAAGCTGAACATCGTATTGATCGGGCAGCGGGCGTGGGATCACTGACTTTCAGAAGTAGCCAAGTGCAAACAGCGCGGTTCCTAGCATGGCCGTGGTGTTTGTGTGTTCCTTAAGCTCTGGCATAACAGAAATAAATTCAGTGGCTTGTGTCTCGATTCTTCTCAAATTATCCACAGCAAAACATACAGAGGGTAGACAAGCACCAATATGGGAGAAGACCAGTACAGTCATACCTCGGGTTAAATATGCTTTGGGATGAATATTTTCGGGTTGCGCTCCACGGCGACCCGGAAGTAACGGGGCGCATTACTTCCGGGTTTCACTACTCGCGCATGTGCAGATGCTCAAAATGACGTCATGCGCAGAAGCGGCGAATCGCGACCTGCGCACGCGCAGATGCAGGTTGCATTCGCTTCAGGATGTGAATGGGGCTCCAGAACGGATCCCGTTTGCATCCAGAGGTACCACTGTACACTGGTACCTCTGGTTACAAACTTAATTTGTTCCTGAGGTCTGTTCTTAAGCCGAAACCATTCTTAACCTGAGGTGCGCTTTCGCTAATGGGGCCTCCTGCTGCCACCATGCCACTTGTGTGTGACTTTTGCTCGCATCCCAGGGCAAAGTTCGCAACCAGGAGCATCTACTTCCGGGTTAGCGGAGCTCGTTACCCAAAGTGTTCGTAAGGGGGACAATACGTAACCCAAGGTTCCACTGTATGGGGAACCTTTGGCCCTCCAGATGTTGCTTATCTGCAACTCCCAACATCCTTTGCTTCCGGCCATCTTTGTTGGAGCTGATGGGAGTTGTAGTTCAGCAACATCTGGAAGGCTAAAGCAACAAATGCAAAACTGACTGTTGGGGGAAATAACTTTGAAACACACAATTCTAAAAACGATTCATTTTGAACTGAATATGATCAACTTGTTAACATATTTTCATGTTTGCCCTGCCAACAGTTATTTAGATTCTAATGGCCTCAAATCCCCAGCAAAATATGAAATGGTAATCAAAATATTAAGATCAAGACAATGATTAATTTGTTCCTCCCTTCCCCACATTGTGCACTGACTTGTAGCATCTCTTGGAGTATGGTGTTTATTTGGGGCAGATTGCCTCTAGAAATGAACTGCATTTCAATAGAGCCACCCATTTTAATCAACAGACAGAAAGACTACTAAAAATATTTAAAACAGTGTACCCATTTTGTGCCATCTTTATCATGCTCGAATGCATTGTGCAGCTTGAGACTTTTGATTTTATGTTTTATTCCATGCACTACTAGAAGAATATATGAGAAATGTTTTTCCCCCACCCCAGTTCTGCAAATAGGCTTCCCATTGATGCAGAATGCTTTACAGTTACACATTTCTGGAATACAAACTTAATTTATAACCAGATGATACAAATTTCAATGTGCTTCATTTTGGCTGGATCATAGCTGTCAGGGAACTGCCATCAGTGCCGGAGGGAGGGAGAGAGCTCCAGAGGGATCCCAGAGAGCGTCCCGGGATTGGGAGAGGCAGCCCATCTTCTGGGGAAGGGAATCAGCTCAGCTCCAGTGGAGAAGGGGGGCAGATGGGGGAATCTGAGAGGGAGTCACATGACTCCTTGCCGGGGACCAGCGGGGGGAGGAAGGGTCCTCCGCTGCCTACGCCCTCCTTGCGCAGAAGGCTTCCGCGCAGGGAAAGTAGGAGGAGACTGGGCGTGAAAGAACTTCTTTGCTGGAAGAAGTTTAAGAAACACCCACTGACGGATTCTGCCAGCGATTGAGACAGCCACGGGTGAGTGGCTGTCCGGACAGAAAAGGTTCACTTAGGCAACCCAGCCAGGTGTGGGCACCGGCTTACGCACGAGCAACCCCTTGAACCATTACAATAGCCTTCCTCTTTTATGACTCATTATGCTTTTTCTTGCTTGCCTGATTATATTCCTGATCTTGAAACTTTCTAAGTCATTTCAAGTGGAACATCACTGATGGCACATCACATACCTCTGACCTTAAAATGATGCATCTTGGTTGTTTGGGATTCAAAGAGCTTGATTCCTATAACCTTATTTAACATAACTTATGCTGTCTACAGCTCTAAAGGCATATGAACCATAGCATAGGCATGTTATAGTATCTATAACAAGGAAATGGTAGAAATGTTAAAAAATTGAAGGGATTATAGGCAACATATCCATATTAATTTTGCATAACTGTAAGGATGAATCTTGTCTCACTGGTCTATGGCTTGTGGACATGCCCTTTTTTGTACACATATGTCAATTTGGACATATTCTGATGTAGCAAATTATATGTTTTGGGGATCAGATCTTGGTTGACATTATTCGAAGGCCAGAATATGAAAGCCCCAGCTCAAAAAATGCACTGGAAAAAAGAAAAAGGGGAAATTGCTTTTATATGCATTATGCCTACATATTTAAATGTGGCAAAAGTACAGTAAAATTCTAGCTCAAGAAAGTTGAGGGCAAATAGTAAGATACAGTTGATTTTATCAGAGCTTTATGTGACTCACAGCAACCCAGAAGGCCAATATTGTTATTCTAGGCCAGGCATCCCCAAACTCGGCCCTCCAGATGTTTTGGGACTACAACTCCCATCATCCCTAGCTAACAGGACCAGTGGTCAGGGATGATGGGAATTGTAATCCAAAACATCTGGAGGGTCGAGTTTGGGGGTGCCTGTTCTAGGCAAATCTAGGCAGATTTGAAGAAATCTCCCCAAATTACGATTCTTCAGAAATGCATGGCTATGAGAATAATGTAAGTAAACAAGCATACCATTAATTTCCTTACTGTTCAGGGTAGTGTGTTGTTTTTTTAAAGGAAACAAGATAATTCAAAGTGTCAGCAGATCACAAAAGTTTTTAATTACATACCTAAGTAGTCACATATGCTCATATTCCATTAGCAAAAAAATATTGTCAGCGAGAGCCTTGACATCTTATATCAACAACTCCAGCAGCGGATTATTCTTGCCTGTGTTTTGTTTTGTTTTTCCCCCTCACAGCACCGGAGAAGGATGCACATTTTATCTTATGCAAATTAAACAGATTTTTAAAAATTAAAATCACTCTGGCATACCAATTAGAGTCACCAGACTGGTGGTGTGCTGCTGCTGCTGCTTACTGTTATATAGTCCCCCCCCCAAAAAAAAACACCTATTTCGCCAATTAGCAACTATATTTACAAAACGGTAGCTGTCATAAATGTTGAATATTTGATGGCCTGAAGTCATTACATGCTCCTATGTGGCTGCCTCGAATCAATATGGAATCCTAAATGTTACTATAAAGCAGTAAATGCACGAGAAAGAACAGAGAAAGCAGGCTCGGAAATAATCCCCACTGTTTGCAAAAAAAAAAAAGAAGTGCTAAGAGACAGAACGTCCCCTTAAGCCAGTGGTTATCAACCAGTGGGTCGTGGCACCCAGGGGTACTGCGATTGATGGTCAGGGGTGCTGAGGGCAACACTAGCCTCTTTCCCTCTTTCCTTCTTTCCCTCCCTCTTCTGATGCCCTCTCGCGTCTCTGCCTCGCAAAGGCTTGCACAGCTGTTTGCTGCAGCAGCCCCAGGTGAATGGTGCCTCTGGGACTGACCAGGGGGTGCTGGTTGCCAGGAGCTGAGGCAGCTCAGAGACCAGGGGGTGCTGCGGAGGCTGCCCGGAGGACTCCCAAGGAGAGGAGAGAGGAGAGGAGGCTGAGGGAGCGCTCCACAAGGGAGGGTGTTTGAAGAAGGGCGAGAGGCTGCCAGCTTGGCACGCAAGGGATGACATAACTTGGGCTCCTGAGCCCCACAGGGGTGCCACAGAGAAAGTGTAGTTGGTCGAAGCAGACGTGGACTCAGAAAGGTTGAAAACCTCTGCCTTAAGCAGATGGGAAAGCTTGGAGATTTGCCACACTATCCTATGCAGGTCTACTCAGAAACAAACCCCACAAAGCTCAAAGAAAATTCCTCTGCCAAATGCATTTAGGATTGCGGCCCGAGGCCTTGTTCCAAACTGCATTGTAATAGTAATAATAATAATAATAATAATAATAATAATAATAATAATAATTTATACCCTGCCCTTCCCAGTTCAGAAAACCAGTGTTAGGGCGGCTAACGACAAATTTAATACAATTGATGCAACAAAAAACCCCAGCATAAAATACAGTATAAAATGTGAATAACAATAAATTCAGAATTCAAAATCAATTTAGGGGGGAAATCCACCCAATAAACATTAGATGATCACCAGGGCTAGCTGGCTAAATTAGTCCTATTTGGGCCAGCGAGGAGACCAGGGGAGAATTAGCTGTAGGATCCCAGAGCGGGTAAAAAAGGGGGAGGAGTGAGGAAGGGGAATAAAAGATCAGGCTAAGTTCAGTTTGAAAGCCAAGCAGAATAGCTCTGTCTTACAGGCCCTGCAGAAGGAAGTTAAATCCTGCAGGGCCCTGGTCTCATGGGACAGAGCATTCCACCAGGTCGGAGCCATCACTGAAAAGGCCCTGGCCCTGGTGGAGGATAATCTGACTTCCTTAGGGCACCTTCTGCAAGCAGAGGGAACCTCACACAAGATGCCTCCATTCAGCAATTCAGTATAAGCTTTTCTGTTGTATCAGCCCCACTGAGCAGCGTCTCCATTCTCTAGCCACCATGGCTAGGTTGGCCCTATCATTAGGCATAAGAACATAATAAGACACAGCAGGAAGGCAGGCAGGCAGAGGTAGAGGCAGAGTGTTGGTGCTGACCTTTAAAGCCCTAAACAGCCTCAGCTGAGTATACCTAAAGGAGTGTCTCCATCCCAAACTCTTGGAGGTTCTCCGAGGGTCTTCTGCTGGTCCCCTCACCAGGTGAAGGGCCTTCTTGGTAGTGGTGCCCTCCCTGTGGAACACCCTCCCTTCAGATGGCAAGAAGATAAAGAACTACACAACTTTTAGAAGACATCTGAAGGCAGTTCTGTACTGGGAGGTTTTTAAAGCTTGATGTTTTTATTATGTTTTTATATATGCTGTAAGCCGGCCAGTGTGGCTGGGAAAACCCAGCCAGATGAGCAGGGTATTATTATTATTATTATTATTATTATTATTATTATTATTATTACAAATACAATTACATATACATAAACTTGGTTACACTTTGGAATTGACACTAAAGGGTTTCTGTTAATGTTTTTAAGATTTAACAACAAAATAGGTACAGATTCTTATGTAAACTACTCATTTAGGAACCCCATGTCTATACCACAAAAAGTGCACTTACCAATAAAAAACAAAAAAAACCCACACAGAATTTCACATCCCTTCTGTTACCAAGGAAACTACTTTTGTTATCCACAGGTTGCACCAAGTCCGCTACAGTTGGCTTATCACTCACAAACAGGTAGACGAGTGCTCAGAAAACAGAGACGATTTCTCTTCCTCTCCAGATTCTGTGAGCCCACATTCAAAAGAAAATAATTGGAACAATCTATCTATAAAAGCAGTGTGCATTTGTCGGGAATGTATAAGTGTGCTACTTTATTGTGTTGTGTTAATTAGAGTTGGAAGTATCTGGGTGTTTGTTTTGGAATGGGGCATGACAAAAGTAGAACAAAATCGGTGCAAATTCGCCGATGAGAGCAAATATAAATATATGTTGTGTGTGCTCCTTTCTCTCAGGGTTTCCTTTATGTTATGGAGGGTTACGTTCTTAAATATAAACCTACTGAGCTATTAAGATAACCAACAATATCCCTCTTTTGTGTCCAAAATGTTTGCCTGGGAAACGCCATAGCTCAGTGGTAGAGCAATCGCCTTGCATGCAGAAGGTTCCAGCTTCAAACTCTGGCATCTCCAGGTAGGCTCAGCCCATACTGAGCTAGACAATACTGAGCTAGATGGACCTGACTTGGAATAAGGTAAGGTAAAGGTAAAGGGACCCCTGACCATTAGGTCCAGTCGTGGCCGACTGGGGTTGCGGCACTCATCTTGCTTTATTGGCCGAGGGAGCCAGCGTAAAGCTTCTGGGTCATGTGGCCAGCATGATGAAGCCGCTTCTGGCGAACCAGAGCAGTGCACGGAAACACCGTTTACCTTCCCGCCGGAGCGGTACCTATTTATCTACTTGCACTTTGAAGTGCTTTCGATTGGCAGGAGCAGGGACTGAGCAACGGGAGCTCACCCCGTCGCGGGGATTCGAACCGCCGACCTTCTGATTGGCAAGTCCTAGGCTCTGTGGTTTAACCCACAGCACCACCCGCGTCCCTTGGAATAAGTTATCTTCCTCTTTTATGGAAGAGGTTCTTCTCAGTGGTGGCACTGAGGCTCCAGAACTTCTTCCTTAGGAAGGCCTGTCCCATAGACATCTGCTTCAGAATGAAGCCTTTGGCTGTTAGTAGCTTCATGGAAGTCAGCGTGATGGTTTATACTGTAGCTTCTGTTCTTCACTGGTTTTATCTGCTTCGTTTTGTTTCAATATGATGTTTCTGGCCTTCCAGCTGTTGCTGAACTACTGCTGCCATTAAGCACGCTTGCTGGGGCTGATGGGAATTGTAGTTCAGCAACATCTAGAGGTCCATCTGTACTGTATAATACTGTATAATAATGGGAACCTATTCCTAATGATGAATGTCCCATCGTAGAGCACCACCGCTGGTCCTAGAGCAGCTGATGGTTGCCATTGTCCAGGGCTGAGGCTCTTCCCTTGACACCGAGTGGGCAGAAAGAGTTGCGGATAGAAGCCAACTGATGATAAAGATGCCAACTCAGAAGAAATCCTTACAGTGCTTGGCAGAGTCATTTGGTCCCTGGCAGCTGATGGTTTAATAGAATGCAAGAAAGCACAGGAAATAACGATTATGAGGCAACAGGTGGTACCTCGGGTTACATACGCTTCAGGTTACATACGCTTCAGGTTACAGACTCCACTAACCCAGAAATAGTACCTCGGGTTAAGAACTTTGCTTCAAGATGAGAACAGAAATTGTGTTCCGGCGGCGCAGCAGCAGCAGGAGGCCCCATTAGCTAAAGTGGTGCTTCAGGTTAAGAACTGTTTCAGGTTAAGAACGGAACTCTGGAACGAATTAAGTACTTAACCTGAGGTACCACTGTATTTCCACCAGAGAGAGATTAGCGGTTGACTCTGTGTTGACTGTAGATACACATCTCACTGGCTATATGAAACTAGTCTTAGGGAACCAGTTGCATGTACCCAGCAGTGACTTAGGAGACAGATACATGTCTCACTTTGCTGCAGAAGATGCAGGCAGGCAGCTCAGATAAACATTAAAATGCAAGTGGATATGTGCATCCAGATCCCCATTAGCAATGCAAGTGGAAAGCTGCTTCCGTGTACTGACCTCTCTTGTTGAAACAGGGCAGCAGACAGGAGGTTTATTAATACTGCTGCAAGAAGAGTTTATTTACAGAGTGTGTGTGTGTGTTTTAAGCACTATCATGCACATTTCCAGACTGCCATGAACAGCACAAGAAGCAAACTCTGCTAAACTGCCATTTGAAATGCATCTTAGCTTTGGAGGGCCGAATGATGATGTCCACTTTAATTATTCCTCTCATTTGCCCAGCATGAACCTGTTTGAATATGCAGCTCATTATCCGATAAATATTGACTCTTAACCATGTGGTTTGGGATTAGCGTGCCACAAATTAATGCCACCCAGGAAGAAGCAAATCCAGTTGAGACAACTGGTGGGGGCAGAGGACCTGCTACTTACGCTATGTGTTAATGCAATTTCTTAATCCATTTATCATGGTAACGATTAGCCCATGTTGCTTGATCTTAAGACATTGATTGCTTCTGGCAGAGAACAATGTACCAACAAGGTCGGAAGAAGGTAAACTTTTCATGTCAAGTCTCTTGCTGGCCTAGTTAAATTAGTGAGACAGTTGTTAACTACATCATTGCCTCCTGTATGAAGAACTCAGTGCTAGAAGATGGTAAGTGTGTGTGTGTGTGTGTGTGTGTGTGTGTGTGTTTCCTCCACTTTACTATGCTATCTGCAGACCCTCCAAGTGCCCCTATTTTCCATGGCCAGTCCCAGATTAACAGAAGCCATCCCAGTTTCTGATTTCATCCTGGAATGTCCCGCTTTTCCTGAGAATGTCCCTATTCTCATCAGAGAAATGTTGAAGGGTATGCATCTGGGTATACAATGGTAGGGCCTATGTTTACACTGCAACCTCTAGTTCAGCAGTTATGTTGTCTCCAAATAATTCTTGCAACTGTATATTTGTGCGTTGCGTGTTATTATTACTAATTTCTGCTAATTGGGGGGGAGGGGTTGGAATCCATTTTTATTCTTTAAATTTATGTCCTGGTTATTTAAGCCAGTAATTTAAGATTTGCTTGTATACCAGGGGTATCTGAGACCATTCACAATTCAAAGTTTTGTTGCTGACCTTTAAAGCCCTAAATGGCCTTGGTGCAGTATACCTGAAGAAGCATCTCCGCCCCCATCATTCTGCCCAGACACTGAGGTCCAGTGCCAAGGGCCTTCTGGCGGTTCCCTCACTGCGAGAAGGCAAGTTACTGGGAACCAGGCAGAGGGCCTTCTTGGTGGTGGCTCCTGCCCTGTGGAACGCCCTCCCATCAGATATCAAAGAAATAAACAACTATCTGAGTTTTAGAAGACATCTGAAGGCAGCCCTGTTTAGGGAAGTTTTTAATGTTTGATGCAATCCTCACAGAACTCTAGCCCAATGGTTGCCATTAATCTGATTTGAATTAATTTTATAATGAAATGATTTTAGAATGTTGTATCATTTTATTGTTGTTAGCTGCTCCGAGCCCGGCTTCGGCTGGGGAGGGCGGGATGTAAATTTTAAAAAATTATTATTATTATTTATTATTATTATCGTATTTTTTTATATTCTGTTGGGAGCAGCCCAGAGTGGCTGGGAAAACTCAGCCCCAGATGGGTGGGGTATAAATAAATCTTCACCATCATCATCATCACCATCATCATCACTGTGAAAAACCATGAACAGAGGCTGCATAACACTTTGGTTGTGCAACATCTTGTGAATTAAATCACACACCGAAGGGAAGAAGGTGGTTCATTTCCCTTGTGCCTAGCTGCCTGATACCACGTCGGACCATTTGCCCACCTAGCTCAGTATGGGTGACACTGACTGGCAGCAGCTCTCCAGGGTTTCAGACAGAAGTCTCCCATTCCTACCTAAGAGGTGCCAAGGATGGAACCTGGGAGCTTCTGCTGTCGGAATCTCTGCTGCGACCGAGCTGATAAAGCCCATCTTCCGGAATCGCCCTCCAACGTGATTAATGACCTGAGCCTTTGATGAGGCTCCAGGCACATCCCCATTCAGCAGTGAATCAAAGCAGCACGCAGAAGTGATGAGATTTATGGCTACATCGCTGTGCTTTATTTCTTACTACGCAGACAGAAAACACATCCTCTCTCTGTGAGAGCAGAGAGCAACTGAAAAACAAAGGAACAGCAAACCAATAACGTCACATCCGTCTCCCATCTCCGGTGAGACTTCCAATGGTGGGGAATGTGTGGAATGCAAAACAGAGTCTTGCGACTCCAAAGCACTGCACAGTGGCAAACAGAAACTAACATCTGCATGGAAAATAAGTATTCTGCCACTCAGCTACGACGGCCTTTCCCCTTGTGGAAGATAAGGAAGTCTGGGTCTCATCAATGCCAGGATGGGAAGCAACATCGATCCACTATGTACGCACCTTGAACCCCATCATGAACTAATGATATTAAGACAACAAACAACTAGACTCAATGGTTTCAAAGCTACTGTCTTGCTAGGAGTTTTCCATGTTCTTCTCACTAGCCAGGAATGGGAAATCTATAAGAAGCATTTGTAAATATATTCCAGGAGCTGACTTCTCTTTCCAACCAATGGCATCCTATATTTCACTGCTTATCCTCCTTTCAGCAGTGATACAACACAGTTCGCAAGCCCGTCATAACACGCAGTAAAATGCATATAAAAAGCCACAAAAACCAAGACAGATATATGCTACTACATGAGGGAGCTGTTAAGCGTTTCAGATGTGGTGGCTGAACCTTACAGCTAAGGCTTAATTCTCTGCTTTCTAGTCTATCAACAAAGATTTAAGACAGAATGTCACATTTTGGGTTGACGCTGTCTCTTGGGAACTGCTCACATATTAGGCAGAGAAGCGATTAGGCAGCTGCGCAAGGCTGCTTACAGATTTGCTAAGAGTAAGGAAACATATAATTATGCAGTTTGGCATTTTATGTAAAACAAATCATTTTCACTGCCATCTTTATGCCTCCTTCTCTTTTGAAAAACGAAGCCCTGGCCCATTTGCCAATTAATAACCTTCACTTTTTACACCTTAAGGAGAAACAGCCATAAAACTCCTTGAATAAACGGGGGTTTCAGCAGGATCTCAAATGCAGGAAATTGCTAAAAGTTTCTAAAGAGCCTAAACACATCAAACACTTGGGTTCAAAGCACTAATTACCACCAATCCACAAAATCTGCTGAGGTGCGCACATTAGTCAATATACACTTGCTTTAGGCATTCAAACTTCCTACTCTCAATTAAACCTTCAATGTGGATTCAGATGTCAAAGAATCTTGCATAGAGGGAACTGTCTCATACTGAGTCATGCCATTGGTTCATTTACTGCAGTACAGTGGTACCTCGGGTTACATACGCTTCAGGTTACAGAAATAGTACCTCAGGTTAAGAACTTTGCTTCAGGATGAGAACAGAAATCGTGCTCAGGCGGCGCTGCGGCAGCAGGAGGCCCCATTAGCTAAGGTGGTGCTTCAGGTTAAGAACAGTTTCAGCTTAAGAATGGACCTCCAGAACGAATTAAGTTCTTAACCCGAGGTACCACTGTATTGCCCAATATTGACTGGCAACAACCCTGTAGGGTTTCAGACAGGGATTTTTTCCAGCAGGAACTTGTCAGAACTCAGTTCCGGCACCTCTCAGGTGGGTGCAACTCTCATTATAAGAGAACAAGGGAGACGTTCATGGTGAGTTCCGGCACCTCTTTCTTCCAGAGAAATAGCACTGGTTTCAGATAGAGGCATTTGGTTACATGCTTGGTTAGGGCCACCTCTTCCTTCTAGTTTTGACTTGCTGCATTACTCCATCAAAGTTATCCGGTCAACTTTGCATGGATTGACCCATACAAATCCAATTTACAAGTTTTGGTGATAGTCTGAGCACTTGGAGGAATTATTTTAAAAGGTACGTTAAATAGATAAGGAATGGTTTTAACCCTGTTTCACTACACATATTTTGGATCTGAATTAGCCTTTTATTAATAAGGCAAATACAAAACACCATATTTTTAAATAAAGTCTTGTTTGTAAGCCACCCAATTATTGCTAGGCAACCATATAAATCTAATAAAAAAATGGGCCAATGTTAGTCATGCTCAGCACAGACCCACTGAAATCAATGGACAAGTCATGTAGTTGGTGATCACATCATCAGAGGCAATGCAGATATTATCACACATGAAGTTCTGTACAACGAAGTACATAGACTGTAATTTTGAAGGCAGCTTCTGGGGAATTTCATCATATGCCAGACATGTGGATTCAGGACACAGGTTTAGCCTCTAGTCTAATGTATAACATCAGTGGCACCCATTACTTTCTCTCACATAAATACGTACTGTATTTTTCCATGTATAAGACTAGGTTTTTTTCCCTTAAAAATATTGTCAAAAATTTGGGGGTGTCTTATACACAGATACATCTCCCCCCATTTTCTTAAATCGGAGTCCCCCAAAATAGGGGGCGTCTCATACATGGGGGCATCTTATAGACTGAAAAATACAGTAACTTCTTTCTTTGTGCTTAGGAGAAAAGCTTGCCCATTAGTCAGAAACCTGGATGGCCCAGTTGCCCACAACTGAGAATATGGCACTTTGTGTTTCTGTCACCAGAGATCACCTCTTAATCTCTGCAGAAAACAAGCCCTCTTTCAACACATATCCCATGAATAAGAGCAATGGATATTTAGCTCATAAGAGTTGCAGAGACAGACAGTTTTTCGGATTTGTTGCAGAAATGGAAATAGACTCCCATTACAAAACACTGATCTATGTTCCTCATGTAATAATGGTAAAAAGCAGCTCCCGTTGATTGGCAATTTTGTCACACAGTGCCAGGCAGACTTCTGGCTCCAGACCAAAAATAAAATAAAAATTACTTTTTGTCGTTCATGATTGCTCTGTGCAAAAGCTGGAACCTAATTCCCACTAAGGTACAGTTGCACCTCAGGACATTTCTCTACCAGCGCAGAGTTCCTAAAGTAATAAAGGATGCTCAGCTGGTATTGAAATGGCACCTCACATTTATGGCTCAAGCAAAGTTCTTTGAACATTTCATGGTCTTAAAGGTTTGCTTAAACACTAGCACAAAAGTTTATTAAAAAGAAATCGAGGAAATTTAGCTTGTTTCAAACTTTGGCAGCTTCATTGAGAACAACTTGAATACCTGACTTTTCAAAATAATTTTTTAAAGCCAATTTTCCTTTAAATTGCCACTGGGAGCGTCCAGGTGATTCACCTCCCACTGTATTGAAGAATACTGATGTAATCAACTCCTTTGGGAGGAAAGCCAGGATATAAATTTAATAAATACCTCTGCCAGGGAGACGGGGCTAGGGACAACCAGAATCTTAGTGGCAGTTGACAAAGCAGAAGCCTTGCAAGCTACTACCAGACTAAAGACTAATGTCTGCTTTGGTCACTGAGATGCACTAACCAAGGTTGGATGCTGCTTGCAAGACAGAGAGCCTTTCAGAGAACAGTTTATTAGCAACCTCCTCTGTCCATGTTTGAGACTAGGTTTGGAGGGAACCACCAGGTTAAAATACAACAGAGACCTAATAACTATGGCGATTCTAAAATGAATGTGGAGTCGCACAAGTATTGTGGTTTAATGTTTAACAAATAAAATGATTCTACAGATGCCATACCCTGCTACACAAGTCAAAACAGTGGTCCAAGGAGCCGTGAGGTTCTGGGGTCCCTGAATCAGTGGCGTAGCGTGGGGGGTGCAGGGGGGGCCGGCTACACCGGGCGCAACATCTAGGGGGCGCACTCACAGCTCTCTGCCCCTAGGGCAGAGGGGGCGCAAATTACTTGCCGTGCTGACAACCCACGCTACGCCACTGCCCTGAATCAGAAGAATCAGTGGAAGAGAACAAATTTCCCCAGGAACATGGGAAGGTGCTTTATTCTGAGTGAGGCCATTGGGATATCTAGCGTAGCATTCTCTACTCTGACTGGCAGAGGCTCTCCAGGGTCTTAGGCAGGAGTCTACTGGGACCTTCTTCAGGCAAAACAGATGTTATGCTTCAGAACTGTGGTCCTTCCCTGACAAGAGAGCTTTCCTACCACCAGTGCACTCCCCATGCAATATATTGGGTATATAGGAAGTCACACTTTCAGTTGATGGAGGACAACAGCAAGGACAACAACTGGGCAGTTCTGTAGGTGGACATGTCTTGGAACATCTTGACCCCAGATCCCCAGCAATGAACCAGGGATCTGTGCAGGGATCTCCGGACGAGCAAAGAATAGGAAATAATTCCATAAAAAGAGGTCAGGAAAGAACCATGAAGAGGATCAGAACCAGACAAACACCATTTTAAGCCAGCAACCACTACCCTGAGACAAGAGAGAGACACACATTGCTTGTTCTGTTTTTTTGTAATCACTACTGCTCCCTTTACAATACGATCATCTTTATTGTCATTGTCCCATAGAGAACAACGAAATTGAAAAAATCTACATCAGACATTCAAAAACCAGCAAGCCTGCTATCCCAGCTATCCCAGCCTGGTTAGCCCCCTAAATACTCTGATACCCCATAATTAAATACAATATACTCCCATAGATACTACCTTACACTGCGTTTAAAACCAAAATCGCATTTGAATAGAAACTGTTTCCTAGTTTTATAACCCTGTACCTTCTTCCAGAAGGCAGAAGCTGAAAGAGATCATTTCTGGGGTGCGCACTATCCTGCACTATCTCTGCAGCTTTCTTATGGCACCTGGAAGCATAGATTTGATCTAAGGTGGGAAGAGTGC
Organism: Podarcis liolepis; assembly: GCF_965112155.1. Taxonomy (NCBI): domain Eukaryota; kingdom Metazoa; phylum Chordata; class Lepidosauria; order Squamata; family Lacertidae; genus Podarcis; species Podarcis liolepis. The sequence continues at coordinate 21,381,641 of NC_139560.1, forward strand.
ACCCAATTATTCTCTCCGCAGTCTTTACAACCCTGGACAGCACTGGAATGTATTGCTAAGGAACAGCAAGGAGAACAACAACAGTAACAACGGTGGCGATAGGAAGTCATAGACCACAGAACTGAATGTTTTTTAAAACAACAACACAAAACTAAAAGCAATGACAAGGCACTCCTATATCTCTTACTGAAGTGACCTGCATAAGGGCAAACTCTTAATGCCCACAGCAGATGAGAAAACAACCTGCACCGAACAACAGAAAACCCAGCAGCTCTGATTCACCCAATCAATGAACATGTGATTGATTGTTCCACAGCAAGAGCTTTCCTTCACTGAAGGAGATTACACGTTTTTAAGGGGAAATATGGTGTATGTGTTTTGGCTCACCAATGGTGTAGTATCTCTTCAGCTCGCCCCTCCGCGGGTTGCGCCGTTGCGTATTCGCAGTGTTGTTCTGCTCCTCCTCGGGTGTAGCTGTGTTTGTGACAGGCGGCGGCTTAGGTGGTTGCATTGCATGTTGAGCGGCAGGTGCCAGAGGTTCATAACTTGATGCAGAAATATCGATAGACTGTGACTTTTTCTTTAGCCTGGAAACAAATGGCAATAGCATGCTATTAACATCTTCGTTGTACAAAGCTGATGGAGGAAATATAGCTAATTCCAATTTGGTTTTTTCAAAGAGGCACACACACATACACACACACACACACACACACACACACACACCGCAGCAGAAACTAGTTAACAAGATCTGGATTAGTTGTGTGTGTTTTTTAATGAAGGCAATCCCCATCAAGTCAGTGGGGATATGTCAGTCAATGAACCGCATTGTATTTTAACTGCAAAGGTTCCAGTGGCTTTTTTCTCCTTAGCAGAATTTATTGGTTTTGGATCAACTCTCTGAGGAAAAAAAGGCTCCGCAATGCTAAGATTGTGGTGTGTTTTAGAGCGAAAACAAAACCCCACCGTCAAAATACATTTTGAAAGTAGGAGTATCAAACAGCCAGCAGTTTAGTTGCTGAAAAGAAAAAAGGATTTAAAACATTTATTGTGAAAAGAAAACCATCTCTCAGGAGACAGGAACAGTATATACCACTCTGAAATATGAGGTTGCTGTAAAATTGTCAGAGAACCCAGCGCCCGTAGAGATGTGAAATTAAAAAAACAACAACACTTTATACAATTTTATTTGCAGAACTAAGAGAGTTTCTCTATTCTCCTAAATGTATGAAGGCTTTGATACACATGGAGCGTATGAGAGAGAATATCTTCAATTGAAGATGTTTGTGTTCTGTTTGCAATGAAGCGCATACAGCACATGAGCTACTATTGGTCTCCTCCCCCAAATTTCTGGTTGTGCATGCTCATTTTTCAATACAGTAATTCTGCATTCATGGAATAAGCAATCCTAAATAAGTAAATGCACGGAGAAAACACGATTTTTGTATCTTTAAAAAGGGACACATGAAACTGTGCTCTCTGGAGTCCTCAAACTTTATTTTAATGATAGCTTTGATATTCAACATCATTTCACTTATTTACTTTTATAGATTTGTAGACCTTTTCAATTGCTGCATTTCCCCAAGACAGCAGCTTCACCACCATCATCATAACCAATGACGTTAACTCCCAGAACCTTTGGCTTCAAATTGGAATACGTGAGCTTTCCAAAGCGCCCTTCAGAGTAACTGAGAAATTACCTCGGAGGGGGGGGTGTCGAGAAATTACCTCAGCTAATTTTTCCAAGCCTGTTCAAGGGCTTGTAAAATTCACCCCGCCCTGCTCTGAGGAAACAGGAGCTTTCCTTCTATGCTATACAGTGGTACCTTGGTTTGCAACCACTTTGGATTACAACCGTTTTGGATTACAACCACATCAAACTCGGAAGTACGTGTCCCCTTTTTTTATTACAACCCCCTTTTTATTACAACCAATTTTTTTGGGGGGGAGGCCCCATTGGCGAAAGCATGCCTTGGGTTACAACCTGTTTTGGTTTACAACCGGACCTCCTTTGGTTTACAACCGGACCTCCGGAACGGATTATGGTTGTAAACCAAGGTACCACTCTACTGACTGACTGACTTTCTCCATTATTTTGCATGGGGAACAGGTAAAAGATGCTGCAAGAGCGAGGGGGGGTGGAGAGAGAGAGGAAAATAGACATTGCAACCCCCTGTAGAAGACCCGTATGGGAAGTCTTTTCCTCCTACGAATGTCCACCCCCTGCCACAGTGATTACTTTGCATGGGGGTTGATAAAAGTTGTTGTAGGTCTCCCATGAGAGATGTACTTCCCCTAAAGGTAAAGGGACCCCTGACAATTAAGTCCAGTCACAAACGACTCTGGGGTTGCGACGCTCATCTCTCTTTACAGGCTGAGGGAGCTGATGTTTGTCCGCTCCGCAGAAAGTTTTTCTGGGTCATGTGGCCAGCATGACTAAGCCGCTTCTGGCGCAAGGGAACACCGACAACAGAGCAGCGCATGGAAATGCCATTTACCTTCCTGCCGGAGTGGTACCTATTAATCTACTTGCACTTTTTGGCGTGCTTTCGAACTGCTAGGTTGGCAGGAGCTGGGACTGAGCGATGGGAGCTCACCCCATCGCGGGGATTCGAACCGCCAACCTTTTGATTGGCAAGCCCAAGGCTCAGTGGTTTATACCACCGCACCATTCGCATCCCTGTGTACTTCCCCTACCCTGGTCCAAATCCCCAACGCTGGTCCAAATTGAATATAATGAGTGACATAGCTCCAGTACATTCAATAGGGAGGAACTGAGCCAGTAATTTTTATCCTGCTTGGTTTTTAATCCAATAGGGAAATAATTCCAGAACTTGCCTCTTCTTTAAGGTGGGTTTTAATGAGTCCCTGAAGTTCTTTTCTGGGACTTGACATCTCTAGTTTCAAATAAATTGTGTTCATCAGCACATCTTAGATTTCTTAAATGTCACTCATGGATTATGATGCTAAGCTCCACCATTCTACACCTTAAACATTAAAGCCTTCAAAAGCACACCGAGGAGAAAAGAAATATTTGGCAAATAAACTCTTAACACCAAAAAAACACACCACCCCTCTGGTGGCTTTTCAATTTTCACATTCAGCTACTGCTTTTGTACAAGGACTGAATCAAGTAAATTAATTTTCCCTTTCTTGACATTGTTGTTCACTTGCAAAGATTAAGTGCATTAAAGTTGTTCTCTTGGTTGTCTAGGAGAGGAAGCAAACATGGTAGATTAAATTATTTGATTGCCTCCACAGTAATAAACAAGTCCACTGTTTGATACTTCTGTGCTAAAAAGCCTCCATTGAAGTAATTTTGTGCATGTGTCACAGATAAACTTGCCACCTTCCCCATGTGCACTGAATCCTTTGGAAAAAGAGCAACATAATAGAGATACATGATAAACAAATACAGAAGTGAAGGGGTGGAAAAGGAGAGTCAGAAAGGATAAGCCAAGATCAGAAAAGTGGCTTAGAGCAATCAAAATCTCAGCCGAGAAAGTAGTTTCAGTTCAGATTTCAGAAACTATTGGCATCAATAAAATGAAGTTTGCTGATGGCCACGATGTCAGGGGCAAAAGGGCGTCGTTGTCCAACAACATTTGGAGGGAACCACAATGGGTAGTCAATATGGTGCCCTCTAGATGTTGTTATGAACAGGTTGGACACAGAGGAATGGTGGGAGAACCAGCTGGTGAAGAAGGCTCAGAGACTGGGAGGAGGAGCTGGAATCTGAAGGGGATAACAAGGCTTCGTGTAGGGTTACCAGATGTCCCCGTTTCCCAGGGACAGTCTCCGGATTTGCAAATAAGTCCCCAGACAAATTCCATCCCCAGAATGTCCCCAGATTTCATCTAATGAAAGCCTCCCTTCCCAGCTGAGGGATCCCCACCCCCTCCTGCTTGCACACAAGTAGGAATGGGATTGGGGCTGCTCCGATGGGAAGGGAGGCATTGCGCTGCCTGAGAGATCCCTGCCCCCTCCTGCTTGCACGCAAGAAGGCTCAGAGACTGGGAGGAGGTACTGGAAGCTAAAGGGGATAGCAAGGCTTCGTGAGCAGGGAGAGTCTGTGGCAGAGAAGTTCAGGATCAGAGGCAGAAGCTGAGGTGAATGAGAGGAGGAAAGCCCAGAGGCAGAGATGAGTCAGGCTGGTGACAAGTCACATGAGTCATTCCCCTGCTATGACAACCTCCCCTTCCCCCCACTCCCGGTACCAGAAGAGGCAAGCGACAGGAGGAGCAAAGACAAGGGGATTGCAGGTGCAGTCTCCAATTGCCTGGAAAAAGCCCCAGAGAGGAGGAGACCTAAATGGCTGTGGGGAGGAGGGGACCTTTAGTTTCATGGAGTAACTGGTTTCATGGAGTAAGATCTACAGGGAATGAGCTGCTGTGCTCATTAGGCCTGACACTCAGCCAAATGTGTGAAGATCGTGTTTCTGCTAATAAAGTGTTAATGCCAATTTTGAACTATGTAATTTATTGCCCAGCCCACTCTACAACAGATGTTTTGGACCATCATCCTTGGCAATTAGCCATGTTGGCTGCGGATGATGGGATTTGCAGCTCCACCCTGGCTGCCCCAAAGATATCAAGGCTATTTGGGTAAATTGTAAGCCCAAGTCAATAACATATGCATCCTTGGATTATGGAAACAAGCCCAAAACAAATGTTTTCCTATCTTCAAGAGTTCCATCTTGCTCTTCGTTTTTAAAGCGGTTGCACATCTTTATTTGATACAAAGAAACAGCATAAAATAAGAATAAGAGTGGAATGAGCAATTAGTTGTGACTCCTGCTGGCCAGCCCTATCATAGCTAAGGAGGTGTTTGTTGAAGAGAATGAATATTTAGCAAGGATTCCTGCGGAGCTTATAAAGCGGTTAGCTTGCTTGGCTGAATACAACCTACCCTTCCATGACTCATCATTGAAACACACAGTACGTGTAGAATGCAAGCTTCTTAACTTCCTCAGTAACAACGCATAACATTCTTTAAAGCAGCATCCTTGATGAAACCTGAGGTAAAAGTTTGTGCCATGGAGAAAACTGATTGTTTTGAAATAGCCATTGCCAATATTGGCCAGTGAATTACCTTGGAGCCAAACTAATATTCACCACAGATAGCCTTCATACCCTGGGTGATAAAACTCTTGAGGCCTTTGCTGCTGCTTCTCCTTGCTATCACTGTAGGTTTGCTTAGCTCTCCAAGCAGGCAAACAGGGACAGGAGGAAGGCCTCCCTCCTGAGCCTTCAGGTTGTGATAGACCAGTAACTCAAAGAAACAACCCCAAAGCAGCCTTAAACTTCGTTAAGGGAAAAGGTACTGCAGAATGTCACAATTGCAGCACTTTCTCTCTTTGGCATCCGGCCTTGGGCTTCCAGGCTAAGCTAATGCAAATTTAGGGAAAGCGCACGAATTATGAAAACCTATTCTTCCAAACAGAAAGTATGCTTTTCTTCAAATGTCACACATCAGCAATATTATGCCGCTTTGATGGTCTACCCAAGCAATTTCATTTCCCTTCTCACCCTTCATTTTCTCCTAAGCTTCATGAAAGCCTCTCTCTCTTTTTGCCTTCCAACTTCCTATACAAATAAAATTCCCTCTTCACTCTTAAACCTCCTTGGAGCAGCCTTTAAAATCCTTTGTTGTAACTCATTTTTCTGTTCCACGTGGCACCCCATTATCAAAGCAACTTTCTTTTGATGATGCGACCATCCGAGGACATCACAGAATGACATATGGAAGCCCTAGATAATGGATTACAATCAATGAATGACGTCCCCTCCCTAGATATATATGCTAGCGTCGGTCTTGCTCATCTCTGCCAACTGATGAAGTGGGAAGGACCAAAGGCTGGATTAAACAAAACGCTGCTATCAGCTAATTCTTCAAACCAGCTTGATAGCCTAGCAGGCAAGGGGAGTTGTGTCTTCCTCAGCTTACAAATAGGATGGATGGCCCATCACTCACTGTGCTCTATGAAGAGTCCTCTGTAGTAAATCAAATCACTGTTACTATTATTATAACACTGGGGAGCAGATAGACGTATCTCTCTCTCTCTCTCTCTCTCTCTCTCACACACACACACACACACACACACACACACACACACACGCACCACATTTGCTACTTCTCTATAACTCAGCAGCTCGGAAAAGCTTAGGTGCATAAAATGTTCAGTTATTTTTGAAGCTGTCATCTGAGCTTATTACTTTAAAGTTGCAATAAGGAAAGGGGGTTCATGTGAGCATCATTGATAAAACCTGAGGAAATAATTGGTGCCAATTATATCTGTGGTATACAAATGTAATAAATAACTACTACTACTACTACTACTACTACTACTACTACTACTACAGTGGTACCTTGGGTTACTTATGCTTCAGGTTACAGACTCCGCTAACCCAGAAATAGTGCTTCAGGTTAAGAACTTTGCTTCAGGATGAGAACAGAAATCGTGCTCCAGCAGAATGGCAGCAGCAGGAGGCCCCATTAGCTAAAGTGGTGCTTCAGGTTAAGAACAGACCTCTGGAACAAATTAAGTACTTAACCCGAGGTACCACTGTACTATTACTGCTACTACTACTATTACCGCTACTACTACTTTTATTACCCTGTCAAAGGTGAGATGGGAAGCTGCATCTTGAATGCATACAAATCTTACTGAAGACAAAATACATTAGAAAAATGTGAGGGTTGTTAAAATTATTAAAATGTGGAGCAATTAACATTTGGTTATATGTTTGTATATATTCATATAATGTTTTTCTTTTCCTTTTACACAGTTGTGTAATATAATTTGCTTTATAATTGGAAAAAATTCAATGAAGTATCAATTTTTAAAAAACACCATTTGGTCCTGACAGAAATAGTGCACAGTTATTAAACTATGGAATTTCTACCACAGAATGTGGTGTAACAGATGCTAGAATACATAGGCCTTTGACCTGACCAGCAAGGATCTTCTTAAATTCCTCCAACTTTCCCTACTTCCACATCTCTAAATTAGGCTAATGATCTATTTCAGTGTTTCCCAAACTTGGGAAACTCCAGCTGTTTTCAGACTACAATTCCCCGTCACCCCAAAGTAGCAGAACCAGTGGTCAGGGATGATGGGAATTGTAATCCGATAACAGCTGGAGTTTCCCAAGTTTGGGAAACGCTGGTCTATTTCATAGGAGGATCTGCAAGAACAACAAATGACCATAAAGTTCCGTGTGCCCTAAAAAGTCTAGCAATCAAGATGTGTTGCATAATGAGACTTATCTAATAATTCTGAAAGTGTTTGCTTTGTATTCCTATGCAAATTCCTCATTTTGAGATACTTGCTCACATCGAAGCAACATTATTGCCTTTGAAACCAGAAAGGTTAGTCCCAGAACTTTGTGAGTGCCTTTACAAATAAGAAGATTAGCTAATGTTTGCTTCTTTTGGTGCTAGTGGCTTTTATTCAGGCTCTCAATCTCAGCGTGGCAGGCTTGCATTTCATCCACACAGAATCATATATCTCATCTGTAATATTCATCTTTTAAGTACAGATGTTGCTCTAAGAAACAGCAAGCTGAAAACCCCTGGAGACTCAAGACTCTCCCAGGTTGTGGGTGAATACTGCCTTCTTACACGGAGCTGAAAGGCAGCATTTTATCCATATTTCACCCTCCTCATAACTGATTTTCCAGTTTGTCAATCACTGCTGGTTAGTCTGCCATGCGGTCCCTGTGAAAAAGGAGTGGATCAATGACTCCCATCAACTTCCTTGCCGCTGCTCACACATTTTCCCCTTCATCTGCAAAATCCATCCTCAATACAACTCCAGAGGCTAAAAATGTAAAGTGCCTTTTACAGGTCTAACAAAACATAAAAGCAGTCCAGAAAAAGACTGAAGGGTTTTTTTGAAAAAAGTTTTCAATGTCAGGGAAAGGGAAGGGAAGATTGCTTTTTGGCTCATACACATTGTGGCCTTCAAGCTCTCTTATTCACCAGCAGCTGAAGGTTAAATCTCCCGTGACATTTAAAACTTTGTGATGAAATTATGCAACACCTGGGGACCTGCCATATCACTGCCCAAATGCAGCTAGCATCTTCCTTCTTCACACACCCCTAGCCAGGGATGCTGGTTCCTCTAAAAAGTGTGTGAATGGGATTCCAAGCCATTCCCATGATGCCTTTCCTTAGAGTCATCTCTGCAAAGCCCCTCTCACCTCTTCCATCCCAACTCTGCCATAATAGCTAAATGGATTGTCTATTTTTAGAGACAGCATATCCATGAATAAAGGTAAAGGGACCCCTGACAATTAAGTCCAGTCGCAAACGACTCTAGAGTTGCGGCGCTCATCTCGCTTTACTGGCTGAGGGAGCCAACGTTTGTCCACAGACAGTTTTTCCAGGTCATGTAATAATAATAATAATAATAATAATAATAATAATAATAATAATACCCCGCCCATCTGGCTGAGTTTCCCCAGCCACTCTGGGTGGTTCCCAATTGAGTGTTAAAAACAATACAGCATTAAATATTAAAAACCTCCCTAAACAGGGCTGCCTTCATATGTCTTTTAAAGATAGGATAGCTGCTTATTTCCTTCACATCTGAAGGGAGAGTGTTCCACAGGGTGGGCGCCACTACTGAGAAGGCCCTCTGTTTGGTTCCCTGTAACCTCACTTCTCGCAATGAGGGAACTGCCAGAAGGCCCTCGGCGCTGGATCTCAGTGTCCGGGCTGAATGATGGGGGTGGAGATGCTCCTTCAGGTATACAGGACGGAGGCCGTCATGTGGCCATCATGACTAAGCATGACTAAGCCACTTCTGGCAAAACCAGAGCAGCACACGGAAACACAATTTACCTTCCCACTGGAGCAGTACCTATTTATCTAATTGCACTTTGACGTGCTTTCAAACTGCTAGGTTGGCAGGAGCAGGGACCGAACAGGAGCAGGAACCGCCAGAAGGCCCTTGGCACTGGACCTCAGTGTCCAGACAGAACGATGGGGGTGGAGATGCTCCTTCAGGTATACTGGGCCGAGGCTGTTTAGGGCTTTAAAGTACCTCCTGCATGCAGAGAATGCAGTTGCAGTCCTTCCTCAACTCATTTCATGCTACATCCAAGGTTGTTGTATTTAAAGTATTATCTACATATGTGCCATTTGCTCATGTCTCCTGGTGTGATGGGGGAAAGGCAGTTAAATGAACAAATATTATTCCCCTCCTATTAAATTAGGCATACATTATGAAATTACAAGCTGCTGGAAATCTCCATTTCATGCTATTTAGAGAAGGCACTTTCATATACCAAATAAGGCAGCCTTGGGTAGAGGCAATTCACTTAGCAGTCTGCCACCTAGGCACTGACGTCACTCATTACTCATCGCCTGGCTTTCATAACCAAGGTTCATCTCCATCACTCTAGATTTTTTTTTTATGGCTCTCCTGAACTTTAGAATCTGATGTGCAGCAAAATGTATTGCCGGATCTGTGTCTCTCCTTAAATCAGAACCATAATCCAAGATGTCATGAACAGGTTGGTTCCTGGAAAAATACAATGGACAAAAAAGGGTCTCGGGTTTTTCAGCAGCAGCAATATATATTGCCATTTGAAATCTATCTCACTGAAAATAGCCTTCTCCTGTAGATCACTACCTGAGGGTCTCTGCTGTCTCAAAACCCTGAAGTGACGATGAATTAGGTTTACTCTAGTTCTCTGTAATGCACGGGGCGGAGGGAGTTAAATTATTGAAATGAGTTTACAAGGAGTTCACTTTGTGAAGACTCTTTGGAAACTGTACTTGATCCAGCAGCAAAGATAGACCTACTTCAGTCATTTTATCTTTCACACATCATACAAATACTGTTATGTGAGGCCTTCCCATATTCTCCTGCCACTATTTCTACAGCGCCCCCCCCCCCAAGTGCTGAGGGCTTCAGCTTCTGTAGCAGAGAGACTACCATTACTCCAACAGGCTCCTCATGCAATTTAGAACCCATATTTTCCAGATTCTAAGCAGGGAGCTTACTTGAGTAGCGAAAGGTCCCTCCAATGGAATTCCAGCTCCCAATTCAGGGAGGGGCCGGCAGAAATGTAGATGGGAGGTGCAGGAAGGAGAGGGCAGGGTTAACAGCCTTGCCCCTGTTCTCCCCATGCATTACAGCAATTCCTTGCAAGGAGGGGGAGAAGAATGACTGGAATAGAGCCAATGTCAGAGGAAACCACAGGACCATATGAAACCATCTCTGCACCAGTTACTAATATGTTTCTGGGTGCAAGTCAAAGTGTTGCTAATTGCATTTAAAGTCCGAAGTGGCCTGGGTCCAGGATACCAGAGGAAACTGCCTATCTGCTCATTAAAAACTGGGTGGAGAGGACCTTTTCTCCTCTCGTCTATGGGAGAAGAGTTGGTTTGACATGAGGTAGGGCCTTCACAATAGCTGCTCCAATGCTATGGAACACTTTACCCCCACAAAGATTGGGTGATCCCTTTGCTGGTTGTCTTCTGCCAGATGGTAAAGACTTTTGAAACAAGAAATCCTGCAGGCTTTTGGTTTGCCAGGTACATGTTCAGATAAGTGCCACTGCCACTTTTTCAAACACCTCCAGCCCTAGTCTTAGCTTTACCATGGTGTGACCACAATGATGTTCAAATGCTCCTATGACTGTTCCTCTCTCTCGCTCATACACACACAACCATGTGCTGGCCATTCCCCCATCTAGAAAACCCATCCAAAAGTGACATGCAAATTGCTTCCAACTGGGACTGAAATTTTTAGCCAATTAATTTGTTAAATCAATCAAAATATGCTTTGTTTAAAAATATTGCTAATTTTTAACAAGTGTTACACTGTGGAATGGTCATGCTCAGGGTTCAACCCAGCCAATGGTTTTTATATTTCTCCAAATCTTGACCTTCTGCCAAGACTGCTGGTACTTCCTTCTTGTAGTGTGGATGGGGTCGTTTTGGGAAAACAAGGCACTTTCCAACGCTTGGGAAATATGTTTGTTTGTAGAATACAAAGAATATATATAGGCACTCTGGCATGCTAGAGGGAATACTTCTTCTGTGATTGCACTTATGTGGCATATGAACTGACCCAGCCCCTGCAAGCATCTGAGACCCTTCTTCATGTGCCTCCTCCTTGAGAGGTCCAGAGGGTGGCAACATGAGAACGAGCCTTTTCTGCAGTGGCTTCCCATCTGTGGAATGCTCTCCCCAGGGAGGTTTGCCTTCGTTACATATCTTTAGGCACCAGGCAAAAGCATTCATTTTCTCCTAGGCCTTTGACTAAAGAATCCATGGCCTTTTATACTGTGCAGAGGGATTATCATTTTGTTTGTTCCTACGTTGTGCATTTTTGTGTTTTTATATTGCAAACTGCCCTGTGATCCTCAGATGATGGAGACAAGAAAAGTGCCACATTTTCAAGATAGTTCTTCCTTCCTTTTGCATCTCGGGACACTTCTGCCTCAGCTTTATTGGACTTCACAGTTAGTAAACAGCTGTTTTCACATCTCCAGGAAATGTAGGGCAGCCTGAATCTTTCTCTCTTTCCCCCCTCATTGCAGTCTTTCAGACCTTGAAGGTCAAGTCTGAAAGGGATGCACTAAACCTCTAATTTCCCCAAGGTGGACCGTCTTTGAGGGGGGGGGGGATGAAGAACCACTTATATTGACATAAAACAAAAATAGCCAAGGTGAACGCAGCAATCCAGACCCTGCCAATAATCATGCCAGAGGTGGCTAAGAAAGAAGAGGAGAAGGGACTTGTTCACGTTCCATAATCACTTACAGCCCAACCAGGTGAGCCAACGGGCTTGTTTTAGTTAGAAAATACCTATGACATGTATAGTTGTCATTTCTTGCTTAAGATCATGTGTATGTGGCAACAGTTTGTGAATAAATAATTTCTTTCTTTTTAAAGAAGGGAACCTATGAATATGGTGAAATATTGGAAAGGGCAGAATAATCCTAATGAGTGTGCATAAGAGTAGAGATGGAGATTTGCACAGAGAAGGAGATGCCAAGCCTGTCACCATCACTTCCCTCCTGCCTTGGCTGGTGCAATGGAAATTCTGGTCAATGGAAATTCTGGTCAAGCCATCCCTTTGCATCCCCTTCCTCAGGTTTGCAGTACAAGAAGAGGATTACACCTGGGATAGATAAGCTGTTGTAAACTAGAAGTGCAATTCATTTGAGGATGCTGCACAGCATGACTTGCATAATATATATTTTTTGAGAGTGGGGGCAGGCCCAGGCTCCTTGTTTGTCATATGCCTGAGCAAGCTGAAGCAAACAGAGAATGAAGAGCACTGAACTGGCTTCCAGAACATTGCATTATTCTGGACAGTGGCATTTGCTGCAATTATACAAACACTAACTTGCCTCTTGATTTGAAACAGCCCGGCTGACATGACAAATTCATTTGTAACACCACAGTGCCAAAGTGCGTAGGAAAGACCTCAAGCCACCGACTTTACAGGGCTATTTAATTAACACAAATTGATTTGTGATCTCAGGACATGGAGGCTGATTTAACATAAATTGGTTTGTGATATGGAAGGAAAACTGGATAGCTGCTGCAGTTTCCTAATGAAAGTCAAAAAGATATTTCAGTGTGATTTAAGTACAATGCGAAGAAGAGGATGTGCTCTGTGTGTTTGTGTGTGTGTGTGTGTGTTAGTTCTACAGTGATTATTCTTATGAAACTGCTGCCTGTTAACTGAAGTAAACCCTTCAGCTGCAAGATATTTTGTCTTCAGGGAGCATTATAATTATAATTCTTTCCCTAGTTCCAAACCCTGTAGGCTGGGCAGTGTATGTGCAATTCTGTATTTAAACCACTTGAATGCTGCTTTCCCCCAAATATAAGAGAGATATAGAAAGGCAGGGAACCCCATGGGTTGTGTGGTGGCGTCATCGGGACACACATATAGGAAGATGGAACAGATCAAATCTAGCACAGCACCCCAAAAATGCTCTGTTCCTCCTTACCGTCTTCGTAATTATATGGGAGAACTTGTAGGATAGAATGCTAGCCCATATTCTTTCTTATTCTTAGAATCTTATGAGTTGGAAGAGACTCTGACAATCATCTTGTCCAGCCTTTCTCAACCTGTGGTTCCCCAGATGTTGTTGAACTACAGCTCCCATCACCCCTAGCTAGCAAGGCCAGAGCTCAAGGATGATGGGAGTTGTAGTCCAACAACATCTGGGGACCCACAGGTTGAGAATCACTGATAGTCCATGGGTAAGCAAACTAAGGCCCGGGGGCGGATCCGGCCCAATCACCTTCTCAATCTGGTCCGCAGACAGTCTGGGAATCAGCGTGTTTTTACATGAGTAGAATGTGCCCTTTTATTTAGAATGCACCTCTGGGTTATTTGTGGGGCATAGGAATTCGTTCATTTCCCCCCCAAAAATATAGTCTGGTCCCCCACAAGGTCTGAGGGACAGTGGACCAGCCCCCAGCTGAAAAAGGTTTGCCGACCCCTGAATTCTAGTCCAACCCCCTGCAATGTAGTAATAGGCTGCTGTCGCTTATGGGGATCAAACTTGCAGCCTTGGCATAATCAGCACCACACGCTAATCAACTGAGCTAATAATTGAGGATGGAGTGCACCTGCCTGCAACAAGGACAACATGAGAGACTTTATCCTGGCTGGGTGATCCCTGTACTATCCCCTGCATGTTAATGGAAATTACTGGATGGGAAATTATTTTCTTTTTATCGGGATAATGAAACATCTTCTCCTCTAAAACTGTGATCATGCAAATCCGTCAACGGCACAGAGAAGAGAACACAAAGCCACCTTGCTCCATGGCAACAGAGAGTTACTGCTGACGCCACTGAGATTCATTGGTAAATGAGGCCACCTTAATTCACATTTCTTTGCAAATCAGTGTGTTTCAGCCCACAGTAATTAAAACCTGAGATAGGCAGTGGGAAGAAGAGTGCAAATGACCCTTGATCACCTGACTAAGTCAATCAATAAGAAGAGCAGAATGCCAACGCCCACATGGAAAACAATATACAATTATGGCCACCTCCAAACCAATGTTTTATTGCAGCTGTATCCTGCAATATGTTCTTGGCTTAATACAGGGCTTTTTTTTCAGCTGGAACTCACCGTCATTCAAGGTACGGTAAGTTCCAGCACCTCTGTTTCTAGAAAAATAGCACTAGAGCAATATAAAGTGCATTCGTAGTAGATGTATCCCGATTTAGTTTGTTCTGCAATGCTTCCTCGATGCTACTCATGATTGCTGTCTGGAGGGGCTATAACACAACAACAGAACTAGAATATTTGTGGTGCAAAAAGTTATGGGATTTCAGCAGGAAGTTAAATCATCTGCACTGACTGGAAAGCAGTGTGACTGTCCCTAACAGGCACAAGCAATATTAAAAGTGGGATCAGGTGTGACCCTCCCCAATAGCATCATGAGCACAAATAGTTATGAAAGCATAATAAAAAGGGCATCGTAGGGGATAAAGAGCAAAGAGGGATTAAAGATAAACTAGGCATGCTCAGATGAAGCCTCTCAAGGTGGAAAAAGCACATTGGCCCCTTCTATATATGGGATCAGGGATGGGACCACCGCTCTCTTTAGTTTAAGGAACCTGATTGATTTATTTTTTGAAGGTGGGGGAAATGATGGTGGACTGAGATGTTCCTGGTGACAGGAGGGGATAAGGGGGAGTTTGGAAATTAACTTCTGCTGGGCTAACTTCTGCTAACTCTTTTAACATTTCTAATATCTGTTAACGTAATTTTAAAAATATCAATTTGACAGGTTTTAGCATTTGTAGCTGAGGTGTTTTGCTGTGATAATTGGATTGGTGTCTGGGATTTGATTTGTGTCTGTGTCAGATTTTATGGCTGGATTTTACTGTTGTACAATTGCTGGTTGGTTTCACTGATTTATGGTTTTATTGAATAATTGAATGCCTGTCTATTTTATTGTGTATGTAAGCAAGTGAATATATATTTTTATTAGGCAGCTCATAAACTGAAATAATAAATAATTTTGTTAGCGATATTGGGTGATAGTCATTAATCCTACTCAGACCAGACCCACTTAAATCAACAGATGCAAGTAATTGAAGTCATTTGATTTCAGCGGGTCTACTCTAACTTACTTGGATATTTCTCACTGGCAGGGCTTTTACTTGATATGAGCAGACAGGGTCCGATTTACTGGAATTTCATTTAAAGTGGTGTTTTCTATGATTATGCCTTTGAACCATCAGGGTTACTGATAACGGGCGGTGTTCTGCTAATGTGTTCCATCAGCACAAGTACAGTGGTACCTCGGGTTACATACACTTCAGGTTACATACGGTTCAGGTTACAGCCTCCGCTAACCCAGAAATATTACCTCAGGTTAAGAACTTTGCTTCAGGATGAGAACAGAAATCGTGCTCCGGCGGTGCGGCGGCAGCGGGAGACCCCATTAGCTAAAGTGGTGCTTCAGGTTAAGATCAGTTTCAGGTTAAGAACGGACCTCCAGAACGAATTAAGTACTTAACCCGAGGTACCACTGTATTTGCACTTTTACAACAGAACATTTTCCCCTCCTGTCCCCATGTGTGCCCCTTCCTGTGGTCTCCCCAAATCTGCTCTAGTGGGGTGGGGGAACCCCTAGAACAGATTTAGGGGCTGACCTCATTTTAATAGATTGTTAAATAAGTCAGGAAGCCACAACTATTTTTTTTATTTAAAAAGTCACATAATAAAATATATCTCCCAATAACAGTAATACACAGTATCTTTATAGGTTCTTTTACTCTCCAAATAACTTGTCTAAGAGGATAATCATTCTACCCTTCTGGTAATTATTATTTTTTTAAAAGGTCTATGATTTTATTGCCATGTAGGCAAATTTCCAGCTGAAGAAGCAGCAGGCCCCATTAAACAAAACGAAGTGGAATCCAAGAACAGTGATATCAGTTCGTTAAGCTATTCTGCAAAACAGAATGAATAGTCGTCTCCTGCAACTGGAAAGTCAAATTCAATCTCTTCTGCAAAACAGAATTATCTGTCCACCATTTACATTTGCAATCTAAGTAAATGAGGTAACAATGATTAAATAGTTTACAGTGGTGCCCCGCAAGACAAATGCCTCGCAAGACGAAAAACTCGCTAGACGAAAGGGTTTTGTGGTTTTTGAGCTGCTTCGCAAGACGAATTTCCCTATGGGCTTGCTACGCAAGACAAAAACGTCTTGCAAGTTTGTTTCCTTTTTCTTAACACCGTTAATACAGTTGCGACTTGACTTCGAGGAGCAACTCATAGAACGTGGTGTGGTAGCCTTTTTTGAGGTTTTTGGTGATTTTTGAAACTTTTCCAAAACTTTTCCGACACCGTGCTTCGCAAGACGAAAAATTCGCTAGACGAAAAAAATTGCGGAACGAATTAATTTCGTCTTGCGAGGCACCACTGTATATCAGTTTTTCTATGCCCAGGTAAACCTTTATGTTTCTCAATATGACCAGACCCAACCATGATGTGCCAACTCCATTTGGGGAAATTTCATGGAAATTCCAGTCAGGCTTGACTACAGTCTTGACTTGCTCAATTAACTCAATAGTTCAGCTCAATTAATAAAATATTTCAGCTCTCATTTCGCCCCCATAGAGATGCTGGCTCTCTGCAGTACTCCAAAAAGAGAAAAGCTCAAATTAACAGAAAAAAACTTTTTTTGCAGTGGATTTTCTAACCCAGACGTTTGCAGACATCCACATAGTGAGCCCTCAATCCTGGGAAACCAGCAACTAGGCTGCAGTGAAACTGTGGAAGACCTTAATGTTTTATAAGTACGGGTAAAAGTTAATTTTGGTGTGCCCTAACTAATGGCGGCTCAACACAACCTTGAACAAAATAATTTCTGGAGGAGTAAGGATTCTAGGCTTAGGAAAGTTAGATCATGTCACACTTTGATATTGTACCATGTGAGAGCCAGTACAGTGGTATCTCAGGTTTAAGTACTTAATTCGTTCCGGAGGTCCGTTCTTAACCTGAAACTGTTCTTAACCTGAAGCACCACTTTAGCTAATGGGGCCTCCTGCTGCTGCCATGCTGCCGGAGCCTGATTTCTGTTCTCATCCTGAAGCAAAGTTCTTAACCTGAAGCACTATTTCTGGGTTAGCAGAGTCTGTAACCTGAAGCGTATGTAACCTGAAGCGTATGTAACCTGAGGTACCACTGTAGTGCTGTGAGTGCTAGGCTAGGAGCTGGGAGACCAGGGTTTTAATCTCCAGAGAGCCATCCAGTCACTGCCTCTCAGCCTAACCTACCTCAAAGGGTTGTTGTGAGGATAAAATGGGGAGGAGGAGTATGTATGCCACCTTAAGCTCCTTGGAGGAAAGTTGGGATATAAATGTAATAAATTAAAAAAATGATGAAAACAGCAATTCACATCTGGTAGGGCCTATTGAAGAATTAATAGCTCTTTCAACCATGTTCGCTTAAAGCTTGTTGCTTTACTTCATTCTGACCCCTTTTCTTCTACTCCTTTCCCCCAAAATATCGGCTAGCTCATCCTCTCTCCCTCCTAATTCTTTAAGGCCTGTGATGGTACAAAGGAGAAGATTTAAATTCAAATTGCAGAATTATAACTCCTCAGCATACTAGCGCTATTTTTAAGAATGCTCAGGACAGCAATCTGAACTGATGAAAGCTTTTCTGATTTGAGATTGTCATCTTTGTTATTTATCAGGACACTGTGCTCTGTAAACAGTGATGGATAGTTAGTGGCAAGGGAAGATTTGTCACATGGACGAACATGAGTTCCTATGTCTTATGAAGGGAGGCTTAGATATTCTGTTCCTGCAGGTTGAATTCTGCTCTGTGTACGATATGGTGCATCATACAAATGACCCCAAACTGGCGAGAAGTCAGTTTACACCAGAATAAGTCACACACTTCTTAGAGCCACTTCACAATTTGTCCATTTAAGGAATTCTCTCACAGTCTGATCTATGGAAGTCAGAACTGTGCTTTGGGGTGTACTTTCCCCCCTTTGCATCTCTGCTGCTAAAGAGAGTAAGTTTTAATTAGTATCATGTGTCTGCAAATGACCCAATTAATTATGCTGCTTAAGAAAGGTCATCTGACAATGTATTGTTCTTCAGATGGGGACGTTGCAAAGAAATTTAAGGGGAATGAGTGTGTCCCTTGCAGCAGATGTGCGGGCATAATTGCAGGCCGTATGCCATTGGAAGAAAATCTAAAATGGGGGGATGAGGAGCCAGAAGGTCACAGCACTCCTACTCGTCAACATGCCTACTTCGCGAAGAAATGCACATTGTATCTTGGAATCATTACCCACTCTTAAGAGAGAACTCAGGCAGTGAGTGCTTGCAGAAACAAGACCCAGATGGGGCCACTGAGAAACAGGAGGGGATGTTTTGGGGAACCCCAAGGTTTGCAAAGGTACAAAACAAAAACACCTAAGAGGACAACACAACTCCAAAATGGTAAGAACTGAACATGCTCAGTACACACAGAACCAGGAAGAAGAATAGTAAAGCAGAACTGGAATGCCCTGCTTGGAAGAAATGGCTGGAAATGCTGCTGTTGTTATTATTATTATTATTATTATTATTATTATTATTATTATTATTATACATTCCCTGCCCATCTGACTGGGTTTCCCCAGCCTCTCTGGGCAGCTCCCAACCAAATTAAAAGCACAATAAACCATCAAACATTAAAAACTTCCCTAAACAGGGCTGCCTTCAGATGTCTTTAAAGTCAGATAGTTGTTTATTTCCTAGACATCTGATGGGAGGGCATTCCACAGGGTGGGCACCACTACTGAGAAGGCCCTTAACAGCAGCAGGTAGGATATACTGTCATATTTTTGTTGTGGGCCCAACTTACTTTTCCCTAATCATGGAGCATAATTGCCCAGGAACATTTTTCACGCAGACCCTTGGAGATTGTCAAGCGGTTATAATTCCACCAGCAGCAAGAACTGGAAATGACTGGAGCACACAGTGGCAAAGCAGTGAAACTTTAGCAATGTATTGCAAATTGTTCTGAGGGAGCAGAGGTGAAACAATTGGGAGTACATTTGGCATCACCTACATTCTCCTTCCTGAGTGGTAGTCCTATTAATAGTCTATGCAGAAAAAGACCAAAGAGGTTTGTGGTATCCGAAAAACTAGCAAGATCATGCAATGCACGTGTTTATCTTTAAAGTATCACACTTTCCTTTAAGAAAACCATAAAGATAGCTACATCTATGGGAGACCAGCACCGCACCCCTTTTCGGACATTACCTGTGAGCTAAATGAAGATGTATTGGCAGGTTCCACCTCTGAACTATGTGTGATCATTAGACACCCTCCCCCCCCCAATACATATGTACAAGGGGATAATTTCCTATGTGTGATCAGGAACCCTGTGTAACCTGTCCAGGGAACGTTGGTGAACGGGGTGGGGTGGGGAATGTAAATCCAATTAATCACACAAAAGAGCACCTTCATTGTCCCCCTAGAGCCACTATAATGCACTTGAAAGTGCATGAATTGTGCATGCCCATGCTTGGAGACCCCAAGCATAACCTTGTTGCAGAAAAAAAGAAAATTAGGGCTGCATATATGTGTGCAGTGGGTATATGCGCATGCACACACTAAAAAAATAGTAATAGAAACTGGTGGCAGAATCATAAACTTGGCCCTGTACTGGGTAAAAGGAACACAGACAAGTGCACAGTATATTGTTTGATGATGTCAGGAGCATGGATTGCTGGTACTATGCCAAGAAAAGAGACACACACCAGCAGTGTATACATCTCCCACATGGACGAAATAAAATGAAAAAAATGGTTAGAAATGAAAGCTAGAAATAAGAGACATGAAGTATCAAGTCATTCATGTATTGCCTTAGAAAAATGAACAACAGAAGTTAAAAGAGATGTGAGGGTTGTTTATATCACTCCATCCTTTCTATGTTGCAGTCCAGCCCATTATCTTTCACAGAATTAGCTTTTAATTCAGCAGCTGTTAGAGCTGTGTCATTTCCCCCTTCTATTAAGAAGACATTTAGAGAAGGTTGGGTTTTGTTTTTGTTTTGTTTTTTTACAATTAAATAGCCAATAAAAGGTTCTAGCTAGAATGGGTAATAATAATTCCCTTCCAAAAATATTTTTATAGTTTAACAGTGTATTGAGACGACCATTCTGAAGAGGTAATTGTGCAGCTTGGAGGTACAGTGGTACCTTGGGTTAAGAACTTAATTTGTTCTGGAGGTTCATTCTTAACCTGAAACTGTTCTTTACCTGAGGTACCACTTTAGCTAATGGGGCCTGTTCTCATCCTGAAGCAAAGTTGTTAACCCAAGGTATTATTTCTGGGTTAGCGGAGTCTGGAACCTGAAGCGTTTGTAACCTGAAGCATCTGTAACCCGACATACCACTGTACAAGGAAGCCAAGATATGCACAAGTCTTATGCTCTGTCCTCATGCCAGTCCATTCTTCTTCCCATCTTGACACACCATAATTAAACCGCAAAACAGTTAACCATAGTTTCATGTTACATCCAGACCAGGAAACAATGGATAACAAGCTCAGAACCAGATTCCTGGTTCAGAATTAAAAGTAAAACTATGGTTGACTGATGACTTCCTGGGTTAATCATGGTCTGCCAAGAAGGGAGGACCCAAAAACTAAGTGTGCATCTCTTAGCTTATTTAAGGGTAGCTCAGAGGTACCTCAGGTGGTCCTAGTTTCAATCTATGACATCTCTAAAAGAAACAAGTTAACATGTGGTGAGAATGATTCTCTGCCTGAGATTCTGAAAAGTTGTTGCCATCAGCGCAGATTACAATGGGCAAGATGTAGAAATAGGTTAACCTAACATTTAGTAGCTTGTGTCTCTTCCTCAACTGATCTTCTTATTTTCTTCTTTCAAGTACTGGCCTGGCCTAATTTGATTTTAATATTCGGGGCTGGATCCTGGAGTGTACTAACATCTGCCATCACTCTGCAGAATTTAATATCTCCAATTATTATAATTACAACTTTTCAATGAGATGGATCAAGGACTGAAGATCCTCTTCTCCCTTGACAGGCACTCCTAATTTACATATCGCAGAGGAGATAAGGCAGTTTCCCCTGAGGACCTGAACTCCGGCGAGCTGAATTTAGGGAGCACAGCTATCTCTTAATTAAAGATACTTTCCAAATAATGGAAAGAGATTGTTATTTTTTAAACTGCACTGATTTTAAATACTTTACTGCTGACCAGCAATGATCATGCGGGCTATTTGCATAAAAATCTGCCATCACCAAACGTGGTTCCCAATGTTCTTTTGTTAAAATAAGTCACAAAACTGAACAAGAAAGTTCCAGTACAAAGACAGTTCCTTACTATCTGAGCTAGATGACAGAGAGAAAGGGGTTTTTTTCTTAAACAAGGGTAAACTCCTTGGTATAATGTGAGATCCCCATCTAGTGAATTATTGGGGAACTTGACCAAGAAGCATCAAAACAAAGAAAAGCATAATCCCTAGGCTGCACAATCTCCCTGCCACCTTCCCATCATTTTCTGCCCCCAGCACACCAAATCAAAACAAAGATTATATTTGGGGAAGTGACTCAGAAAAAGCAAACAACAGGAAGAAAGCCCAGGCTTACAATTTAATTTAACAGCCAGAGACATAGCTGGACAAAAAACACAAACCAGGGGAGATAAACAGAACTAAACTCAGATGTGATCGCATTTTCGTGTAGAAATGGGCTACAGAGAAAAGGTCAAAATTCACCGGGTTCTTGAATATCCTCAAAAAGAGAGCACCAAAGAGATGCAGGGTAAAAGAAACCAAAATAATTATAGAGAAGGCTGTTAAGTTGTGGGTGAACATATCAGGTGACACAGCAATTCTTCAATGACAGCTCTTTATTTGTAAGCTGGAACAGAACTGAACTGAAGAGCTCAGTCAGCCTGCTTATATAGAGCTCCAGAACAACGTAACTGTAGCAACTTTCTAAAACTATCCAATCACTGAACATCACTTTAGATCCTTCATTTGCATAACTATCTACAGTATCCCACTGCTGGCCCAGGGTGAGAACTTCAGTACATAACAAAGGGAATATATTACTATACCATATTTCCAGTACTGCATCACCACCCTAGCAATAGACCACACATGTTCCAGGCTAAGGGAAACATCCGAGAAAGACAAATGGAGGATCGAGGGAGCTGGGCTTATGGAGGTGTGTGAGATGAGCAAGAGAGTTGTGCAGTGGTGTGGCAGAGTGAGTGGGAGCAGAACTAGAGGACTGTATGCAAATATTTAGAGGACTGCTTCAACTCAATATGCAGTTCTCAGCTCTGCAGCTGCTTTTCATTGCTGTCCCTGTGCGCTTGGGACTGCCTGTCATGTTCTCGAGCCATAATCTACAGTGCTACTCAGAGGTGGACTCAGAGGAAGGGCCTGGGAACCATCTCCCTCTCCTCTCAGATTATCCAGGACAGAGGATGTAGCTTTTGCCCAGTTATGCCCACTCAGAGGATACCTCTCCTAGGCAGCCCTCAGCATCCCCCATGCTGTGAGAGCCAGTAGCTACAGAATAGGGCAGTGGTCCCTTAAAACAAGAGAGCTTATTGGAGTGGGTTTGAGGTTTCAGGCCGGCCAGCCTTCAAAAGGCCCCAGGAAGCTCTAGCATGCTGCTGAGGCAAGCTCTTGGCAGGTATGCGCTCCAAGACGCAAGAGCTCAGCCTGTGAGTGTCCTTCATTCCCTAGGTAAGTCCTTCTACAAACCTCATATAGGATCTAAGTTTCTCATCCAATGGCAGCCAGAAGAGATCCACAGAACATGAGATAAGCAAAGCTGACCCTGCCTCTCTGTGCCATTAGAAAAAAGTTTCTCCAGCCATTGAAAGATTCTTCTCTATCTGGAACTATCCTGGTACATTACAAGAGTTAATATAAAGCAACAGCAATATGAAAACACAGTGCCCAAGATTCTCAAAACCTTCAATACTCTGGGTACTGGTAGCAAGCAACTTATCTCCCTTCAACTCAACACTTAGATATCCCTGCTAGATCCCTGATTGTTCCACCCATTTTCTCCATATTGTGTGTCCCTGAGTCTCAAGGACCTGGAATCTATCTTGTGCATTCTAGGAATCACTTGGACAAGATCTAAGTGAGCCTGGTACCTTCCTGATGTTTTCATCTTCATTTCCCATCTTCTCCAGCCAGCATTGCCAATGGTCAGGGATAATTGGAGTTGCAGTCCAAATCATATGGAGGGGACAAGGTTAGGAAAGACTGAACTAAGTCTGTTCACAATATAAGGAGTTTTGTTAGTATCCTGATGGTTTTCACTCAAATTCAGTCTTCCGTATGGTCAGTTCATTGCAACATCAAGACAAGCAAACAAGAAGTTGCCATTTCCATGGAAGAAAAGCACTATGGACTGAGGGTGGGTGGATTCTCTTTTATCTTACATCGCATTTCATATGGGTGCTCTCAGCTGCAGTTTTATCTTTTTCACAAGTTGGCCCGGTGAATCTTCAAGGAACTTCAACGGAAGGAGATGCAGCAAATTCCAATTAGCAGCAAGATTTTGCATTGCAAAGAACTTCTGAAATGCTGAAGATGTAAATGTGGAGCTACTGATCTGCTGAATCCCCATCTTGCTTTGGATATTTGGGTAGCCAACAGCTTTAAATGTTTCAAGAACATAATTGGAATATTCATTTGGAACACAACATTAACATTCCTATGAAATTACCCTCTCAAAATATTATGCATTCAAATCTCTTTCCCGAAATTGGCAAGAAGATACATTTGCTGCAGCCAAGGATATATACTGGAGCATGGTGTTATATATGCAGTGGCTTTCTGCTGATTTATTTTTTTGCATTGACTGCTTGGATTCTAAATGTGTTGCAAAACCCACTAAAGTAAATTCTAAAATGTTGACGACTTTCCCCGAGCTGGCTTTGAGACAAACACTTTGGTGAAATTTTATTACCATGTGGACAACCCAACATAATGCTTAGGGGGAAAAATCCCAGTGAATTTACTAGGACTTGCGGCTAAACAACATGTAGTTAACAGAGGTGGAGCCCCCTACTGATGGAGGCCAGTAGATGAGAACTTCCATCATAATCTAACTCATGGGTAGGCAAACTAAAGACTGGTGGCCGGATCTGGCCCAATCGCCTTCTAAATCCATCCCGCGGATGGTCCGGGAATCAACGTGTTTTTACATGAGTAGAATGTGTCCTTTTATTTAAATTGCATCTCTGGGTTATTTGTGGGGCATAGAAATTTGTTCATTACAGTGGTACCTCGGGTTACATACGCTTCAGGTTGCATACGCTTCAGGTTACACACTGGGCTAACCCAGAAATAGTGCTTCAGGTTAATAACTTTGCTTCAGGATAAGAACAGAAATCGGGCTCTGGCGGCACGGCGACAGCAGGAGGCCCCATTAGCTAAAGTGATGATTCAGGTTAAGAACAGTTTCAGGTTAAGAACAGACCTCCGGAACAAATTAAGTACTTAACCAGAGGTACCACTGTATTTTTTTTTACAAAATATAGTCCGGCCCCCCACAAGGTCTGAGGGACAGTGGACTGGCCCCCTGCTGAAAAGGTTTGCTGACCCCTGATCTAACTACTTCAGCAGCAAAACAAAAACAAAAACCAGGGAGCTAGGATTCTTCTCTGATCTGTGAGTTTAATATATTTAACCTTTTTAATTGACAAGCCAGCCATATATTATTGCCCCATGTAGCCACGCAACTTGTCTTGTCTTGTCTATTTCATCCAGACTCCAACCCTAGGCTGCCTTTGACCATGTTATCTTCCTTCCACATCTTGGACCTTGGACTGAGTCTCAGATCTTGGCCAAAGTCTCACACAGCTCTAGCAGGAAGTTACTCTCTGCTCTCTCCACAAGTTTTTGCAACCCCCTGTGTAACAAAACAAAACAAAGGGCAGCTGCATTTCTAAGAGCTGCAAAACTTTCTGAATTTATTCCTTGATATTTCAAGTATAAATTGTTGCGCCACACTAAGCCAAAAGCAAACCCCTGTAGTATTCATTCACAATGGATGAGCAATTTCTCTAGCATTACACAGACCTGCCTCTAATTGGTGTGTGGAATTCTAAAGAGGTCTCGATAGATAGACAGGCTTCGCAGGCATGTCGAGAATAGTAATCTCAAGGCATGCATTTTCAATAGACCCTTCCCCACCCCCTTTCCTGGCTCCTGTGGGCCATTACTTTCCACCCACACCGGATAAGCAAACAGAACTCTAAATCTCTGCAGGATGTCAAAATTTTGGCCTGGCTAAAGAAACAACTCATATCTGAAGGCAACCTCACTGCAGTCAACATGAAATATGAAATAAACACACACACACAGATTAGTTAGCTGGAACAAGTACTGCACTCACAGATTTGTATCGCTGCTAATCTTTACTACGCTTGGAAAAAAGCTGGAAGAGCAACTGGAAATCATTTTAATATGCTTGCTTAAACAGTGAAATGAGCTGTTAACTTTTAGCTAGATAAGCCGACAAAGTGTATAGCTGCCCTTTGCATATTGAAAACCGAGCTAAATAATGAACTGTGTCCGCATAAAGCATTAATGTGTGTTTAAGTGCACATCAGTGTGCTCCTATCACCGGCATCTGAATGACCAGCTAGCTTTCATCTACAGGTATAATTTATTGAATTAGGCAGACCTAAGGGAGCGATCCTATGGTGAGATCCATCAGGATGAGTTTAGGATGCAGTGGATCTCTGGCTCAGCCAACCGATTCCTGGCTCAGCCAACATTATGTCCCTAACCTCAGCTCAGCCTAAGATAACTCGGCACCGTGTAAAAAATCCTTGTTCCTTTTTGTCCCTGTGGTTCCCGACTTGTGGTCTGCAGACCCCAGAGGGTCTGCATAACACACCCAGGGAGTCTGCAGCACCATTCACACAACAAAAACTACCATAGAGATATCAAAATCTTCAAAATAGGGGGTCCATGGCTTGGCTCCTGAAAAACAGATCCACAGTACTTAGCTAATTGGAAACCACTGGTCTATACTGACCAACGCGGCTTTGTATCAGGGATGTGGCTGAATCAAATGCCTGGGAAGGGTCAGACTCTGAAGAGGAAGGAATGCCTGTACAAAGGGAGACAGAGTCTGACTCTGAAGACGAGGAATTGCAGCCACAGTCAGAGCAGGAGTGGGCTAGTTCGCCCCATCCCCCCTCCACCAAGAGTTCCCAGACTCGGAAAGCTCACAGGCAGAGGGAGAGGAGGAGATAGATGACATGGGGGGGGGGTTGTTATGCAACCGGGAGGCAGGCAGTGTTTAGAGAGCTCTTCGTTTGATAGCAGGGGGCAAGTTCACCCACCTTCTCCTCGAACCAGAAGAGCAGAAAGGGTTAAAATGCAATGGAAGAGTATGAGGGGAAGGACTGGACTTTGGCGCCCTTCGTGCCATGACAGGGGCGGAGCCTAAGAGTGACCAACTTGTAGCTAATGGATGGATGTAAATTGTAAATAAACATACATATAACTGCCAGAGACTCATTAATTCTTATCGGAGCTTGCTTGCCTGCCTGAGATCATTACAGTGGTACCTCGGGTTAAGTACTTAATTCGTTCCGGAGGTCCATTCTTAACCTGAAGCACCACTTTAGCTAATGGGGCTTCCTGCTGCTGCTGCGCCACCGGAGCACGATTTCTATTCTCATCCTGAAGCAAAGTTCTTAACCTGAAGCATTATTTCTGGGTTAGCAGAGTCTGTAGCCTGAAGCGTATGTAACCTGAAGTACCACTGTACAGGTTTCCATATGTTCTCCCAATGAACCATATTCTTTCTCATTTGGACAGGGAAAGGGTCTCTGGCAGAGGAAGATAGCACCCATTCTTCTGTGCATTTCCCCCCACATTTGTTCAGAAGTGCTGCTTGCTCCATCAGCTTTTCTTTGGCGCCATCTTGTTTTTTTACCAAACCTAAATGACTTCTTCACTGGATGTGGCTGGCCATTTGGGGATCCTTTGTGAAACCACATCCATTGGGCCAGTGATGATGCCATCGCTGGGAGCAAATGAAGCCATCCATTGCCCTCACTCTGAAATGGGAAGAGGAATGCATCCCTGTTGACCATGTGACAAGGACTGATGCTTCCTCACTTCCTGGCACCATCTAAGCATTTGCACCCTGAGCACGTTCTGTTTTCCACTCCCCACCCACTCCCTTGAGAATATGTTTCATGGAATGAGGTGGAAATGTTCGCAAACCATACACCCACACATTCTGGCTCAGCAGGACTCCATTTCCTTACACAGAAAGGGAAAGAGGTCCTCTAGATTACAAGATTAATATTGTGCAGGACATGAAAAGATGTACAATATTTCTTATGTAGCATGAAAGCCATTTGAAAAAAAAAAGTTAATGTATGGGTCAAGTCCAGGACAGCAGGCAGTTTCTACAGAGGCATATTTTTAATCCTTTAATCTTCCCAATTGCACAGAGTTTCATTATGTTAACACGGGGCCACTATCTTCTACAGAGTAACTCAAAAGCTGCTTTTCAAATATACATTTCCAAATTCCTTTCTTTAACCCCCAGCCTCCAAGCCCTGTACACAGAATCTCAGAAATAGAATGTTTCCTTGCTAATGTCTGAGAGAGCCAGAGAACCGTGACAGAGGCTTCAACAGAAGAACAGCATGGTTTTTAGCACATGTGACCAATGGCGCTAAATGTTGGAAGATTTGGGACAGAAAAGAGGAGGTGCTTCTTTACACGGCGAGGAGTTAAGCTATGGAATTTGCTTCCACAATATGTAGAAATGGCGGTCAATTTGGACAGCTTTAAGGGTGGATTTGACAAATTCATGATGGGGAAATTATTAATAATAATAATAATAATAATAATAATAATAATAATAATAATAGTAGTAGTAGTAGTAGTAGTTATACCCCACCCATCTGGCTGGTTTTTGGGTTTCCCCAGCCACCCCAGAATATTAAAAGCACAATAAAACATCAAACATAAAAACTTCCCTAAACAGGGCTGCCTTCAGATGTCTTCTAAAAGTCAGATAGTTGTTTATTTCCTTGACATCTGGTGGGAGAGCGTTCCACAGGGTGGCCATCACTACCGAGAAGGCCTTCTGCCTGGTTCCCTGTAACCTCACTTCTCACAGTGAGGGAACCACCAGAAGGCCCTCAGAGCTGGACCTCAGTGTCCAGGCAGAGCAATGTGAGTGGAGATGCTCCTTCAGATATACTGGGCCAAGGCTATCACTTAGCTCCTAGCCACGTGCACTACCTCTAGAACCAGAAGCACCATACAGTAGGCCTGCAACTTTCGCACGGGTTACATTCCAGAGATCGTGCCTAAAACCAAAATCATGTATAGGCAGAACACATCAGGTGCAATGGCAGGTGGGATTGCAACTTCCTTTTCCCCAGAGACATCTGGTTGACCAGCATGAGACTAGGACACTGGACAGCTTTCTGGTGTTCTCATGGCACCACCCCCACCCCCATGTTTAATCCTATCTTCTGGATCAGAAAGCTGGAGAAGTTGAACCTAAGCCAAGCTTAAACCAAGAAAAACAGGGCTATCAGAAATACTTTTATAAAAACATCCAGTTTGCACAGATTTGGGTTTTGTTTTGAGGGGTTCTCACATAGCTTGTAGCGTACGCATTGGCGATCTGAACTTGTGACCCTGGGCTCTCGCGAATCGTTCAACACATGCACACATTCTGAAATATAAACAGTGATGTACTATATCATTCATAGCAGGCATTATGGGCTTGAGGCAGGCTTCCTCCATCCTGTTTTACGTTGCCGTTTTGAAGGTTTTCAATGACAGTGACGTCTGTGTGAAGATATATGTACCTCAACAGCTGTGACCGATGACGAGCATTGAGTGAATTGCTTAGCTAGTGAAGAGTGCAATCAGTGAATTGAACAATCCTAGGTGCCATTTTTGGGAGCCTACAGTACTTTGACTGTGTCGACCACAGCAAACTATGGCAAGCTCTTAAAGAAATGGGAGTGCCTGATCATTTCATCTGTCTCCTGAGAAATCTCTATGTGGGACAAGAAGCTACAGTTAGAACTAGATATGGAACAACTGACTGGTTCAAAATTGGGAAAGGAGTACGACAAGGCTGTATATTGTCTCCCTGCTTATTTAACTTATATGCAGAATTCATCATGCGAAAGGCTGGGCTACATGAATCCCTAGCCGGAATTAAACTTGCCGGAAAAAATATCAACAACCTCAGATATGCAGATGACACAACCTTGATGGCAGAAAGTGAGGAGCAATTAAAGAACCTTTTAATGAGGGTGAAAGAGGAGAGGGCAAAATATGGTTTGAAGCTCAACATCAAAAAAACGAAGATCATGGCCACTGGTCCCATCACCTCCTGGCAAATAGAAGGGGAAGAAATCAGTGAGAGATTTTACTTTCTTGGGCTCCATGATCACTGCAGATGCTGACAGCAGTCACGAAATTAAAAGATGCCTGCTTCTTGGGAGGAAAGCAATGGCAAACCTAGACAGTATCTTAAAAAGCAGAGACATCACCTTGCCAACAAAGGTCCGTATAGTTACAACTATGGTTTTCCCAGTAGTGATGTATGGAAGTGAGAGCTGGACCATAAAGAAGGCTGATCGCTGAAGAATTGATGCTTTTGAATTATGGTGCTGGAGGAGACTCTTGAGAGTCCCATGGACTGCAAGAAGATCAAACCTATCCATTCTGAAGGAAATCAGCCCTGAGTACTCACTGGAAGGACAGATCGTGAAGCTGAGGCTCCAATACTTTGGCCACCTCATGAGAAGAGAAGACTCCCTGGAAAAGACCCTGATGCTGGGAAAGATTGTGGGCAAAAGGAGAAGGGGACGACAGAGGACGAGATGGTTGGATAGTGTTCTTGAAGCTACCAGCATGAGTTTGACCAAACTGCAGGAGGCAGTGGAAGAGAGGAGTGCCTGGCATGCTCTGGTCCATGGGGTCACGAAGAGTTGGACACGACTAAACAACAACAAGAACAACAACAGTAAGTACCCATACAGAAAGAGGGCAGGTTTTTACATTTTTTTAGCAAACTTGGGATCAGGCACTGCAAATCACAAGATCTGGCGTCCAGCACAGAATCCTGTGCAGCTGTCAGCCTTCCCAACTTTCAACAAGGCTGGAGGAATAACTATTCAATTGTGTTTGTGTATGTGTTTTAAGGATTTGTTAAAATCTCTTAGGCCAGAAGGGATGTGTGTATGTGTTGCATTGTGGTTTATTTATATACTGCTTTTTGGCCTCCAAAGCCAGGAGTGGAATATTAATACAAAGGAAGATACATAATTTTATTTGTTGGCATCCGCCTGTCTCGAGAGACAATGGAATGCGACTCCAGGGGTGAAGTCAAACCACTGCATGAGCACTGAAGTGCCCTCCTCAGGGGTGCAAGTGTATTTGGAGCTCCTGGGCTTCACAGACAACAGGACCCCCCCCCCCCTCAGCCTTACTGATGTGGTCCAAAGTAAAGCAGAGCAATGTGGCTCCCCCCAATGGCTCCTCCATCAGGGTTGGTGCAATGAGTCAGTTTTGATACGATATGATAATCTTTATTCTCATTGTCCTATACAGAACAACGAAATTGAAAAAATCTACATCAGACATTCAAAAACCCACAAGCCTGCTATCCCAACTATCCCAGCCTGAATAAAAAATTCCTTCCAGTAGCACCTTAAAGACCAACTAAGGTGCTACTGGAAGGAATTTTTTATTTTGACTATGGCAGACCAACACGGCTACCTATCTATCCCAGCCTGGTTAGCACCTAAAATATCTGATACCCCAGCATTGAATACAATATACTCACATAGAGACTACCTTACATTGCGTTTAAAACCATAATCACATTTGGATAGAAACTGTTTCTCAGGTGGCTAGTCCTAGTCTTTATAACGCTGTACCTTCTTCCAGAAGGCAGAAGCTGAAAGAGATCATTTCCGGGGTGCGCGCTATCCTGCACTATCTACAGCTTTCTTATGGCACCTGGAAGCATAGATTTGATCCAAGGTGGGAAGAGTGCACCCAATTATTCTCTCCGCAGTCTTTATGTTAAGTTGTGGGTGAACGTATCAGACGACACAGTGATTCTTCAAACAGCTCTTGTTTATTCAGAGGCCAGAACTGAACTGAACTGAAGGGTTCAGTCAGCCTGCTTATATAGAGCTCCAGTACAACGTAACTGTAACAATTTTCTAAAACTAACCAATCACTGAACGTCATTTTCAATCCCTTATTTGCATAACTATCTACAGTATCCCCCTGCTGGCCCAGGGTGAGAACTTCAGTACATAACACTTTACAACCTTGGACAGCATGGGGTTTTTTCCTTGACCGTGCAGCTCCAAAACCATACACAGAGACCATAAGTTAATACACTCTCAACCGTACAATGGTAAAATGCCATCAGCAGGTCCTTTGAGAGATTATTTTTCAGGCGGATTCTCAGAAAATATAACCTCTGCTGTGCTCTCTTCATTAGGTCTTTGCTGTTTTCTCCCCAGAATATTCCTGCACTTTGGGTCCCTTCCAACTCTACAATTCAATGATTTGTTGGGTACCTGGGTACCCGGTGAGGTCTACATCCCTGCCACAGACCCTCTTTCCGTTCCCTGCAGTCTCCTGGTCCCATTGCTCCTGTCTGCCTCCGCCTGGGCAGCTGATCTGAGAGAGCGAGGGATGAGAAGAGCGGACATACAGGGCAGTCACCTTCACATGCCGGATTCTGTCCCTCTGGAAGGTGGTGCAGACAGAATACAGAGAGGGAGATCCCTGCAGGCAACATCCCTGCCTATTGATTCAGTAGCCGACACGTTGATTTTTATTTTTATTTTAAATCAGTGTTGTGAATGCCAGATTCATTTGTGAATTATGCAGCTTAAGATTTCCATATATTGTATCGTTTAGCATTCATTATTTTTTAAAACGCTCTGAGCTGCTCCGAGCTTTCGCGTGCATATAAATAATTAAATGGGCATATTAAATGAATAAATAAGGAAAAGGCGTAAGGGGGAAGGGGAAGGGAGGGTGGGAGTTTTCCAAATGGAATTGCAGAGTGAGTTACCACCACCCGGCTTAAAAATACTGCATCAAAGCAGTCATTCTGGGGGAGGGGGAAATGAGAAGTTTTTTAAAAAAAATCTGTGCACAAAAATGTGAAAATGAGAAAAATAGTGAACTTTAAAAAAATAAAAAATAAAAAAATGGGCAGACTGGTAACCTAATGAGCAATTAGCCTATCGGTTCCTCATTTCAGTGTTGGTTTTCTACTTTGCTTGCAAGGCTCACATGCAAGAGGATTCGCTTCCAAATCTATGAGCATGCTTGTGTGCTATTGCCACCTACTGGATGAAAAACAACACACTGCAGTTTCAATCACGGGGATGAAGTGGGAATAAGTTGTGTGCTATTTATTTACTGTGTTTCTGCCCCTCTCTTCTTCTCTGAGGAACCCAGGGCTGCAAACGGATATGCCAGGCATTCTTAAACATATGAATGCAAGCATTCTAAAACGGATCCAAAGATTATAAAACAAAAAATTACAATTAAAGCACCTAAAATCATTTCGGGTCAAAAACGTCCTTTTGAAAATAAAAATAAAAACCTTCTTCCACCCAATGATCTTAGGGTTCCTTGGAACAGTATTATTCAACCAGGAACATAGGAATAAATATTTGCTATTGTGTGGAGGAGGGAAAGCTACTGTGGCATTCAACGCTAGTCCACAGTTTCTGTAATTGTTTCTGTTTATGATGCCATCACCTGCGCATGAAATTCACACATGAGAAAACCAGCTCTTAGGTACACATTAGCTCTGAGACTTTGCGTCCCTGAGAAGCCACCTCAGCGACCCAAGGCAAAGATGGGTGCAAATTCTTCTGTCCTTGGTGCTGTGAGACAGAACGAAACCACCTGCTCAGGATTATATAAAAAGTTCTGCAACCCCCTCTACCTGTTTCTCTCTCTCTCTCTCTCAGCCAAACTGCACACAACACGACACACTGTTTTTATAAAGATCCTTCACAATCCTCAATTATTTTCTTTTTTTAAAAGAGAAAACAATTATGGGATGCTGGCTGGCTGGCTGGCAAGCCAAGTGGGGAGGTTACTGCTTAATCCTTTCCCCTTATATGTTGTTTTCCTCACACCTCAGGGGAAAATATATGGCTCTCCACAACAGCTGGGAGAGGTAATTTCCCATGCAGCTGGGAGAGGTAATTTTGGACTGGAAATGGCCACAGAGGAAAGGGTTAAGCAGCCTCTTTTCCCCCTGCAGGTGATCCACTCAAAATAGCAGTCTCCGCTGTTGCTTTAAAAAAAGATCCGAGACAAAAGGGGGATGATAGTTCCATGAGCCTCGGTGTCGTGCGGCCTTTAAAGGCACACAGAACGGTTTTTCTGAAATGAATTGTCAAAGGAATATTAAAGCATTAAACATTACTGAGACCCACTTCGGAGGTGGCGAGGTTTCAGGTAATCCTGTTTAACTCTGATTATTCTGGTTACATAGGAGGAGGTTCACAGGACAGTGCCAGGAGAACAGGCATGTCTTCCCGTGCCAGATGAGTAACCACAAGCTCCTCCAGCAGCTTGCATCTGGCTGGGTGGTGGTATTATTAGCTTCTCAGATGATAAAAATAAATAAATAAATAAATAGTCAACCTCCCTTCTGTTTGCCTGACATTAAAGGAGAGAAGTTTGACTGCTGTAAGCAGCAGCGGCGGCAGCTCAGACGTGGCGTTGCGCTTTGCCAAAAAGCATCAGGTTCTGCTTCCTGAAATGGAGACAGACAGGTGGTGAAGGAACGCTGGGATTACTGAAGCTTTATAAAGCACACACGGAAGGGGGAAAAAATACTTCGTGTTGGGAAGCACCATCTGGCGCCAAACACTGAAGTTCCTTTTCAGTTTCCTTCTTTCCGAGCCTTCCAAAAGTTGGGCCGTAACTATTTTGGGTTGAGATGAGGGTTCAGGTGTTGTTGAATGAGGTTTCATCTCTTAAGAGATGCAGGAAGCCAGCTGACGACCCCAGGATAACTAACCTGTGCTGTCTGCCACAGGACACCACCACTTTAAAACGTAAACCTAGTCATTTCCAATGTTCAAGCTCAGCTTCGGTCCAGTATATCTGAAGGAGTGTCTCCACCCCCATTGTTCTGCCCAGACACTGAGGTCCAGCACTGAGGTCCTTCTGGCAGTTCCCTCACTGCAAGTTCAAGTCAAGTTACAGGGAACCAGGCAGAGGGCCTTCTCGGTGTGGCACCCGCCCTGTGGAACACCCTCCCACCAGATGTCAAAGAGAACAACAACTACCAGACTTTTAGAAGACATCTGAAGGCAGCCCTGTTTAGGGAAGCTTTTAATGTTTGATGCATTGCAGTATTTTAATATTTTTTTGGAAGCTGCCCAGAGTGGCTGGGGAAGCCCAGCCAGATGGGTGGGGTATAAATAATAAATTATTATTATTATTATTATTATTATTATTATTAGTGCCATTATGTAACCCAAATGGCATCTCCCACGCACAATGGGGTGGTATTGGCTGGGTTGGGGAAAACTCCAAAGTTTGAAGAAATGCAAAGAAAAGGGATTTCTCCCCAGGGGTTGGAGAGAGAGAAAACCACACAGTTCAATGGGTACTGAGCATGGACAGAGGGCAAAGGAATACTGATTGGGGTGATTGGGAGTGGGGAGGAGAAAAGTAGGTGGGGAAAATGGAACAGAACACCCAAAACCCTGAACAGAAGACATCTACACTGCAACAGTTTGTTGCAGCTCCACAACTGTAAAGTCTGATTGCCATGGAACAATCCCCATGCCTGTTTGTCCTCAGTTATATTCTGGGCATGTGTGTGTCGGGGAGGGGAAATAATAATAATAATAATAATAATAATAATAATAATAATATGCAGCTCCTATGGATTCCGTACGTTCAGCATCAGGCTTTGTAACACTGAGCCTAGGATAAAGCCATGCTTCGTGAAAAGATGTCCCTTCCAACTTGAGAGATAAATTTTTGATTGCTTACAGTGGAATGGAAATACGAGAATGCGGCAATTTCTCTCCCTTTCAGCCTCAGAAAGGTATGGCACAGCAAGGAAAACATGTATTGAAAGTACAGTGGCAATTTCCCATTAATTCTTCCTTTCTGAATAGGCGCCTGCTATAAAAATCTTATCTGCTAAGTGCACAGTTCTGCCTTTAAGAGCGCAAGAAAAAGAGCCACATGTTGATAGGAAGGAGCAATATGAAAGGGGCTGAGCTTAAAGGACAGGAAAATATAGGGGAGCCCTGAAAACCGGCGCCAAGATCTGCGGATGTTGAATGAACCCACCAAATGGAGCTGAGGCCTTGGTGTGCGTCCCCAATTTGCTCTCCTAGATGCTTTTCAGCTGATTTGGGATTCATTCAGGTGCCATTCAGCGCTGTAGTTGCCCCAAACTGCTCAACCTCAGCCCAGTCGTCCCAACCCTCTAAAGGAAGAGAAAAATCTTTTGATCAGCCACTGCTGTTAACCTTCACCGTTTCACATTTCAACCTATTTATGCTTCTAGAAGAGCCCATTTGAAGCATTTAAAGTGGCCACGGCAGAACATTGAGTTGTGTATCCCCAGTGCTGGGTTTCCATCCACCGTAAGTCCCTAACATTCTGATCTTAAAACCTAGATTTCAATGGAACCTGCTTTCACATATATGAGTTTGTTATTACTTCTTTCAATAGATACCATGTTAAGCAACTGTTGCTCCCAGTCAAAGGCAGTCAGGAGCCTGAGAGGTGAGGGGAACATGTACACCCTTGTGCAAATTAATTGAAACAAACAATGTAGTTTATTGCACAAAACTCACATATACATGTACAAAACTCACATATACGTACATTAGTAACGGATATGACCTCCGCTATTTTTAAGCAGCATTTGAACACAGTTTGGCATGGAGTCTACTAGTTTCAAACAGTCACTGTTGATTTTCAGATCCCTATACCATGCTTGAATCAGTGCCTGAATGAGCTTCTC
This sequence comes from Podarcis liolepis, assembly GCF_965112155.1. NCBI lineage: Eukaryota > Metazoa > Chordata > Lepidosauria > Squamata > Lacertidae > Podarcis > Podarcis liolepis. Next base: position 21,417,719 of record NC_139560.1, read on the forward strand.
CATAGTCATACAGTCATGGAGGCAACTTTTGCATATAGCCCGCAAATTCTCAATGGGATTTACGTCCGGGGAATTCCCTGGCCAATCAAGTCCCTGTATTTACTGCTCTGTCATGAATTTCTTCACCACTTTCGATGTGTGACAGGGGGCTAGGTCCTGCTGGAATATCCCAGTAGTGTCAGGATACCTCTTTTCCAGCTCTGGAACAACTCTCTCTCGTAGAATCTCAATATATTGTGGCAAGCGCATCATTCCTTCCATTGGCTGCAGGCTTCCAACACCGTAATGATCAACTGACTTTTTGTGTTTGTTTTGAGTACAGTCATACCTCACGTTACGTCTGCTTCATGTTACGTTCTTTCAGGTTCCATCCCACAGCAACCCGGAAGTACCGGAAAGGGTTACTTCCGGGTTTCGCCGCTCGCGCAGACACAGAAGCGCAAAATGATGTCACGTGCATAAGTGGCGAATCGCAACCTGCGCATGCGCAGACGCGCCTCTACGGGTTGTGTTCTTTTCATGTTGCGAACGGGCCTCCAGAACGGATCCCGTTCACAACCAGAGGTACCACTGTACAGGATTGTGGGTAAGATAGAAAACATGCTTTGCTTCAACTAATTTGCACAAGGGTGTAGGCAGAGGAGTTGGGTGGGGGGTAGGTGGGTGGAGATGATCCAGGGAAATGGGCCAGGGATTTCTGGAGTTCCATGCCACCTGGGAGCTCTCCATGCCCCCCTGGCAGCTGAGGGGAGTCAGAGGGTCTCTCAATATTCTGGAGCAGTTTTGAGGGTACATGAGGGGCTGCAGGGGAGACAAGAGGAAATTTTCTTGTGTGAGGCTGCTACAAGCTATAGAATATTAAGTAATGTCCTTTAATTTGTTTTCACGCTCCATATTAGTCCTACTACTACAGTCTACTTAAAAGCAAACCTACCTCCAGGTTAGAGAGAAGGGGCTTTGAAATTTTCCTATAAGGCTTCAGTCATCATCCTGCCATTCCTCTCCCAAATACAACACAGAAAACTTCACTAAGAACTGCAAGGACTCCCACTATTCATCTGTAATACAGAGAAGCTTCAACAACAGTAGTCAATTTGCTTTTGCCCCAAACCACTGAGAGCCTATTATATAATGCACTGAAAGTGACCCCTTGGATTTATGTCACTCCAAGGACATCAGACTCTAGGCATAGGAAGATTTCATTATAATGGTCAAGTAACTTGATTGTTAATTATATAATGCCTCTTCTCCTAAAACATCCTTTGGCAACTTTCAGTCTCAAATGCAGAGACTCAGAGGAGTTTTCAAAGCAATGTTTCACAAGCATAAATCCATTAAATTCAAGACATTGTTTTATACATGTCAGAAACTTAAAACACTACTTTAAACATTATCAAGATTAAGTTCCAGTTAAGTGAACTTCTTTTGCAAGCATTGCCAGTCTATATTTCTATAAATACCACATTGCCAGTTATTGCAGGGATAAAGCCATAAGGTCTGGCTCCTGCTCTCGCCGCCCCCATCCACCACAGCTATTGCACCTTCCTCAGCAGAAATGCTTCTGCTGACAGAACGATCATAAACGCAAAGCACTGAACTCCTCCCTTAGCATCCGAGGAATTTTCAAGATGCCATTGAAAAATCCATCGTTTCCTCATTTCTAGGAAAGACATGTGAATCTTTCAAAGTTTTGAAAGATTAATTAATCGCAACAGGGATACAATTCTCCCGCTGCCATGACAGAGAGCGGTAAAACATAAAAGGAGCTAGACAAATGAAATGTGCACCTGCTTATCACAGGCAATTAATTCATCTTCTTGGATTCTCATTGAGGTCTAGTTTTCATGAACACCTGGGCTGCACCACCAAACTACAAGCGGGTGTGCAAAAGTATTTCCTGCCCATGGAAAACATGGAGAAAACAGGGCGAATGGTTCCAGCCTCACCATCCTCCTGACATTATCAGCTTTCCATAGGAAGAAATCTTATTTTTTGGTGGGCTAGTAGGTCCTCTGAGATCCCACTTGAAATGTGATGCACGCAGTACGCAAAAGACACTGTTTGAACTCCTCACTACTAACAGAGGACTCAGGTAGGGGTTGCTGACAGTACTGGAGCAAAACAGGTCAACAGAGAGCAGGAGAGAGACGTCAGCAGTCTTAGGGGAACCTCAAAGCTCACAAAGGTACAAAACCATTTTTATATTTTAAAAAATGTAGAAGCAGGGGGAACTTGCCCAAAATATCTAATGAGAACTTGTGTGGTGTCTGAATTGAGCCTGTTGGTAAGTGTGGGGTTGTTGCTCTTCCTTCCCTTTTCCCACCCACAACACCACACTTGGGTGAAGGAGTAGACTAGGAGATCCCACAACAAATATGAATGTCTGCTGTCTACCTCAGACTAGTTTCTACACACGTATTTATACCGCCTCTCTATCCAGCCAAGCAGGAGTCATCAGTAGAGTTGAAGGGCACATTCCAGGCAGGCAAAAATACTCAAGGAGGGGGGTGGTTTGGGAAGAGTCCTGAGGGCCACAGAGAAAGGTTTGTAGGGCCGCATTCCTCACTCCCCATGTATGGGATAATTATCGCAGATTATTGTACTTTGAGGAGATAGTGATCTGGAGTGGTCAGCTCTTCCGTCTCTGGTTATTCCTTCCTGACTCTGGTTTCTATGTTTTATTGCTTTCAGTATCCTTTGTGAAAAGGCCCTTGATGTACTGATGAAACTGGTCAGCAAAGCCTTTGATGTAGAGTAGCTCTGGTTGAGCCTGTGTTAGTCCAATAGGACACAGGTCTATAAAATATCTAGTTTTGGAGCATGCCAAGTGGGAGCTCTGCATAGACTGTGGCCACAGTGCTATGCATCAAGACTACCTGGGGGTCTCTTCGCCACTTCTGACAGGGCTTCCCAGTGGCCGATTGAAGTGCTTGCTTAGTAATGTATATACTGCTTGCTATTTGGAATAATATCTGTAATCTTCTCAACCACTTGCGTTTGTGTTGATCCTGAATCTATTTTTAAAAGAACCATCTTGCATTTGGCAAGACACCTCTGTCCTAAGATTCCCCACCTCTAGAATAGGGCAACACTGTGCCACACAATGACCGTAAGAGGAATTCCCCCAGCCATCCCCGGTAGTCAATACACCTTTTATTTTCAACGAGCCTTTCAAGTCACAACAATTGACCTCGACAAGAATTTCAGATCTTTCATTCTGCGCACACCTACTTCTTGTATGTTACTGCATCCCTTTCTTTCGAAATGACTCAACAGAAACAACACAGCAGAGGAAAAGGTCGCCTGTTTCAAAAATAATTAATGGAACCAAACTTGTTGATGTTACTAGTCAGACTTATCAGCACAAGTCATGAAAATCATTCCCATCTCGTGATTCAGCATCTTGCCCCAACCCCTTGGCTCCTGCTTTCCCTTTTCCATTTTTTAAAAAATCCAGTTTCTGTTGCAATGTGAAAAACAGAGTTAAATTTTATCCTAGGCCAGGAAGACAATAGTCAGGGGGAAGGGGGAAGAAGAGAGATAGGGGGGAAATGCTAGCCGGATAGATAGTTTTGATGTTGAAAACAAAATACTCAACAGTTTCGATATTTGGTTTTTATGTATTTTTTTGAGAAGGTTTTGGGTATATTTTTGCACCATCTATCCAAAGTTAAGCACTTTAAAGTTGCGTTCGATTTAAGTGGAACAATCAAACACATGCTAAAATCCATCCCCCTGAAATCAATTATCATTAAAAGTCCTTAACCCTGTCTGGATCACACTCAACACTTGTCACACCTGGTATATAGCAGAGATGAGAAACTTGTGGCTCTGCAGATGTTCTGGGACTCCCAACTCTCATCAACCCCAGTCAGCAAGGCCAATCGTCAGAGATAATGGGAACTGAAGGCCAACTACAGTGCTGGCAAGGGGGGCACAATTCTCCATCACTGCTTTGCTCCTTCATTCCTAGACAACAGTCATGGTTAAGAGGGGTTACGCTTCTTCAGCGAAAGGTCCCTGCCATTAACAGATGGAGATGGGAATCTGGCTGAAGTTGCAGACTGAAGTACACTGGGCAGAATGTGCTCCTCAGCTCACCAGGTTAGAGCATTTGGGAGGGAACAATTTCGTTCTTATTAGGTAGACAAAATACAGTGGTACCTCTAGTTACAAACTTAATTTGTTCTGGAGGTGCGTTCTTAACTTGAAACTGTTCTTAACTAGAGGCATGCTTTCGCTAATGGGGTCTCTTGCTGCTGCTGCGCAGCCAGCACACGATTTCTGTTCACATCCTGGGGCAAAGTTCTCAACTAGAGGTAACTCTTCCAGGTTAGCAGAGTTTGTAACCTGAAGCATTTGTAACCTGAGATGTTTGTAACTTGAGGCACCACTGTTTGTACATCAGGCTTCTCACATGCCCAGATCTTGACCCTCACTCAGTCCACACTGCTTCCGTAGGGAAGGGAAATGAACACAGGGCAGAGATTAGATGTTGTGCATACTTAGGAAAAGCACTATTTCAATACTAAGCTCACGTCCCAATTTATAGCAGCTGCTTCTCACAAAGCAAAACAATAATATTTTCAACTCAAGGCAAAAAGCAAGAAGATCGGGCAGCATCACTCTTGGGGATGCTACGAGGATCCATGAAAGATGCGCTGGCCTGCAATTGAATTGCAAGTTTAAGAAGCTTACATGTAGGAAATGTTGTTGTTGTTGTGTTGTTTTCTCTCTCTCATGCATGCACACGGCAAGGTGTTATAGTCCGCATTCCACGACAAAGTGTGTTCCATGCCGAAATGTCAGCACTTCCAACCAGCTCCTGTCCAGATACCTCTTGGAGCTGTCCGTGTTCAGAGATCTGGCACCCCCAATGCCATAAAAAGCAATGGGGCAGACTTAATTTTTTATGCTCATTTGAATGCAAGCACTCCCTCTACGTCTGCAGGGATGCAAATCCTTTACAAAAGCAACCATTAAATGGCTGCTAGCTCAGAGAGCGCCTCAAGACGCTCTGAAGGCACTGTCAAATCAGAGGAAGCCAGCCATGTGTGATGTTGTCACCGGTCACCTTCGATATCCATTTATATTTACTGGAGCTTCATCCCTTCCGCATGGGGGGCGGGCGGTGAGTCAGGCGGGATCTGTCTTCATTCGCAGTAATGGGCTGCCTCTAATTCTGTAGCAGGATTCCGTTCCTGTGATTTTCTGCTCGCTGCCTGGCCTGAGGTTACAGCCTGCACTACTTACTGATCCTCATTAATACTGATGTCATGTGGAATCAGTTTAACTCGGCTTTAACGGAATATTATGGAATCGCCTGAATGTGCAACCTCCCTTTGAAGTCAGGGCTCGCAGTTCACAACACATTCAAGCACCTGTCACATGCAATGTAGTGAAACTGGAAACGGATGTGCAAAATATGGGGATGCTTTAAACTAGACTTCGGATGAAACAATGCAATGCAGAGCTTCATCGCTACCCTGCGTGCCCTCTCCAGGATCTTCAGGGTGGGGAAACATTTCTGAGACAAGCGCCACATTACCCACCCACCCACCATGGAAAGCTGTCCATGCTACATTGCAGTACTGGGGCAGAACATCCTCTGCACAATCACACACACTCACAGCTACTTCTTATGGAAATATATATTATTATTATAATTAAATCTACTCAATTTCCCCTTCCAGTACTGGGGCAGACCATCCTCTGCACATTCACACACACTCATACACAGCTACTTCTTATGGAAATATATTATTATGATTATTATGATTATGATTATTATGATTATTATTATTATTATTATTATTATTATTAAATCTACTCAATTTCCCCTTCCAGTACTGGGGCAGGCCATCCTCTGCACAATCACACACACTCATACACAGCTACTTCTTATGGAAATACATTTAATTCTTATTAAATCTACTCAATTTCCCCTTCCATTTTCTCCTCAAAACCATAAAACCAAGTTTGCTTGTTTGCTTTTTAAAAAGCTTTCCAACACCCTTTATCCGTCCTGCAAAAGTCGAAACCGACTCAACAATCCCAACTGAAGATTGCAAACAATGTCAGCACACAACTAAATTGCAAGCCCTGCTTTGTAGCAATTCAAAGCCTCAAACAGCAAAATGCAATTGCATGGAATTGCACAGAATTCGTAACAAATGAATGGAAACAATTACTAAATGCACGGACACTCTGTGCATACTGGCAAGGAACACAAGTTCTCTTTCTCTCTCAAGGTATATATTCCTGTCTGCTTTGATTTTCTTGCAGAAGAAGGGGGTGCGATTTAACAACATCAAAGCCCCTTCTCTCTCAGAGCCTCACCACGCAACCAAAGGGCAGAAAGGGACCCAGAGGGTTGTATTAAGTCCAACTATGGGCTGGGACGTGGGTGGCGCTGTGGGTAAAACCTCAGCGCCTAGGGCTTGCCGGTCGCATGGTCGGCAGTTTGAATCCCTGTGGCAGGGTGAGCTCCCATCTTCGGTCCCAGCTCCTGCCCACCTAGCAGTTCGAAAGCACCCCTAAAGTGCAAGTAGATAAATAGGTACCGCTTTCTAGCGGGAAGGTAAACGGCGTTTCCGTGTCCTGCGCTGGTGCCGGCTCACCAGAGCAGCTTTGTCACGCTGGCCACGTGACCCGGAAGTGTCTCCGGACAGCGCTGGCCCCCGGCCTCTTAAGTGAGATGGGTGCACAACCCTAGAGTCAGACACGACTGGCCCGTACGGGCAGGGGTACCTTTACCTTTACCTTTTATGAGCTGTATTTGGCCTACAGGCTGGGTGGGGGAGCCCCACCACTGTCCTACGCAGCCATATAAATTCTTGTGTGCTCAATGCCAGCTTCCATTTCAGCCCCTTAAACCACAAGACGTGTCCCCTAAGCATCCAGAGAAGGAGAAAATTTCTCATTTCAAGACACAAGAGCTTTTCCAAGCATGATATTGGCCTCCCTAAGCAGTTGCTAGCTGATCAAAGTGGCTGCATACTTCTTCCAGGAAGGGAAAGCAAGCTGTGGTCTCCAAGGCTGGTTTGAAAGTAATGATTCTCTCTCACATTGTCCTCGTTTTCTTTAGGGAACAGTTTTTCCTCAGGGCTTAAAAACATGTGAACAGAACACCCCATGCCTCCAGAAGCTCCGTAATTATTTGAGAGTGTTAACAAGCATGCAGACAGGAGCAATACAGTATATACTGAGGGTTGGGTTTTTCTGACACTGCAGCTTGAGTCCCTCTTACCAGGGAAATGTAGCTCAGGGAAAGACCATTGCTCAGTGGCAGAACAACTGCTTTGCATGCAGAAAGTTCTGCCACCAAGCAATGGTCCTTCCCAACACTTTGAAGCCCAAATCTGGGATGCCATCTGGCTGGACTCCATCTTTCTGTTTTTTATCGGGAGAGCATGGCGGCCATTTTGGCTGCCGTGACCTGGCACAATTTCTCAATGCAGTCCCCACCCCCTTTGAAAAATGCTTTTTTGGGGTGCTGCGCGATATCGCAGCTCTGAAAAAGCGCTTTGTCGGGGGGGTTGCACCATGAAATCGCATGAGTCCACTGCAACCAAAATGGCCGCCACTCTCTCATGATAAAAATCAGGATGTTGCGGTTCCTAGTTCAAAGTAGGGGGGGGGGGGAGAGAGAGAGATGTTCTGACATAGAAGTTTCACAACTTTTGGTGGACTACAAGTCGCATGATTCTTTGGGGAAGCCAAGACAGTTAAGCTTGTGTTAAACTGAAACACGTTTGCAGACGTGTCCTGAGCAATATGAAGTGGAGGACTGTGTCAAAAGCTTTTTCAATCATAGCGCAGGAGCCGGGCTGTCTTATATAACAGCTCTCTTATATAACATTCACCCATCCTTCCCCAACAAAGTTATTTTCAGGCATCTTGGACTACAATTCCCATCGGCCCTGGCTAAAACGACGATAGTCCAAAACATATGTTGGTCACCAGGTTGCAAAGGGTTACTCTGGGAGGTAAATGGCAGGAAGAATCCGACAGCTACATAACTTAAGAAAGCAAGCCGTGGGGTCTTCTAGGAACTTAGCCAAGTTTGCTGATGGTGCCAGATAATTTATCACGGCAAAATTCCAAGGAGGCTGCCAAACTAGGGAGGTAGCCAACAGGTTTATGCATTTGAATTCCTGTTTTATTTTGGTTTTGTGTATTTTTTTTAGTACCATGGCTTTATTGGTTTTACATTGTGCCTTTGTTTTAATGATATTGCTTGTTTTGATATTGTACAATGCTTAGACATTTCTAAAATATTAAGTGGTTCATAAATGCTGTTAGATAGATAGATAGATACATAGATAACCTAAAAGCCACCTATCAGTAGGTGGTTCATGAGGCAGAGAACTAGCCAATGAGGGCATGGTAATGGAACTACCAAATCCAAAGCTTTATAAAAGTGCATATATATATATATATATAGAGAGAGAGAGAGAGAGAGGAGGAGGAGGAGGAGGAGGAGGAGAAGGAGGAGTAGGAGTATCCAGCCCATCTGGCTGGGTTTCCCCAGCCACTCTGGGCAGCTTACAGCAATAATATTCCTATGGCACCCTCTATTCCCAGGTGCTCTCCCATCCAAGTACTAACTAGGCCTGATCCTGCTTAGCTTTTGAGATCAGATGAGATTGCGTATGTTCAGGGTAGTACAGCTGTAGATGTGTAAATGTGACATGCAAGAAAGGAGAGAGTTTTTCCTATCCTAGCCATTCCTGAAAACACTTCAGCTTGCTTTGTCCATTTGCAATCCAGCCCTAGGGTTTGAAAAAAGCATGAAAATATCCTCAGTATATTTATTTTGAATGGGCTTGGATCCAAAGGAAGCCAGCCCTTCCCGTTTTGCCCATTCACCTCCTATTGCACCCCTGTGGAAGAGGGAGCAGGGAATCTCCATTACACTGGCAGAGGTTCACCTGAATACTCTGGATCTTACCTTACTTCCTCATTCATTCATTCATTCATTCATTCATTCATATATGACTGCAGACCTCTAAATATATTGCACCAGTAAAAGCACTATTTTATTTCTACAGCCAGATGACAATGGCTTTCCCTTGCTTGGAGAGCTAACAACTCAAAACCATCGCCAAGCATGAAAATATGTCCTCGCGTGACTGTTCTAACAAGGCAAGGGATAGCATGCAGAGCTATTTCAGCATTCGTGTATTTCAGAACAGAATGTGTAATTTCCTTTTTATTCGTATAACTAATCATATTTACAGCACAAACCTGTGCATGTCTAAAAAGTAAGCCCTACTGAGTTCAATAGGCTTCAGAAACGTGGAAGACAAGTTTTCTTAGCAGCAGGTTTCAAGAAGAACTTCTGCTTGGGTATAGCAGAAGCGTGTTGCCTATTTCTTCCTTTCTCTCTAACTCTGGTAGCGATCGCAAGCAATTTAAAATTACCATGCAGTCAATTTTCTTGATATGGATAGCTTCTTATAACAAACACGATCTCAGTGGCTGTGAATCACAAGAGCAGCTGCACTCAGTTCCTGCTTACGGGCTTCCCATAAGCATCTCTGGTGGACACTGTGAGCTCCACTGGCCTGATCCTGCAGAGCTCTTCTTGTGTCCTTAAAAACTCACAACAATCTGCCCCTGGGAGCAACAGTGATTCTCATACTTCCCACTGCTGATACTGACAGTGCCTTGCATCAAAGCTGGTATTCAAAGGGCTTCTTTGAGCTGGCCGAAGGAAGCAGATATGCAGGCAGTTCAGCTTTGAAAATGGTCGGCAGAAATTCTCCATGCTATTTGTAGGCAGCAAAGTGGTGTGTGTGGAATTTCACCAAATGATCTACAAGGGAGGAGCGAAGTTCTCCAGCTGTTCAGGAGAAGAAGAAAAATAATTTTCTGACATGGGGAGGGGGAGAAATTTTTGGTTAGGAATTCAGAGGCATAGCTGTCAACTTTTCCTTTTTTTAAAGGGAAATTCCCTTATTCCGAATAGGATTCCTCGCAAGAAAAGGGAAAAGTTGACAGCTATTGTCAGGGAACTGCCATCGGAGCATCAGGTGGTGGAGGGACTCAGGGAGGAAGAAAGAGACTCAACAGCTGAAGCAGGGACCAGCAGGGGGAGGAGTGGGTCTCTGAGGGAATGCGAGCAGGAGGGAGGGCTCAGGGAAGCTTCCAGCGAGAACAGTGGGGAGGTATCTGAGTCTCCCATAGGGAGACCCACACCTCGCCGGAAACTGTCACGCCGTGAGTCCAGGAGACGCGTTTCCATTAAGGAGCTCCTTTGCTGGAAACGCTTCCGCAGACAGCCACTGTCGGACTCTACTAGTGACTAGAGCAGACATGTCTGAGGAGCTCCGTCACACACGGAGGTTTGTGGGGTCACACAAACTCTGAGGGAGCACGTTTTTATGCACAAGCAGCTAATCAATCCCTAACAGCAGTCCGACAGTCTCTGTACGCTGCCTGTGCAAGAGAAAGCATCATGAGCGAACCAACCGGAACCGGAGGAGCGGGGGCTGGAGCTGGTCCAAGCTTGGAAGATAGATACCGAGCGTTGGAGGTCCAACTGGCGCTGCAGACGGCGAGGCTGGAGGAGAGAAGGGCTCAGGATGCAGACAAGAAGGGGAGAGCCACTCAATTCCCCAGAAAGGTACCAGGATTGGTGCAAAAATTTGGGGGGGACCCCAAGGATTACCATGCCTTTAGGACAGAGATGCAATATGCCATTAATGTGCAGTTCGATGAGTTCCCTGATGAGGAATCGCGAGTTGCTTTCGTAATTGCGCATCTTGAGAAAGGGGCGAGAGACTGGGTTCGACCCCTAATGGCAACGCACAATGACATACTAAAGGACACGAGGAAGTTCTTTCGTGCAATGGATATCATGTTTTCCAGCGATATTGAGGAAGGGGCGGTGCGCAGACAGCTAATGGCTTGTAAGCAGGGAAGTCGATCTGTCCGTGAGTACTGGACTGAGTTTACCATGCTGATTCACAGACTGAGTTGGGATTTATCGGCGGCACCCATTCAAATGCTATTTGAAGAAGGTCTTTCTTCGGCGGTGAAAGACGAGCTGTCACGGAGCCCCAGGGCGGAGTCTATGGATCAGCTGACCAAATCTGCGCTGACCATAGGAGCGCGGCAGGAGGCAAGAGCCTTGGAGAGGCGGGAAGGGAGAGGGGAACGTTGGAAGGAGTTCCGCATTCCAGACATTCCTGAGCCAGCTTTCCCGCCGGCAGAGCCGATGGAAATCGGAACAGCGCGCGCGCATTTTCAAAAACCAGCGAGGGGGCTAAGAAGGAGGGAAAGGGCCCCCGGAAATGCTATCTCTGCCAACAGCCAGGCCACTTTGCCAGAGTCTGCCCCCAGAGGAAGGAATGGCAAGGGATGGTGGGAGCTGTTGAGGGGGGAGAACAGGGGGGAACGGAGCAGGTAAAAGCCAACGCCTGGTTGCCACAATCGGGGCACTGCAGCCAGGCCAAAGAGCAGTGAAAGTGCCCGTGCCAGAAGCTCCTCGACCTGCTCTAGTGATTGAAGTGTCGCTAGAGCTGCAAAATGGGCACCCCCTAAAAATAAAGGCGCTATTGGACTCAGGCAGCTCCTGCAATTTTATGAGCAAGGAGTTTGCTGCTGAACACCAGATACAGACTATCCCTTTAAGCAACCCCCTGCAGGTGACCACGATTGATGGCAGGGAGTTGTTGGGAGGAGGAGTCAGCTTGCAGACTGTCCCAATGATAATGAGGGTGGCAAGGCACACAGAACTGATAGCGTTTAATGTGGCCACCCTGGGAGGCACTCCCATTATTTTGGGAATGAGCTGGCTAGCTCTACATGATCCGCTGGTTGGCTGGCATCAAAGAGTGGTGTCCTTTGGTTCAGCACATTGCTTAGAACACTGCAAAGGGGAAAAGGGTTCAGCAGGGGCCCAAGCCACCCTAGCAGGGACTGAAGTAATGGAGAAGGTGAAGGTACCACCACAGTATGCAGATCTCAGCGACGTGTTCAGCGAGAAGGAAGCTGACCAACTACCACCTCATAGACCCTTTGATTGCCAGATCAATTTACTCCCTGGAGCACAGCTTCCAGTGGGCAAGTTGTATGCCATGTCAGACAGAGAAATGCAGGAGTTGCGAGGGTTTATTGACAAGAACCTGAAGAGAGGCTTCATCAGAGAGTCCAAAGCAGCAGGGGGTAGCCCAGTGTTCTTTGTGGACAAAAAAAACGCGGACAAGCCGAGACTTGTATGCGATTTTAGGAGGTTAAATGCAGTGACTGAACCGGTGGCTTTCCCTATGCCCAGAATTGATGATATTTTGACCAGGGTGAGGAAGGGAAAGATTTTTACAAAGCTGGATCTAAGGGGGGCGTACAACCTGATACGCATAAGGAAAGGGGATGAATGGAAAACCACCATGTTTACCCCTTTGGGGGCATTTGAATACCTCGTTATGCCATTTGGATTACAAGCAGGCTCAGCGTGTTTTCAATCTTTTATGAACCATGTACTGGGCCCTTTGCTCTACAAGAATTGCGTTGCTTTCCTAGATGATGTGTTGGTGTATTCGGAGAATGAGGAGCAACATGTGAGAGACGTCAGAGAAGTGTTGAGCAGACTGCAAGCCAACAGGCTGTGGGTCAAACTGGAGAAGTGTCGGTTCCATACCAAGGAGGTGGAATTCCTGGGGTACCGCCTGTCAGACAAGGGATTGGCCATGGATCCCGGCAAGGTACAGGCAGTGCTGGAATGGAAAACACCCAAAACCAAGAAGGATGTGCAGAGGTTCCTAGGGTTTGGAAACTTTTATCGTAAGTTCATCCGCAACTTCGCCCATCTGACGGCGCCCATCACTGACTGTCTCAGCAGTAAAAAGAAGTTTGTATGGACGGCGGAGGCGGAGCGAGCGTTTGAGGAGCTGAAAAGGGCCTTCGCCTCTGAAGAACAACTTCTGCATGTGGATTTACGAAAGAAGCTAAGGGTTGAAACAGACGCATCTGACAGAGCCATAGGGGCGGTGCTTCTTCTGCAGCCGGGGAAGGAGGAGTCAGAGTGGCGACCGTGTGCCTTCTTTTCGCGAAAGCTGAACAAATCCGAGAGGAACTACACGGTGTACGACCGAGAACTTCTTGCTATTCATGAGGCGTTCCGGAGATGGAGGCATCTGCTAGTTGGTGCACAACATAAGGTGCAAGTGTGCACGGACCATAAAAATCTAGAGTATTGGAGAACTGCGCGAGTGCTCAACCAAAGGCAGTTGAGATGGGCCCAGGAGTTCTCCAAATTTAACTTTGAGATTTGTTACGTGCCAGGCCCAGAGAATGTTAGGGCGGACGCTCTCTCACGCAAACCTGAATATTTGGAGGGGGAGGGAGCACCCGAAGAAACCCATATCATTCCAGAGGACCGCTGGGTGTGTGGGGCGACTTTGGTGGGGCAAAGGGAATTGGTAGAGGGTACGGTGCAGGATGCATACGCCCAGGACAAACTCAGGGATCTCAGGAGGGAGGAAGACAAATCCGGTGGTTTTGAGGAGAGAAACGGGGCATTGTATTATAAGGGAGCGTTATATATACCTGAAGGGGAATTGAGGGAGAAGGTACTCAAGCAGCTGCACGATAGCCCCACAGCAGGGCATTTTGGGCAACACAAGACCATGTGGCTGGTTACCAGGGAATTTTGGTGGCCCAAGGTCAGGGAAGATGTGCGGGAGTATGTGAGAGGGTGTGAACAATGCCAAAGAGCCAAGGGGGAGAGGCGGGCGCCGGCTGGTTTATTAGAACCACTGCCCACACCTGAAAGACCGTGGGAAGCAGTGGCAATAGATTTCATGACTGATCTGCCAAGGTCTAGAGGGAAAACAGCCATCATGGTTGTAGTAGACCTGTTAACTAAAATGGCCCACTTTATAGCCTGCTCACATGCGGTCACAGCAGAAGAAACAGCCAAATTGTTTGTAGAGAATGTGTTTCGGTTGCATGACGCCCCCTTGAGGGTGGTTTCAGACCGAGGGAAACAATTTACTTCCAGGTTCTGGAGGAAGCTCATGAGCTTACTGCATGTAGAGGTTAATTTTTCAACGGCCCGTCATCCAGAAACCAACGGGCAGGCGGAAAGAGCAAATGGGGTTCTCCAACAATATTTGAGGTGTTATGTTAATGACAGAGAGAATGATTGGGTGGAGAAGCTGGCGTTGGCAGAATTTGCCTACAACAATGCAGAGAACGTGTCCACGGGGATGAGCCCCTTTTTGGCTAATCACGGGTGCCATCCCAGAGCCTTCCCAGGGGGGGAGGGGGAGAACTGGAGCGTTCCAGCTGCAGAACAGTTCGTTGAAGAAATGGAAGCGATCCATCGCCAGCTCCAACTCAACTTAAACAGGGCTAAGGAGGAATATAAGAGGCAGGCAGACAAAAACCGAAGGGAAGGTGAAAGCATCAGGGTGGGGGACCAGGTGTGGCTGTCAACCCAAGGGTTGCCGTTCAAAGGAGGTTGTAAGAAATTAAGACCCAAAAGGCTGGGTCCGTTTGAAGTCATGCAGCAGGTCAATCCAGTGGCTTTCAGGCTCCGGTTACCGAACCACATGAAGCTGCACCCAGTTTTTCACAGGTCGTTGCTGTCACCGTATAGAGGAGACAGTGAAGGGAGGGTCACTAGGGGACCAGCAATGGAGGAGAAGGAACACAGCTACCATGTAGCGGAGATCCTCGATTCCAGGTGGAAGGGAGATCAAGTAGAGTATTTGGTAATGTGGGAAGGGGAACCGGAGTCGGAAAACACCTGGGTTAGGGCAGAGGATGTCAATGACGAAGTTTTAATAGAGACTTTTCATCAGAGGTTCCCACGTAAACCTCAGCCTGTAGCGAGGTTCCGAAGGGAATACTTTGCCACCACCGACGAGGAAGAGGAGTTGGAGGGGTTCCCAGATTCTGAAGAGGAAGAGGATTCAGCGAGCCAGGACGACGATCGATGGAGGGAATTGTTCGAGACGTCGGAAGATGAGGAAGATTCGTTTCGGGGTTTTAGCCCTTCACCTCCCAGGGGAGAGGAAATGGGAGGGGGTGAGGGGGGCCCTGGAGGGGAGGTGGATGTCAGGGAACTGCCATCGGAGCATCAGGTGGTGGAGGGACTCAGGGAGGAAGAAAGAGACTCAACAGCTGAAGCAGGGACCAGCAGGGGGAGGAGTGGGTCTCTGAGGGAATGCGAGCAGGAGGGAGGGCTCAGGGAAGCTTCCAGCGAGAACAGTGGGGAGGTATCTGAGTCTCCCATAGGGAGACCCACACCTCGCCGGAAACTGTCACGCCGTGAGTCCAGGAGACGCGTTTCCGTTAAGGAGCTCCTTTGCTGGAAACGCTTCCGCAGACAGCCACTGTCGGACTCTACTAGTGACTAGAGCAGACATGTCTGAGGAGCTCCGTCACACACGGAGGTTTGTGGGGTCGCACAAACTCTGAGGGAGCACGTTTTTACGCACAAGCAGCTAATCAATCCCTAACAGCTATGATCAGAGGTGAGATACCCACGTAATGGAAGCTACCCTCAGGTACATTCACCACACACAGCTGCAGCTTAAGGTCCAAAATAGTTTGTTACTGTAGAAGATTAGGCTTCGGCAATACAATTCTGGATGTTGATATATACATACAGCCTGTAGGGCTGTGATAGGGATATATATATGTTATGTACTGAAGTTCTCACCCTGGGCCAGCAGTAGATAGTTATACAAATGAAGGATCAAAAGTGACGTTCAGCGATTGGATAGTTTTAGAAAGTTGCTACAGTAACGTTGTATTGGAGCTCTATATAAGCAGGCTGACTGAGCCCTTCAGTTCAGTTCTGTTCTGGCCTCTGAATAAAGAAGAGCTGTTTGAAGAATCGCTGTGTCGTCTGATATGTTCACCCACAACTTAACACTATACATCTGTTGCTCCAGATGTAACACAGACTCCAACTCAATTCACAAGATTCACTGGCCGGCTAACCAGCTGACATACCTTAATCACTTATATAGACGGCCCCGGACCATTGCCATAGCAACTGGCTTGGCTGACCTTGTGCCTGTTGGCTTCTCTCGTATGTGGCGTGATTTGTGCCCATGAAGAAAATTTAAGCCCTTCCTCCAACCATTTTGGCTCACTATGTTGAATTAAACTTTATTGTCAGTTCATACTTGGCTGTGAGTCGTGGAAGACCTGCTCCGTACCTTGCAGGCCTTCTCCTGACTGGCCTGGGACAGTGTGGCCCTAACTGACTCTAGTTGCAAAAGCTGAGGCCGATGAAAAGCCTACAGGCAATCTTGGCTGCCTTTTAGTACAGTCCGCCATGAGTCACCATTGCAAGGATTGGTAGCAACAGGAGTAGATTTGTTCTATGCTTATGATAACATTTTATTTTCTCTTGCTAATTATGTTGTTTTAAATGTGCATTTTCTGTTTGACTTCCTTTAGTAACGTTTTCTTGTGAAATGTTAAGGGTTTTTTTTGTTAAGTTTGCAGCATTGAGTGTGCATTCTGTACTTGACCTCCTTTGTAATGTTTTATTTTGAAATCTTTTAAGATAATATTTTAGTTTCCTGTTAATTATGTTGCTTTTTATATTTGACTTTCATCAGTAATGGATTTTTTCACTTTATGGATTTTTTAATTTGCTGTTTTCATGTAAGTTGTAAACCACTTTTTCTCTTAAAAATATAAAGTTGTATAGAAATGAAATTAATAATCGTAATAGTAATAATAAAATAAGGGAGGGGGTAGGTGCCTAGTCCAGTCTTTCCACCCAACAATATTAAAATAATATTAAACAACGCAAAAAACTGGATCTATTAATGTGCCCAAAATTCATGGTGGCTAAACTGGGGAGGCCATTTCTTTTACTATACTCCAAAAGGCTAAAATTATCCAAGTTCCAGAGAAGGTAAAATGAAAAAAGCCAGGAAATGATTTTCTGCTCATTTTTAGATCAGTCCTCCTCCAACTCTCCTTTCAATAGCAGACCCTCCTGGCATACCTAATATAGCTTTTAAAACTTCTCACATTTCAAGAGAGGTCTGCTCTACAGCAGAGAGAGCTGTAATTTTAAACTCCATAATTCTGAAATTCCGATTTTAGATATGGATCAAGTTTGGTCCATTTCAGTTTTTATCTCTCATATATGAAATAAAAAGTCTATAACTATGAAGAAGTGATTTTCTACATATCACCATAGCTGGGTAACCTGCTAACACATGGCTTCAATATACGTATTTGTAGCAGTCCATGTTTTCCCCAGGCTTTGATTCCCTCCTTCCTCTTAGCACCCTAGTATTGCTGCATTTGTTGATAGACTTTTCTGAATATTTTGCAGTTCTGTTTGCTCTGTTGATCATGCCACAAGAAAACAATGTGAAATATATTTTTATGTAGATTTCCCCCCCCCCCAATTTTTTAGTGACTTTTAGGTGCTGTAAATACTGATTGTCTCCGTGAAGCCGGTGCCTGGAATTAAAAGCTGTAAGTAGTGATGAGGAACTGCTGTGCATATACACCGACAATTTGCTTCAGGAAGTGCAAATAGGCCTCTGCCCCCAATTTAATATAAATTGTCCAAATGGGGAGGTCTGCAACTATAGTGGCAGGTTTAATGTGGCGTCATTAGCCTGAGCAAACATTCTGTGCACAGCCAAAACTTAATTCTGGTCAGAACAAAACATTTCCTGCACAAAACTGGACATCTTTTAGTAGCATTCTCATTATGTAAATATAAACCATCTCAGTAACAACCACTGTCACTACTTGTCAAAGGTATAAATAGCTTTATACCAGGTCAAGCTATTTGTCAATCTGTACTCTGACAGGCAGCGGCTCTTCCAAGATATCAGACTGAGCCTAAGACTTTCCTCATTCACTGCATATTGTCTACTACTGAGCAATGGTCCATTGCCCAAAGGCAAGTTGGACCTTCTTCCTACCATTTTCCAATAGCAGAGCTTAAACTTTCACCTCCCCTTTCCCATCCTCTTGCCAGGGGAAAGGAACCTTTAGTCCTTCAGCTGCTGCTGGATTGCGGGGTGAGAGGAGAACCATAAATGCAATTTTTTTGGGGGGGGGATAAAAGAAGCAACGCCATAGAGCTGATTCCTAGAGGAGGGAAGGGAATGGCTATAGCAATTTATACATGCTATAAATGGCTAGTAAAGGTAAAGGTAAAGGTAAAGGGACCCCTGACCATTAGGTCCAGTCGTGACCGACTCTGGGGTTGCGGCGCTCATCTCGCTTTATTGGCCAAGGGAGCCGGCGTACAGCTTCCGGGTCATGTGGCCAGCATGACTAAGCCGCTTCTGGCAAACCAGAGCAGCACACAGAAACGCCATTTACCTTCCCGCTGGAGCGGTACCTATTTATCTACTTGCACTTTGATGTGCTTTCGAACTGCTAGGTTGGCAGGAGCAGGGACCGAGCAACGGGAGCTCACCCTGTAGCGGGGATTCAAACTGCTGACCTTCTGATCGGCAAGTCCTAGGCTCTGTGGTTTAACCCACAGCGCCACCCGCATCCCTCATAGAGAAGCTATTAAATGGGCTATATACAATTGAGGTAATTGTGCAGCTGTTCCAATGTGCTTAAAGGAGTTAATGTTTTCTGAGCTCTGGGGGGAAAGGGGGGGGGACAGAAACTGAACATGAAAGATATGTGTTTTGATCCTGACATATAAATGAACATAGTGTGGCTATTCTGTAGTGAATGGCCAGTCCTTTTTAAGATGCTGTTATAACACTGTATGATTATGCACTGCAAACTTGCACCGTCATTCTGCGTGGCACAGATGATAGCTGCAGTTCTATACATACCTGGATGTAAGGCCTATTGAAATCAATCTAACTGACTTCAGAGTAAACATCCAGAGGACTGCATTATATATTTTCATATGGGGAAGTTAAGGTTTTTTTTGGGGGGGATATGGTGATTTCTGTGCACTTTCTACATCTTACCAATTAATTTGCAACAAGTCCCTTGCAACTAAAATGACAGCAATGTTAACTCTCTCTAACAAAACACAGAAGAAATAGGGACCTAGAACAACAAACCCACACGAGTAAGTGCAACCCAATCCCCTCTCCTGAAATCCTAAAGAAAGCCTTTTTTGTTTGGCTTTATTTAGCTCCAAAAGTCCACTCAGCATAATAGGAAGCTCAAGGACATCTTTGCCTCAAGTTCCTCTTTCCAAATATATACACAGAAGGTTTAGTTGTAGGAAATTCAAACCCAGTCTGCAAAACCTGTGCATATTTACAATCTATTCAGTGCTGACTCCAGCCTTTGTGAAGGCCTTGAGCAATGATACTGTGGTACCTTGGGTTAAGTACTTAATTCGTTCCGGAGGTCCGTTCTTAACCTGAAACTGTTCTTAACCTGAGGTACCACTTTAGCTAATGGGGTCTCCTGCTGCCGCCGCGCCACTGGAGCACAATTTCTGTTCTCATCCTGAAGCAAAGTTC
Organism: Podarcis liolepis; assembly: GCF_965112155.1. Classification (NCBI taxonomy): domain Eukaryota; kingdom Metazoa; phylum Chordata; class Lepidosauria; order Squamata; family Lacertidae; genus Podarcis; species Podarcis liolepis. Next base: position 21,437,170 of record NC_139560.1, read on the forward strand.
TTAACCTGAGGTAATATTTCAGGGTTAGCGGAATCTGTATCCTGAAGCGTATGTAACCTGAAGCGTATGTAACCTGAGGTACCACTGTATCCTTATTGGGGGCCATCCCTGCCTCCCTGAGATGGTCTATCTGATCCTGGCCAGTGTATCCGCTACTGCCCCTTCACTTATTATCATTTTTAATTCAACTATAACAGAAAGAAAGAAAATAACAGTGGCAGCTCACATTAACAACAACAACGAAAAGAGTTAATCACTCTTGACAGACATATATATGCAGTCTATATGTCCAAACAGATGCAATCATCTGTCTCATTTGGATAATGCAGAAAGGACAGTGAGACCTTCAGGCTGCTGAGCGGTAGATTGTGGGTTTTTGCCCTTCCAAACTCACACCTCAAAAGTCCCTTCGCAACAATAACAGCTTGCAGGATCCAATTTTGTTGTCCATCTGTTAATTCCCACATCACCCGAATATAATTTAAAAGTATGTGAGCATCTGTAAATATCAAGGGTTCCCCCCCCAAAAAAAAAACTCCACACAGTTAATATGAACAACAATCTCTAACCAGAAAGTTTAGGGCGCACCTACCTATATCATATGCCTCCAACGTTCTTTCCTGTGAAGGCACTGCTGAGTCAGAACAGGTCTGGAAAAACCATTTTTGTTGAATCATTGGCATTTTTAAGTCTAAAGGAACACTGCATATAGACACCAAAGCAACTCCCCGTTGATTGAGCTGAGTGTTCCCTATACCAGAGGTTCTCAAACTGTAGTCTGTGGACCACCAGAGGCTCACAAGCTTCATTCAGGACTCTTTGGTGTGTCTGCGAATTTGTGGTTGAAAATGAAAGGTCACACATCCATCCCACTATTTATATTGATTTTTAAATTGCATTTTTATTGCTTCTTTTATTTCTTACATTGCCTTTTATTGCATTGCGCTTTGAATTCCGTGGCATTACAACTGCTGCAACAGGCAGAAAGATCTTTAAGTGGTCCGCCAAGACCCACAGCAATTTCCCAGTTGCCCATGGGGGGAGAGGCTTAGGAAACACTATTCCATTCATCTCTATGGCCCCAAACCTCTGATTTACAGCATTCCAATAAACATTTATAAACAGGTTCAACCTTCTGTAAAGATCCAATTATTTCCCCACCAATATAGGAGATGCTGAGGCACCCAAAGCTGATGGTCTAAATACAAGTGTTGTAACTGAGCACTACTAGGGAAGTTGTATCTAAACTGCATGTTGAAAATGACAAAAATTATTGCGTCCAATCCTATTAAGTGATCTAACACAATCAGCTCACTTCTAAATCTATTGACCCTGCACCACCACGACTTATCTCTTCCACTGCCACCAACCAGGTTTTCCCGGTAATATATTCAGACTCAGTCAGGTTGTGACGTATTAACAAAGATTCCAGTTTATTGTGAATGCAAACAAGTTTTAAATACTTTGAAACACTGTAATCCAATTCACTCTCTCTGTTTCCCCTCTGTCTCTAACTCTGACTCCTGTGCCTCCCAACCACAAACCAATCAAACTAACTGCCCAAACCCCTGTGTTGAGCCTTAAGCACAGTTAGGCTCCACCCCTGGGCGTTCTTATTGGTGAGCCTATTAACCCTTTCTCTCTCTCCCCCAGAATGACATCTTCGTAATGAGTGGGCAAACGCCACAGCTTCATCTCCTATGAAAGAGGTGGAGCGGGTGGAACAGACACCCAGGATTATTATTATTATTGTTGTAATTTTCAGAACCAAATGGGGGCATTGGTTTACCTTAGTGTTCTCATGCATTCTTGAGCATGTCAGGAAAGCCTAGCATTTTCTATACCTATATTTTTGGAAAGATGTCTGCCTGTTTGTCTATCTATCTGTTTTCTATACATTCAGACTCCCCTTAAGATACCGCCACCAACTTGGGTTTCCAAGATGGAGCAGCAGTTTTTTTGTCTAAGTTTGGATACCACCAAACACCATTTTCAACCAAAATGGTAGACTAGATCATTCCAAAGTGCCCTAATTTTAACCAGATTTTGCACGATGGCTCCTGAGATTAAGGAGCAGGTTTTGGTTTTGGTTTGGATACCACTGGGTGCCATTTTGAATCAAGATTGTGGACTGAACCTTTCAAAGCTGCATGCATTTGGACATCTTTTAAGGTATCACAATTGTCATGCCTCTGCTGGAGGAATCCTCTTCAGAGCAACTGCTGCTCCCCAAAGCAAGCATTACAGGCTGTGTCAGTGGGCAGTGAGACAGAGCAGCAGGATCAAAGGCTTTCAGGTCACAACACCACAACTTACTTCAGAAGGCATAGAGCAACCCTGCAGAGGTGGGGCCTGAACTGCCACAGAGTCTAGCTGTCACTTCAGGCCCAGCCAGATGCAAGACTGCTGATTCGGAGAACAAGGGCTCCTCAGGAGCAAGGGGTTACTCAGGCAATCCAGAAAGCCTGCAGCCGTGCTCTGGGTGGGGCAATGAAAGTTAATGGTTAAACATCACCAGAGTGTGCTGGAACAACAGTCTTGAGCCAGATTCTTAACTTGGCTGGTGTCTGCACTGTCTCTCTTGTGTTTTGATTTTGGACTGTGACCAGACCAGACTTTTGGATTGTTCATGTGAGTAGACTTGGGACTGCTGGATCAGGTTTTCTCCAAAGCAGGACAGTAACTGGATTTAGCATGATGTTCCCTGAGATCAATGAGCAGGTTTTCATTGATGTTAGGATATGATTTTGAATCAAGATGGCGGACTCAATCTTTCGATGCTGCACTTATTTTAACCATTGATTTAAAAACTGCACAGATGTTTCTGTTTGTTTCTTAGAACTCGCAAGTAATGATGGGTATGAGCCTGCTAGTGCTATATATTCTGCTGCTTTGTCATCTCAAATTCTACTGCTGTCAGTCTCTGCCTCCCAGTGCTGTTTTGCCAGCACTCAGAACTGCGCAATTACATTTGCAAACCAACCTACATACCACGCTCAAAACTCGTTAGAGTAACGCATAAAAGATCCTTTATGGTAATGATCACAACATTCCGCAATCCCTGAAATAAACAGAAAATAGCCACCAACCGCACAGCAGAGGTAATGACAGAAGCCTGAAAAGTATATTTCACTTTGCAAACAAGTTAAGAGATGTATTACTCAGTCCTCACCGCAGAGAGATCAGAAGGGAAGCTTATGCAGAAAGATGTATTATTCTGTTCGAGAGCCTTCTTTCCTGAAATGAATACCTCTGAAGTCTCCAAACCCCTGTGCAGTAAATCTAACCACTCACATTGGGGAGGGGGGAATACATTTCATTATTTGCATTCTTTAAATAAAGTAGCGTTGACTTTTCAGTGATGGGGGAGGCAACTGGAATCCGGTTCACAGGCTGTTTACATTCACTGTCTAGCCCTCCAAGGCTCATGAAAAAATAATATTCCTCGGGAATTAAAATAGGTCCTATAGCTCTATCTAATGTATGCATTTTGGAGCCTCACACTGAAAGTATTGCACTTGAAGGGCACTTTGCTGGTGGGTGCATGCATAGTTTGAAAGACAGGTCTTTTCATTTAAGATGCATCCCTACTTAGTTTATGGCAATGTGAAAATCTAAACAGGATATACAGATCTAGTGCCAATGAAATGCTGGATCCCTAAAACCATAGCTAGCTGATCAGACGCCGGGAACATGTGTTCCCTCTTCTCTGGAGCCAGTGTCAGGCCAAGGCATTGTTCTGTCAGAGGCAGAGCACAAAATGGTGCCCACGCCTCCCCCAAGGTCAAGGTTTCTAGTACCCAAAGCTTGCCAATTTATTTTGGTTCCTAAAGCAGAAAACCCCACAAGTGCTTAATTATAAATTAAGCAACGAACCATTGTCGCAACATTCCAAATCTGCTTCCGGTGGCAGCTGCCTCACTCTACCTAATTGCAGAGCAAATTCCCTCTTCCCTTCCTTTGTTGGCGTTAACTACGGTTTAGTGCTACACACACACCAATGCTAACCATGGTTAGCTCCAGTTATGGTTTCATCGTGCACCACAGTTTGAATGCAGTGTGTAGATTGGGGGCAACTTGTCCTACATGGCTGTCCTCAAGGTGACCTCATAGTATCATTTATCTGGCAGGGAGAAATGTTCTGGACACCATATTTCAATACATTCTTAAGAGAATGACGTAACTGAGACAATCTAAATAGCCTAGAATTCAGCCGAGGTTATGGGACTCATATCCAATATGAACTCCAAGTATATCAATTACTCTAATGGCTTTCTGCAGTAAAGTAGAACACTGTAACCCACAGTCTCATAGTAAAGAGTGTCCTAAAAATAATACATAACATCAAGGCATGAAAAATCAGTGCCTTTCTCTATATTTATGGCTGTTTTTTCTGTTCTGGTATTCCAAGAAGGGAACAGTGAAATCTATATTAATGTCATTTCTCTCTCTACTTTTTCAAAATCATTATGCACTGCATGGTTGCTGATGTAATGCAGAAAGCACATAATCCTGTTTAGAACAGAATGTTGTTGTTTTTCTTTCAATGCTTAGGGGCCAAAATCAATGCATTAAAAAATCATAATGCACAAGATTAAAGCACAATCTTTACAGAGAGGAGCTAGTGGCCTTATTGTTGCTGTTTTCAGATGTTACTGTGGTCTTGTGATTTTATGTTGCGTAGCACCTTATGACATTTTTACGCAAGTGCAGTTGAGGGAAGCAAAGAAAGGGCAAGAATGCTGCAGGGTTTGGGCAAATGAACTGTGCACAGATGCACAAAGATGCACCACCACTCCCTTTTTTGCCAGAAGAAGCCCAACTGCTGAATGTCAGGAGTGGGGAGCCCTCAATTCCCCTTCCCCTGGAGATAGATTTGGGCCATAGCTCAGTGGCAGGGCACATGCTTTCTACAACGATGGTCTTAGAGCCAATCCCTGGCATCTCTTGTTAAAAGGTTTAAGTAGCAGGTGATGTCTGAGACCCTGGAGGACCACTGATAGATAGAGTGTAGACATACTGAGTGAGGTGGACCAATTGTCTGTCCTGGTACAAGGCAGCTTCCTATTGTCCCATGAGACTGAATGACGGCAGTTCACTTGTGCACACGTAAATTGTGACGGGCACTTGCAGGCATGAGGACCAGGCATCCAGTTTCACCAGCCACTGAACCATCCCCAAGTGCAGCCTGTTCACATTTATGCTATAGACCTCTATAGCTAGACAGGTCAAATAGAAAACAATATAAACCCTGCAATGATCACAATCCTAGTCCACAGACTAGTAGACCGTAAGGCTCAGCACTGCATAATGTATTGGTTTGGAGCCCAAACTCATGTTTCACGCTGGTAACATTGTCCCATGCATGAGGAAGGGCAAGTAGGTCCTGGAGATGTGCCCAGAATTCCAGTTAACTCGGCCACTTCCTTGTGTGGCAGAATGCAAGTCTCCTCTCTGCCCACACCTGACTGGCACAAGTCCTCGCGCCAGGGTCAATCTGGACTTGATGCACCAATGACTCATCCCAAGTTGTTGTTTCCCTCCCTGCACAGATCTAACAATACAACTCACCATTAAGTGCTTTTGCACTGGACTGGACTTTGGTTTCTGCTGTTGTGTGAATAGTAAAAAGGTAAAGGTAAAGGACCCTTGACAGTTAAGTCCAGTCGCAGACCACTCTGGGGTTGTGGCACCTATCTTGCTTTACAGGCCAAGGGAGCAGGCGTTTGTCCGCAGAGAGTTCTTCCGGTCATGTGGCCAGCATGACTAAGCCACTTCTGGCGCAACGGAACACTGAAACCAGAGCAGCGCACGGAAACGATGTTTACCTTCCCACCGGAGTGGTACCTATTTATCTACTTGCACTGGCGTGCTTTCAGACTGCTAGGTTGGCAGGAGCAGGGACCGAACAACAGGAGCTCACCCCGTCGCAGGGATTCAAACCGCCGACCTTCTGATCGGCAAGCCCAAGAGGCTCAGTGGTTTAGACCACAGTGCCACCCGCGTCCCTGTGAATAGTAGCAATACCAAATAAAAGGAGTTGCTTATGATCATGTAGGCATTTGTGAAAGGGGTAAAACCACTCAAGGCACATTTCAGAAAACCACCCCTGCTGCCAAACTGCAAAAGAAGCTCTGAAGTGACTTAGCTCTGTTTCAGCGGCTCCAATCACAGCAGTTCAAGAGAGGAGAGCTGGGAGTTCTACTTTATTTCATTCTAAGTTATCTTATAGCCCAAGGCAGAAGCAGCTGATAGGCATTATTAACTCCTCTTGGTGTCCTCCCCAACAGTTAAGCTGCTCTTGTTGCTTATGCCGATAAGTCACTACAGTAAGGCGTTCTTTAAACCTCCTTGCACTCAATTAGGTTGTAACACCCATCTGTATCCAAACTTAATGACATGCAATTTCATGCAAAGCTTATAGTTGCAAGGCTGGAAGTTGCCGCATGCTGACTACTTTTATCTTTCCTGGTGTAGAGCAGGAAGGAGAAAGTCAACAACAACAAAAACCACGAACATTAACTTTTGTAATAATGTATTTGTAGGTTTGAAAGGTTGAAAACACACTGATGGTGGAGGGGATACAAGAAGCAACATAAGGGTTAAGTCAGTCAAGGTAAACAATAGGAAAATATAAATATCTACAAAATAGCAAAGACGCTGTTTTCACTGGAGACGTAGTAGGGTAAACTAAACATTGCATTATATTTGCGATCACATTCAATGTCTCTTGTTTGCTTTAATTCAGCAGTGGGAACCTTCTGGGCCCCCAGTTGTTGCTAAACGGCAACTCCCATCATCCCCAACAAGCATGGGCAATAGCCCAGGATCATGGGAGTTGTAGTTCAGCAACATCTGGAGGGCCAAAAGGTTCCCCACACCTTTTTTTTCCCCCAACAGCAACTGGGTGTGGAGGAAGAGGAAATTAGGTTTCGGGCTGTGAGATGCAGAGAGGGAGGTTTTCACACCCTTTCCTTCTGCACTGCAATCCTAGTGAAAAATCCCCAACATCCTGGCACAACCAGCCCTACTGTTAGGCAGAGTGAAGCAGCTGCCTCACACAGCAGACTGCAGAGAGCTGGGAGCAGCAGCAAGATGCTGGAGGGCAGAGCTGGGAGTGTCACATTACCTTGTGCCCCTTAAGTGAGCTCTGCTGCCCGCAAGGGTGGTGAAGGATACTGCCCAATTATCAGCGTCAAAGGAAGATTTCACTGCTTATCTGGTCAGGTTCTGGATAAGGAATTGCCACAGGGGTGTCAGTTCACTTCAGGCAGCAAAATGTCTTGGACTGGCCGTGCTCTCCTTGCCAACACTCAGGTGCTATTTATCCCATGAGGGGAACTGCTCTTGGTAGCAATAACCACTTCTCTGCCATAGCAAATAATAGCAGCTGTGTGTGTGATTTTGGTGGGACTCAGACACGGCATAAAGGTTTTGCCCTCTCCCCACATGCAGTTGCCCCAGTTCCTTATTAGGCTACCCACAAGTGCTTGTTGTTGCTGTTGTTTTTAGCAAAACATTGAATATGATCACACACTTTTGGTGATGCTGGTCTCTCCCTTTTGATGGTGCTGTATTCTCTCTTCAGTCCATCAGCTAAAACCTATTCATTTACGGAAACAACGGTTTTAGCCATGGATCCTAAACAAACACAGCTCAGCGCTTCCCGGAATGCACAGCATGCATGCAAAGTGAATCTAATACTCACTGAGTGGCCTCGGGTGAGTGACTATCTCTCAGTCTCAGTTCCCATCTGCAAAAGCAAGAATAACGTTCTACCTCATGGGACAGTAAAGATGGATGCAAGAAGAAAGGAAGAGCAATTTGCACAGAGTTGCTATAGATCACAGGAAATGCAAATAATTATGAAATAATATAGTTCATAGAAATGTTCTTAACATGACTATTAAAACGTAAGCGTAAAGCTTCAACAACATTCTTAACTGATTACTTCAAAAATACCAAAGTTCATATACATATGTGTGACACTTTTGTTATATGTTGTAATCTAATTTCAAACAAATAACATACCAGAGCTGCTCGGAAAATGACAATCCTATTTTGTTTTTTGCCTGCCCATTTCAGAGCTGTTCCATGCCTCCAAATGTTTTTATTTGCTTTCATTTTTATATTTTTACTGACACTCTTTAAGTAGCAGAGAGAGCAGCTCCGGAGAACAGAGAATAGCTGCTGCCAAACACTAGCCTTTAAAATCTTGCCAGAGCTGAATTCTGCTGTAATCCACTCTTAATGTACCCCAAGCCACAATCTGTATCACATCCTTGTCTGTGACCCAGCAGTTCATCCAGAAAGCGTCTAGAAGAAGCCAAGTAAAAAGTGAAGATAGATTTTGGCTAAGCATAAAAGTCCCCATTCAATGGATGCAGAGTCTCACGGCTTTAAGTACATTATTTCTCTGGAAATGGTGCACAACACACAAGGCCAAATGCCAAGTTATATTTAGCAGATATTTTAAAAGACTGTTATGCTGCCCTTTAAGTATGTGCACTGCAAGGATAGTGACATCAGGCCCATTCAGATGCATAACCACACATTAGACCAATGAGTAGCCACAGCCCTGCCATTGCACATGTTGACTACCCTCCCCCCCATCCCTGGCACCTGTGCAAACGTCTGCAAGGAGGATGCTGAGCATGAAGGCATCCAAGTGATCTGGGAACCTGAGCAACCGAGGCTTCAGACTGCATGGCAGAATTTTACACAAGGCCCCCTTGCTGCAGATGCATGCGCAATATGTGCAGATGCAAGGGCAGAGCTAGTCACGGTCTGCAACATCGAGGACATGTGTGGCTACTTGGTGAGGCTTCATTCATGTTCTGGCTTTGCACATAGAATATACGACAGTTAGACTGCATGATACTCCATGCCGCACAAGACAAGAGGAATCACATGGCTGCTGTACTGATTCACGAAAGCAGCAAAGACACATACAACTGCAAAGGAGGACATTTGCACACACAGAACTGCAAAGGAAGACGTTCAGAGAATTTTGGGGAGAGCCTGGGAGGTGGAACTGGAGGCAAAAGACTGGACTTAATCCAGATATTTGCTTCAGCCAAGCATCTTTTAGAGATGTCTGTGTTTCCCCCTTCCTGCCCTGCATCTACACTTGCCCTGTCCCTTGTCACCCATCTATGCATGTGCCTACTACCAAATCTGGCAGCAGGGCCCAGGTGCTTTACTCCTTGTGCCACAGGGACAGTTTACAGGGAGAGAGGTTGGCTGGCCTGAGCCAATGGCAGTCAGCCCAAGAGGAATCAGGTAGCCTGGAGAGCCATTAGGGATCCTTCTATCTAAGAACTCTCAAAGCATCTATCTGGGCAACTTGTGGATACACAAAGGTGTCAAAGAAGCTTTAGCCTTGCCTTGGACCACAAACCCATCCTTAACCATCCGGCCTTCTTGATCCCAGTCACCTAATCTGGCATCTGATTCATCAACCTGTCTCCAGTGTCCTCTACCTCCAGCTTCTTGGAACCATGTTTACCAGGCTCAGAGCCCAACCACTGGCCTGTTTGGACTGTGCTTTTTGCCTTTCTCTGATTTGCTATTTTTCCCTGGCAGCTATTTTCAACCCTGGACTCCAGTTCTCCTTGTGAACTGGTGACTGACTGAACTGTCTTCTCACTTCCTCCATGTGCGAATTCATCTTCAGTAAACGAGAGAGAGAAAGAGGGAGATCTGGCTTAAAATGAACAAGTTCCACCTCCTCCATGACACATGTACACAAATCATGTAAGTTTAGGAAGCCAAATGCATTTGTTATCATCATTCCCCAACAGTTATCTTGAATAAGGAATAAAGCAAAGTACAGCTCTTAACTCTAAAGGCAAAATAAATACCTCTTCACTGTGCCTGCCCAGAACCCGTGTGTTTAAATTCCTGGCTTCAGTGAGCCAAGTTCACTTGCACAAAGCAAGTTTGCCTCATTCAGATATGACTGAAAAAGCTTCATTCCATTAGCGCGGCTGCCTTTCTCATTCAAATCCCCCTCACAAGCCACTTCTGATAGTCAACACACATTCTCCATAACAGCTATTTCATGTCAAAGCAGAAAGATCAACATCAAGCGGCATGAGCTTTGAAGCATCTCCCCCACCCCCGATTCATTTAGAGATTGTGAATTATAACACATTCATGTCTTATCAGATTGCTCTGCAATAAGTCCTGATTGTTAGCAATTTCAATGGATCCTTGAATCCAGGGAGTTCAGCTACTGTGTTGAGTCTCAGTACCAGTTCCTTAGCACCTTACAAGATTAATGCAACACTGATCGTGACAATGTGCCTTTTTAGAGAGCTTTTTACAGTATGCTGAAAATATTTTGTTAGAGGCAGCATGCCTCTTAATAGCATCTGTTTGTGCAGGTTGGCAGAATGCTGTTGTGCTCATGTCCATCTTACAGGCTTCCTTCAAGCATCTGGTTGGCTCTTGTGAGAACAGGCGCTGGACCGGATGGGCCATTGGCCTGGCCCAGTAGTTTGTCTTATGTTCTTATTGTGAGAGAACCCGATGATAAATCTGTGGTCTATCTAGCCTAGTAATCACCCTGTTTCTGGAGCTGGATCACCATTCTTCATGTGATGAAGGTGAGGAGGACTCCCAAGGCAAGTTAAACATATTTCATCTGACAATCTCTTATGTATATTGAGCTGTGTAAAATTTGGCCGTCTTTTGATTAGTGAAGTAGCTGAGTTTCCATCTGGAATGTCACAGATATCTGCTTTTTCCACCAAAGCTTTATAAGCCTAAAAATACTGGGCTGGGGGGGGGGCGGACTTACTCAGGGCTTAGATTTTACTAGGCTATCCAAGATAATAATAAATGAAAATGCAGAAGGGAATGTTTCAAGGCAAGGGAGTCAACCTTTCTTAGCAAGCAGGGAACAATTTGTCTGTATTTCTGATGGCAGCTCTGTCAATATATATATCCCTAGAATTATCACTCTGCTCATTTTAGGAGCAGACTTCTTACCCATCAGCCTCTCTTGCAAAGGACAGTAATATATAAAGCACAATCCTTAATCCTATATTTTATTGAAAAGCTGTCCAACAAAGAAAATTTAACGCTTGCCATCTTCTCTCAAATCTCACTGGAGGCTCCAACCAGGAGTAATTTGTGTTCTGCCCCAAGGAGGTTCTTAACTCATTACGTAAGCCTTCCCAACACTGCACAGGAAATTGCTATTACTATCCGTAAGTTTTTTTAGAAGGCAATCATTTTGGTCCTACTGTAGCTGCCATGGCCCAAACCTCAAGCTTAGAGTCAGAAGACGACGACAGCCTGGCTGGATCTAAGGCTGCTATGACACTGGCTGTAGTGGTGGGTCAGGCTCCCAAAACTGCGAGGCCACCAAACCAAAGCCCACCAAACCCAGGACCCCATGAGAAAGTTACCTTGAGCTTGAGGAGCCAAGTGGCTCCTTCACTACCATGCCTGCCAAACAGCATGCCTGGCAGGAGACCCCAAAATAGAGAAAGAAAACCCCTGTGCCCAGGCCAGGCTTCTGGCCCTCTTAAAGTCTTCTTTAAGCAAGGGGTTGGGACTAAAGACAGGTAGGCTGAACAGCTGAACAGCCTTCAACAACCTCAGGCGATCCAGATGTTGTTAGACTACAATTCCCATTGTCCCTACTGGCTGGGGTTTATGGGAGTTAAGAGTTCAACAAGGTGTGGAAGGAATGGGGAAGGCTGGGCAAGAGACAGGTTCCTAAGGGCTTCAATCTATTTTTGTTGGAGCAATTTGCTCAGACAGAGCTATCCATGGTTCATTACACTCTCCTTATTGGGACCAGCACAAGACACCAGGCACAGAAAGAATATGAATCATCAAAAACAGAATTCACTGAACATACCGATGGCATATTCAATTTCATTTTAAGTACTGCTTTGCACCCTTTTGCTTACTTCTCCCATTTATATTCTTCAAAGGAATGTATAGAAGCTTCTCTTATCCTTTGACATAGGTCAGCCAGAGAAAGAATGAGTGCTTCAAGGCAGCCAATAAATTCTACAGCTGGATGCGGATTTGAACCCAGGTGTCCTAACTATTACACTTCACTGGTTAACTGGCAATACTAGTCTGTCTGTGCGCACTAGACTACAGCTAGAAATTCTATTTTCTGCTGACTCTGTTAAGTTCTTTTACCATAATATCCTAGAACCTGATATAGATTATAGAATTTGCTTCTGATCTGTATTGTACTGTGCTCTAGGCTTGCCAAATAACTCAGGCTAAAAGTTTGAATAACAACACCACCACCACATGGGAGAACTGCTTAGTCGTAGCTGTAACATTTCAGTTCATTAATCGTCAAGAGCAATAGGCAGACAGATATATAAAGCTCTCTAATACAAATGAAGACTTAGCTGAATGTAACCGATACATCCTATGTGTGAGAGTAACAGGACAGATCTTGTTACCTTTCTGTAATAATAGCTTTACCATACTTCCTGTTTACATGACTTATGTGAAGGCACCTCTAAAGTCTTCCACTCAATACTGTACTGCAACATCCAGCTTTTAACAGGGCCAAAATTACAGTTTAACATCTGAAGGAAAGATCTGAAAAGCTGCCCCAATTCCCCCCTCCCCAAAAGATCCACACCACCAAAAGAAGGATTCTGTGGATTGTCAAGTTTTTTGGTGGGTAGATAATTTCTTATCTGAGCTGGTGTTTTGGTGCCAATGATGGGCAGGGAAGAAAGTACATTTAGCACTGTCACACTCTACCTCAATATGCTTAACTCATTAACTCATATGAAGATCCACTCAAAACACAGGGAAAGGCATGATGGCAGAGAGTTGGTAAAATCAGGAATATATAAAGCAAGTGGAAGAGAGAGAAAGTATGTCACCCTTTCTCAAAATATGAGAACTCCAAGCTAAGGCCTACTTCCAAACAGCCAGCACTAGCCAAAACCAAAGGGGGCAGGTAAGCCCTGGAACTGCAAAGGTGAGTAAAGGAAGCTATGCTGCTTCCTCTTTTGTGCCCCATGGCAGGAGCTTTGCTTCTCCCACTCTCAAGATATTAGAAATTGGGTGTTACCTAATGATTGGTGGTACGTTGAGGACATCATCGGAGGAGTGTTTCCAGCTACCCCACCCCTTCCTTTTGGAAGGCTCGCAAGCTGCTGCAGGAGACAGGCTGTGAGCAACAGCACGGGAAATGTTTCTCAGACCTAGATGTTTCCCTGTTATTTCTCTAGCACCAGGAGTTGTAAAGTTGTTAATGTAATGTTTTTATATTTATAACACTGAATTTTATTTTATTTTTTGTAATTATATTTGCTATTGTGTTGTTTTGCTGTGTTATTACGATTTTTTTTTTTTGCACTGCTTGGTTTTTGAAATGCATCCCTGTTTTCTTTGTTGTAAGCCACTTTGAGCATGATTGTGTGTGTGTGTGTGTGTGTGTGTGTGTGTGTGTGTGTAAAAGTGGCATACAACTAAAATTATAAATGAGTGAACGGCAAGCAAGAAGAAATGTATGAATAACCAGAGACGAGTGGTGATGGGCTCCAGTTTAGACAACTTAAATAAAAAGATTAGACCTAGGCAAGATTAGATCTAGGTAGATTGAGGGTTATATTGTGGAATTCCAGAAGCTGGAGAAAATCAGGGAATGGATATCACTTTCACATTTTCCACATATTTCTCCAGTGGACTGCTTTGATTTGCCTTGCCCCTTACAGAATCGGCTGCAGTAGCTTTTCTCACAAGGCTGATGTTTTCATTCCTGCGTGAAAGCATCTGAAAGGTGCGTCTGGCTTATGGAATATGTTTCTGGAAACAAAAATGTGCAATTGCATTATCTTGATCTGATTCTGCAAAGAAATTCTTCTATTCTTATGGGGCTGGTAGAATCTAAAAAGAAGATGCATATACATGTTTGCTTTGGAACCCTTGCTTTCTCCTGGCTGCTAAATCCTTTTCTGGGACTTTATATTTGGGCAGGATTTCATCGTGTCAATCTTACCACACTGTCCCCTTAAAATGCTTTGATAGCTTATGCAATTTTCTGATTATCTGGTCATTCATATTTGTATCCTGTTTAAACTTTGTTCCCAAAACTTGTGCAATTACAGAGTTGAGAATCACTTTTGAGGTATGAGTGACTAATCTTTTGGCAGGGATGCGGGAGGATTAATGGCTTTATGGCAAAACAACATTACTAGCAGCAGACCCATCTGCCTGCAAAGAAACAGCAAAGAGGAAATGCAATTTTCCCATGGCAGGTCAAACTCATTTAACAATGTGCAGCAGCTGTTAAAAAGGACACAGAAACTTTAGACCATATGATTACTAAGGGGGGGAATCATCTAACTCACCCAGGAGAGTACCTCTGTCTTAAATTTTATTATACTTTTGCCATCTCATCATAATAGCCCTCCCAGAAGAGCTACAGCAGAATGTCTCACCACATCCTTTGTCACCTATCCTAAATTCAGTGTAGTCAATGCAGAACCTAGCAAGTGAATGTTGCCATTATACCACACAAAAAGTAATTTCCCCCCAGGGATTACAGCAATTATTATTGGCCAAGTACTTATTTTGACATTAAGAGCTCATTTAAGAGCATGCATGTTTGTCAGAGGCCAAAGGGATTACTTTCGGTGTTGTAAATTATGCTCCTGTCTCATGTATTTATTTGTTTATTAAGGTACCTATCTACCACCAACCCATACAGTGTAGAGCAATATATACAATAAGATATGACCTACCATAAAAGCAGTACATACCTTTCATTCTGTACAGTGCCACACATACCTCAAACACAACATTAGTAGTACAATTCAAGAATTCTCTTTGTTTTAAATGACAGAAGAGAATGCACTTCACTCTTTCCTCACAGTATTCTAGCTTTAAATTTGTTGGTAATTTTTTAAAAAGTTTTTTTGTGGTATTAAAGTAGAAAGTTTTATAACAAAACTCATCTAGGTTTGACAGTTAGTCACTAGCCATGTTGAGGTGACATGACTTTTGATTCTGTTTCATGGCTTTTTCCTCCCCTGCACCTACTCAATCTCTTTTTATTCCACACACACTAATTTCAGCACCAAGGACACTTCCACGCTGCCTGTATACTATTTCAAACCAATCACTTTAGGTTGAGGTAATTGTTTTGCATCTGAAGGCAGCCCTGAATTTAATGTTTGACGTTTGTTGTGCTTTTATTATGTTGTAAGCCACCTAAAGTGGCTGGGGCAACGCAGTCAGATGGGCAGGGTATAAGTAATAAAAAAACTACAACTACTACTACTACTATTATTATTATTATTATTATTATTATTATTATTATTATTATTATTATTATATTACTTGCCATCTAAGACAGCATTAGACTTCTTTATTTTTAAAGAATTCAAAATTCAATGGAAACCAATACAGAAAGATTAATGCAACTTCCAAAGCCACCATTTTCCATTTTCCTAATAAAGATCCTAAGTTGCTAATTACTTCAGCCATTGTGGCAGCGAACATCTGCTTGCACACTTTTATCTTCCTAGTGGCCTAATGAGATTAAAAAAGCTGATGCATTTTTGAAGCAGGGATTGTTTGTGGCTTACAAGCTGTCCTGTCAATTATTTCTTTCAGCAAAAGTGGTGAATTACACTAAAACTAGAGGCTTGGAAACCCAACGTTCTGCTGGTTTGTTTACTAATGAAACATTCCCCTCCTGTAGATGGATCAGACCTGATCCACAGCTTCTAGGCTCCTACTTGATAGTTTAGAAAGAATTGTAAAGCACACCACTTGCATCAGGCATTCGCTTATTGCAATTGTCATTTGTCTTCCATTGTTATATTGTCTAATATTAGATGGTCGGCTTGTAAATTGTGTTTTTGTTATGGTACCTTCTCTTGAAGCTTTTTTGGAAATGTGGTATATTAATATTCTAAGTAATAAATATAAATACAGACTTCCCCAGAGCCTTATCCCGATAGACTAGCTCATTTGCTTGATTACCCTTTGAACAGAATTGGGGTGAGGAACCTTTGGCCCTCCAAATGTTGCTAACTAAAACTCCCATCAGCCCCAGCAAGAATTATTGATGCTTGGGGAGGGTGTGAGTTGTAGTTCAACAATATCTGGGGGGACAAAAAATTCCCCATGCCTGATCAACAGAAGCAGAAGCAGAAGCAGAAGACGAAAAAGAAGAAGAAGAAGAAGAAGAAGAAGAAGAAGAAGAAGAAGAAGAAGAAAAGAAGTTGTTGTTTTAATCAACTTCTACACAATTATTTCAAGGCAATACAAAATTTTAAAAAACTGCAAAATCCCCAGTTACATATGCACACACAAGAACTACAGCAACTAAATTTAAAACAAAACTAAAATACAAAATAGACACTCATGGCAAAGACTCATTAATCCATCTGATAAAGCTTATTAGAACAAAAATGTTTTCAGTTGTCTCTAGAAAGTGGGTGCCTGCCATATCTTTAAAGGAAGGCTATTCCACAAACCAGGGGCAGATGTAGAGATATAATGTGGTGCTGCCCCTGAAGACTTTCTGAAGGCTTCAGTAGTGAAGCAACAAAATACTCCACATTCTTACAGGACCCGATAGCTAGTATATATAACCATTTTGCTCCCTTCTTTCCACTCCCTAAT
The DNA here is from genome assembly GCF_965112155.1 of Podarcis liolepis. Taxonomy (NCBI): domain Eukaryota; kingdom Metazoa; phylum Chordata; class Lepidosauria; order Squamata; family Lacertidae; genus Podarcis; species Podarcis liolepis. Next base: position 21,453,805 of record NC_139560.1, read on the forward strand.
ATGCGCAAGAAACAGCAGGGAAGCAATTCCTGCATATTAACTATGGAAAATACCCATTTATAGAGTAAGTATTTTTTTTCCAAGCTGGCAATATTTTCATAAAGAGATATTCTTTATCTGAAATTCATCTGGGTGTTATCAAGAAATCATTCTTCAGTACATCTGGAGCAGAGTTAAATTTTCTTTCCTGGGAGCCTTTGATTACCTCTCTGCATGCAGCGACGTGTGCTTAATTAAAACTTTAATGGAAAGTGCCATTAAAAATAGACACACAACGCATACCAAATTGTACTTAAGACTCCCCACCAGAAAATCGACAGAGGTGTATCTCCCTGGAACTGAAATGGCAACAGCGTTTAACTTGAAGTACCCTCAAATTGTGAGATTTATAGCCATGTTACATATAAATATTGTACTGCCATAAAAAGGCAACATATGGCAAGAGACATTTGTTAGTATTTCATGGTGTCTGATAAAAGCACCATACCCATTTTGCACTGTAGGCTAAATAACTGACAGTACCATTCTAATGATGTCCAAATGGGATTTATTCACATGGTTGGATTAACACATTTTTAAAATGCTTATGCTGATGATAATAAAGTTTTGTAGAAAGAATAGGATTGTCATAGATCTTTGCTTTTACCTGCTGGCAACGGCATTCCTAACAAGTAAGTCTGAACAAAAATGCACCTATAGCTACAGATGTTCCTACTGTATACTCAATCAGATTGTATGGGATTTTTTTGGTTAATGAAAACCAATGTTTTCATACATTAATCTTTTACGATTACAGATTTTGACAATAAATTTGTAAACAGGTAGATAGCAAGCTGTGGGGTTCAAGCAATAATTAATCAAACTGAAAAGTATGCATTAACTTGGCAAAAAAAAAACCTTGCATTTTAGCTGAGAAAAATTAACTGAGGTGGCCTGGGAAAGATTTTGAAATTGCCAGGTCACATGACTGAGCTGAACAGGCTTATGATCCAGGCTAAGTCCCTCGTCTCTGGTTATGTTTCCACCATGTCCCTTGCACATCACTTTTTTAGAGCTTATGCCAGTTTAAGATCCACTGGGCTCAGCTCACCCAGCTGGCTACCTGTTGAGACGGGATAGGGTTGTCAGGGGGGGGGGGAATGCTGGCATATCTCTGCCTATGTTGAGGATGAGGAAGTTAAGACACCGTTGTGCAGCTGTGCTGGGGTCTCCCGGCTCAGCCGGAGATCTGCTGGATCCTAGCTCACTCAGCCTGTCAGATCTTGCTCTGGGTTGTTCCCTTAGTTGCCGATGTCAACATCTCTAGGCAACATACAACAAAGGAGTTAAAAGAAGCAAGGTGTTTTACTATTAATAAGGTGTTGTATTATTGGGATATCTTACTGATTAATAGTAAAACACCTTCTGTTCTGTTCTGAACAACTTTTAAATGTACAGGAGCTTTTTACATTTGGACACCACATTTATTCAAAACAATTATTGCAGAACACAATAAATTGATTTTATAAATTGATTCCTTTCTTGCTCTGCTTTTTGAAAGGCTTTTGAAATCAGTTCTCTGTTCATTTTGGTTCTACCTGTTTGTTTTCTTACTTTAACAAAATTAACAAATGTCATATGAAATAGCTACTCAAGAACCAGACCCGAATTTCTGTACTGTCTCTTCTATTCTGGTGGAGTCTGGCTTAAAATATATACATATAATGGGCTTGCAACTAAATCACATGCAATCTTCCACTCCTCCCATAACCACAAAAAGATTCTCTACAATATACTGTATGAAATCTGTGAGGCTGACTTTATCGGCATGTGCTCTGTTGGTTTTGTAAAATAAATTCTGTGTAAAACACATTTATACTTTGAGATTCTGTCCTGCTTAAAGCATGCCTTACTGAATAAGTAAACAATGCAACCTGATTTCTGCATCCTGGGGCAAGTTGGTAGCAGAGTGACAGGCAATAACATCTCAATAGAACTGACATGCAAGATTCCTTGCATTTTATTTCACCCATCTACTTGCAAGTCTGAGTTTGTGATTGTAAAGAGAGTGGTCTACATGTTCACAGCAGCAAATATCAAGAGGCAATCCTTGGCATTCAAACATTAATCCCTGGAACAGAGTTGGCTGTCCTGACTTCTGCCCCAAAACATGACAGCAGGTGCTCTTACTTGTATGTAAGTAAGCAATCTTTACTAAAGCAGAGTAATGGTACAGACTCAGAAGGGAGAAAGGAGCTAATCCACTCACCAGAGTGGTGCATGCTCTGGTTATCTCCTGCTTGGACTACTGCAATGCGCTCTACGTGGGGCTACCTTTGAAGGTGACCCGGAAACTACAATTAATCCAGAATGCGGCAGCTAGACTGGTGACTGGGAATAGCCACCGAGACCATATAACACTGGTCCTGAAAGACCTACATTGGCTCCCAGTATGTTTCCGAGCACAATTAAGTATTGGTGCTGACCTTTAACACCCTAAATGGCCTTGGCCCAGTATACCTGAAGGAGCGTCTCCACCCCCATCATTCAACCCGGACACTGAGGTCCAGCGCCGAGGGCCCTCTGGCGGTTCCCCTACTGCGAGAAATGAGGTTACAGAGAACCAGGCAGAGGGCTTTCTTGGTAGTGGCGCCCACCCTGTGGAACACCCTCCCATCAGATGTCAAGGAAATAAACAACTATCAGACTTTTAGAAGACATCTGAAGGCAGCCCTGTTTAGGGAGGTTTTAATGTCTGATGTTTTATTGTGCTTTTAATTCTGTTGGGAGCCACCCAGATGAGCCAGATGAGAGGAGTATAAATAACAATCATCATCATCATCATCCAACCTTGGAGCTTTCATAAGGCAAAAGGTTAGCAAGGATGAGCATTGGCTCGGTTCATGAGCCCAGTGACAAAAAATTCAAGGCTGCATGGGGGCTGAGAAGTTGCTGAAACAAGTTTCCACACCCACCTGGCAAGCTTTAAAGGTGAGGCAGGGTGCAGCCCTTACTTATGTGAATATTCCTGTAGGACCGTCTCACCTGCAAGCTGACACTAAATGTAGATAGAAGCATTACCTTGTCCTGGGAGAGATTGCTGAACCTGTCTCCCTCTCTCAGTTCCGTTTGGCCACCCCAGGCTGTGCTTGGAAGCCTTCCCAAGACTCTGGCAGGGCCCTCATCCACACAGAAGAGGGGGGAGCAGCTGGGACACCTGCCCCAACCTTGGAGCCAGTTGTGCTCCATGTGTTCCAGCCCCACATTTCCATCCCTTCTCATCTCTGCCCAGAGTCTGCCATCCTGTGCCTGAGCCCAAAAGCACCAAGGGATTCATGACATCTGCACTGAACAGCAGAACTAGCCTCCCTCTTGTCACTGTCAGACAATCTTTAAATAAAAACCAATGTTTAAACAGTTGATGTTTGCACTTGCAAAAGAATACAGCATGTCAATGATCTGCAAGAGACCATCCTAGACAAGAAGCCATTCTATAGATAAATGTGTGAATTAACATTTACAAAAAAAACCCCTCCAAAACAGCCTGTCTGTTGCAATCATCACATATACTTGCCACCCACAACAGACCAACTGAAGCACAAGCCCTGTTGCTCACATGTTGTAATATCATTCAATTTGTGTGCCAAAAAAGTAAGAAAATACCACTAAGTTCCATGCACAAGATACGGGAATAAAATGAAAAACATTCTGCTTTAATCAGCTATTGCACTGCCAGTTCATTCCAGAAATAGATTTCAGCAATATATAACAAAAATACACAGAAAGAAACAGAAGATGCAAAACTTTTGAGAGAGAAATAATTGAGCCAGTTATAGTATATCATGAATAAGTAATCTAGACCTGCGTTAAATATAGGCATCCAATTAATAGCCATTACTAACTTAGGTCTATTAATTTCATTGGGTCTACTCTAAATAAAATTAGTTGTCAACAAGCCTTCATTTCTAGGTCTCTTTTGAATGCAGCTGCTTTTCATTCCTAAATACCTCTTTCCACTTCTATGAATCTTTTTAAAGAAATTGTGAAGGTGATGGCAATAGCTTCCTATTCAAACCTAGGCTAAAGAAATCTCAGCCAAATAATCCCTGACAGATGGCTATCCAAAAGTCTGTATAAAACCTTAAGTGAAGGAGAGTTTACCACCTTCTGAGATAGTCCACTCCACTGATGAGCAGTTCTTACTGTCAGAAAGCTATTCCTGATGTTTCACCAGAATCTCCCTTCTTGTAATTTGAATCCACTGGTTCGCATTCAACCCTCCAAAGCAGCAGAAAGCAAGTTTGCTCCATCGTGCATGGAATTTGCCACTTCTGCACAGCAAAAGAAATTAAAAACAACCCAACATGGAAAGCATCCTAAACATATAATAACGGACAGGAAGGAGGACAATGCTGCAACAAAACACGAGAAAATAGTTACCTGCTATTCTCATCGTGTTAATTGCCTTTCAGGAGGTGGGAATTCCAATCGAGGGGGGGGGACATGAACTGGAAGCAAAAGGTGGGACTAGGATAAAAAAAAGTCATGCAGAGTACAAGGCAGCCAGAGTTTGACAGAGGACCACAAATAAAGCACGATTCGGTCTCATTCATCTCAATGAGACAAATTTAAGCATGCAATCCTCAGTTTATAGGAATCACACATTGCGCCCCAAATCAGACTGCTGAAAATCTTGATCTCCAGTTTCTTTATTTTAGTTTCAATTAAATGTAGTAAAGTCACATCCAAGAGCAGGAAGCTACGGTTACCAGTGTGGAGAAATCTGGGATATAAAAGCAGGGTTTGAAGCTGGTTTAAGTCCCTGACTTGTTCTTATTCTGGTATGCATTGTTTCTTTGCGTGGGAAACTATGGTCCATTGAAGATGTGTTGAACCAAAGGTGGACTGTTCCAGAAGCTCTGCTAATGCCATCTTGGTAGTCAAACCAACCCCACAATTTATTGGTATTTGTTGTAGCAATGGGTTCATATATGTTCAGATTCACTTTCTTTAATAATAATTAATAATAATAAATTTATCATTTATACCCTGACCATCCAGTCACTCTATTAGCTTTGAGATAAGGTAATTGGCTTGCTTTGATGTTATCCTTATCTGTGGGCTTGGCGCACTGGGGTGAGAGCCCAGAAAGGAGAGCTATCTGTAAGACTTGGGTATTCGCCACCTATGCCCTTATCTGGGCAGGTGGGAAGTCCTAGAAAAAATGACATATGCTGTGCTGTGTATAAAGAATGTAAGCCTGTTTGCCTGAACATGGACAAGCAATCTCCTTGCTGTAGTGCCCATCCCACAAAGGCTAGGAGAACTGGCAGGCTGATTTGCTGTAAGTCTACACTTTTCTTTAAAAAAGCACAAGAACTGATCGCTCTGGTGTTTTTTGACATCCACTCCCACAAGCCCTCCTGTGGGCCTGTGAACTTCCTGGGTTAATCACTAAGAAAGGAGGGAAGAGGTGATGGTGCATGGACAGAATGGTCATAAGGTTTATACATATATTAGCTTATTAAGTCAAGATATGTATTCTGAACATGGGTCATTTAAACCTGTCCTAAAGCTATGAGTTTAACAAAGAAACAAAGCTAAAAAAATAGGCGCATCACCTATTTTTTGTTACAGCTCGTTTGCATGTATTTGTTATATATAACCAGCTATTTTCCTTGATTATGACCTCAAAGTATGACAAAGTTATTCTCAAAGTTTCTCAGGTCTCAGCAGGCAGAGATGATTCACTAAATGCAAACCTGTGGTCAGCAGGTACTACGCTTCATACCACAGTGTTTTGCCCGCCAACCCAGCCAGTAGGGAACAAGTTTTATGCTTGAAAATGGGATTGCGATGAGATACGCAGAATCCGTTCACATTGTAAATGCCACTATGATATTAGAACACTTTCAGATTTCCTGTGAGAGCAGACCCAAACTTTTAATTCTCTTTATAGAGCAATTTAATTTTGCTCTACTTAAAATGGCATTTTCCATCAAGAGCGCCCGGGAAAGATGGTCTACTAGGGCAACCTTAAGTCTGTTCTGAGGTCACCTCCCACCTGCCTGCCTTCTTACAACCTGTCCAAGGGATGGCACTGGCTGCCAACAACAAGGGGAAGTCCTTATGAGGCTTGGAAGAAAATGGCACACATTGAGGAGAGGCCTTGGGCTCTGAGCATTATTTCCTGCCAGGGACCATGGGCTCTATGGTCAGGTGCCACAATCGGAGTGGAGGAGAGTTGGCAGCGGAGCCTCTCTCCTCGGCTGGGCTGGGCGGAACACATGCAGGAGCTGTCAAGGCAACTTCCTGGCACCAAACCGCAGTTCCACTGTGTGCTGGGCCGGGGGGTTAACCCAAGCCAAGCGGTCCAGGTCCGGTCCGGAATCCAAGGATTCCGCGAGGAGTCAGTCCAACAGGGCCAAGGCAGGTAACCGGGCTAGGTCAGGCACAAGGTCTCAGGCAGGTTCCAGCAAGCAGCAATGTTGCTCCCGCAGCCTGGGGTGGGGTCTGGCAGCCTTTTATCTCTGATGTGGTAACGGCTGGTCCTGATCCCCCAGTGACTCACCTCCCTGACCTGAAGGTGAGCACTCCTCCTGCGAGTACTCAGGTCTCTCCTTCTCTCAGACCTGAGTCTCTGCAGCTCGGGAGATGTCAGTGGGTTACTAGACCCAGAGGCCGCCTCAGCCTCTCCTAACCAAACCGGTAGTGGAGCAGCTGTAAGTGATTGCCCAGCTGAAGGCAATGAGGTAATCCCTGCATCTGGAGCCAGGGCAGGCTCAGGCCCCTGAATCGGCCCAGCCGGTGCTTATTGCAGGGCAGGGGAACCTGTGCAGACTGGGGCTCTTCAGAATCAGGCCCAGTATTGGTTCTGATGCCGCCTGAGGCAGAGGATCTGTTGCGGACTCCTGCAGCTCCGAGTCCAAGCCCGAGTCCCAGGCCATCACACACTGCAACTCTGCTCCCAGGTAAGGTCTGACCTGGGGAAGGAGTGAAGAGTCAGCAGCAGAGAACTGCCACTGCTCTGCTGGGCTGCAGTGAGCTGCAGCGGGCTCCCTCCATGCCCTGCCCCCCGAGGGGACGCGCCCTGCATGCCCGTCCCAGGCAGCAGGCACATACGCTCTGCCAGTGGTGCTAGGTGTACATATGCTACTACAGAGGGGCTCTCTCACCTGATCACCTGCATGTTGCGTATTAACTTTCCCCCTGGGGGAAGGGAGAGAACCAGCAGAGAGGAGGAAGAGCAGAAAGGGAAAGAGGGGCTTTGATTTCTCAAGGGCTGCAGCTGATCACTTAAAAAACTGTCAAGAGCTTTTTGAGTGTTGGACTTTTAACTCTTAAGCAGCCCTGTTCATTCCGGAAACTAAGCAAGTGGGCGCTCTTTCACCCCCCCCAAAAAAATTAAAGGCAAACAACAACAATTGTAATGCAGTCCTTGTATGCATGTTCATATGCTCCACATCAAGGTCTCCTGAACATTCGTTGTATCTTGTCTGGATGGATTAAAAAAGACAGAGGAAGGTGAGAAACGACAGGTACTCACCTTTTAGTGCTAAACATAATGTCAGGTGTTTTGCTTCACATTTATGAGGAATCTGCGGTCAAACCTGTCTTGTTCTTGGTGGCCTGGTTGGGAGAGAAAAACATGAAAATTTCAGGTAAAGCAGATAAGCTGGCATTACCTACCACCTTGAATAAATATTTTCCAGTAAACATGGTTTACACGACCTTGGGGAGTAAGGTCACACTGCCCACGAGCAAAAAGTCGGCACGATACAGTAAGGAAACCACTAAAAACATTGAGCAAAACTTTAAAACAGAAATATTAAACTATGCTGCTACAATGCTTGAAAGAAAAGATACAGTGATCCCCATTCAAACCCGACTTCACAATCCACACAAAGGAGTTTGAGTTATGCACTGACAATCTGGCCATCGTTCTGCATCCTCCATAAATAGCCCAGATCAAGTGTCATCCTGGGACATTATGGGGAGAAAATGGCGGAGAATATTTAGAGAAGATTCTGCTAAGTCAGGGGCATGGCGTGGGCAGTGTCTGGGGGGCCATGGCACTGAGTGCAGATTTTTGAAGGGGCGTGAAGCAGGTGCCCCCAGCGCAGCGTGGCCCGGAGCTCCTCTCTTGGGTCGCTCCAGTGGGGTTGGCCAGCAGCCAGCTTCTTCACCCAATGTACCTGAAATATACTCCGAGTCGAGAGTGGATTTCATGCTCTTTATTCAGCTCATAGTGGTAAGAAGGAATGAAAGTTCCCCCAAAATATCTGCTTTATATAGATTATTTACACAATGGGCTGCACGTGATTGGCTAATTCCGGCTAATTCTCCTGTAGGCCAATCAGGTTGTGGATTCACTTCCACCTGGAGCTTGATTGGGTAGCTCCTGTGGACCAATCATACTGCTGCATTGTTCTAGGACCAATGAGACTGCTGCATTTTGGATCCTATTGTTCTAGAACCAATCAGACTGCTGCATTTTGGATCCTATTCAACTCAGTACATAACAGCACCCCACCCCTCCAGGGTGTGCAGCTGCCCTGGGAGCTGTTTGCTCATGTAACACTGCTGTGCTAAGTGGCCTTCTTTTTCATGGAAATTTTCTCAGACTACTGAGAGATTTTGGCTCAGCTCTGCTTCCGTAAGTTAATTGCTCTCACAACACGAATATATTCAAGGATTTAGTGGCCTCTCCCTGTAAGAAAAGATGGCTATCGGAAGACATTTAGAAATGCAGAATCTCTAAGCAAATTGCATTTTGTTTGTTAAGAATACTTTCCGATTAAGTTACATTTGACTGAAAGATTTCGGCTTAAAGAAAGAAGTTTCCTCGGTTTGGGAAACGCTTTAGGGAATATGACATTGGCACAACCATTTTGATGTCATGCCAGGTAAAATGTCTTGTTAGTTCTAGCAGATGAAGCAGCCGTTCTTTTTTTAAAAAAAAAAAAAAACACGAACAAAATTCCAGCTGTATCTTTCATTACTCTGTGTTTGGGCAGTGACATTTTCATCTTGGCCTCTCCAGTTTTCTGTGATTTATCGTCACAGTTTCTCCTACTTTCTGTGGGAAGAAAATACAGAGCTCTCCTGCTTCCCTCCATCTATAAATTAAATGTGCACCTCCTTGCAGAGATTATCCTTGCACAGAAGTAGAAATAGACACCCACCATTTTTACCTCCAGAATTTGCTATCTCACCCACCCACTACAGATGCAGAACAACACCAAAGCAAGCTGTCCAGTATTCACACTAGATTAAGGTCAGTGCATTACATATATTGTTAATACTTACTTACATAACCTAACCCTCCACACACACAACTCCCATTCTAAATGTTTCCTTCCCCAGAAATTATCCTTTGTGTGTTGGTCATTATTCTACTCTTACCCCCAATGTGTGGCCTCAATTACAATGTGCTTACCTTTCTTCCTCTAGAGACATTCTCTACTTATGTACCTGTAGGGCTGATGTGGGAGACAGAAACACCAATTCACTCAGACCCTTTACTCCCAATGGCCACCAACTGGGATTTGAGAGTAATTTTCCAACCCCAGAAAGTTTTTCAGAAAACATGTGTGTTCAGGTCTTTAGAAAAGCCGGCACTAGTTTCTTTGAATAAAAGAAAATTGCCAATGGAAAGTAGCTCCCATAATTTTTTTGGGGGGAGAGACCTGTGACTGCTTAAAGCGGTAGCATATTGATTGAAATCTGTGGTTCTCAAAGGATGTGGTACACCACGCTGCTGTACCAGGAGAGGATGGTAAGTGTGGCAGGAAGATTCAAGGACAACCAAAGAAACATTTAAATATTTCAGTGTAGTGTAGTATCAAAATACTATCACCCTGCGACGGTATCACAAAATAGTATCACCCCACGACGGAGTGAGCTCCCATTGCTCTGTCCCAGATCCTGCCAACCTAGCAGTTCGAAAGCATGCCAGTAGATAAATAGATACCGCTCCAGTGGAAAGGTAAATGGCGTTTCCGTGTGCTCTGGCTTCCATCATGGTGATCCGTTGTGTCAGAAGCGGTTTAGTCATGGCCACATTACCCAGAAAGCTGTCTGTGGACAAACGCCAGCTCCCTTGGCCTGAAAGCGAGATGAGCCCCGTAACGCCATAGTCACCTTTGACTGGACTTAACCGCCCAGGGGTCCTTTACTTTTACCTTTTACCTAGTATCTATCTATCTATCTATCTATCATCTATCTATCTATCTATCTATCTATCTATCTATCTATCTATCTATCTATCGTAGTAGGAGATGGATAGATAGCTTTTCAAAATGAAAGCACAAACATCACGCAATATACCAAGGACAATCCTAGTTGTGTTTTCAATGTATTTCTTATCAATAAAAAGTTTGGTGTGACATGAGCAAATTTTATTCTGAAAGCGTGGGGCAGAGAAAAATATTTGAGAACCAAACATTTGCGGGTATAAGATGGTATACAAATTTAAATAATAAATAAATAAATAAATAATGACGACCACTGTTTTAAATGTTCATTGCAGATGGGGCCTTAGTCAGTATTCTGTGGACATTGAGACCACTAAGTCTTTGTTAGGCCATTTCATAGCTTTCCATCCCGGTAAAGATTTTGTGTACTTCTGCCAGACTCAGGGGTCCCCCATGAAGATGGGCAATTGAGAGAGTGCAAGTCAAGGCAATGTCTGTGTTATTTGGAATCACTTGCTTCTTGATGCTTCTTAAACAGCTGTGTTATCGAGTTTCCAGAAACTGGTGAAACATAGCACTGTTCTGTGTTGTTTGAATGTGAGTTGAGCCCTTTGGTGTTTCACTCCACAGATCAGAGATCGGTAGGCCCATCCCCATTACTTTCTTACGGATATGTGGGATTTCCTAAGATGGAGACGCAAATTCAGAACCATACCCTGCCCCATGACTTCCCTTGCTACTCTGAGTGAGCAATGTGCAGCCTCCTTAGTCTGAATTAAATGAAGCTTGCCCTCCAAGTACATGTGTACAGGACTGCAGCCTTGATGGGATACCGGGCACGTGTTTATGCACAGCTAACTGACGCACAGCATTCTCACCCTGCAACACATCCTATTGGCCAAGTATATGGACTAATGGGACGATAACAAGAGCTTATAAAGAAACAGGTCATCCTTTAACCCATCAGATTACTGCCCGTGACAAGATGACAATAAGAGCTGACAGGGATGTAGCCAATAGATGTAATCTAGTTGCATTTCAAGGCAGCTTGTGAGACAAAGCTTTGCAAAGCACTGATAACAACACAATCATTAATACGTCCTGCCTTATAGGGGAAACTTTCAATTGGGTGATGGCATATTTGACTTGACAACAGCACTGCTAATGGAGAAGCAAAATGTGGCATGAGATTTGTCCCCAATTGCTTTATTAGATTATTTACCATTTTATCACTCATGCTGCTGACCAGGCGGAAGGGCATTAACAGCGGTTAATTCATATATTTGACCCAGTACAGTGCAAGTCGTTAGAGCAGTGGTTCCCTAATGTTTGGGGGCCACTGCTCCCTTGATTCCATAAACTCATTCCCAGTGCTGCCTATAATCATTATTCCAAATAGCAATTTGCAAGATCCACCAAAGGGAAAAAAAGAATAAATTTAAAGCAATAAAAAAGTATTTGCACGTTTATTCAAAATCCAATTAGAAGGATTTCATCAACAAAACTTGATCCAGTGAGACCAGCTTCTCAATGTCTGATAGTCATTTACAACTTCAGTGCCACCCCCTGCCCTCTAGGTAATCCCACTGCCCCCCTCCAGGGGTCAGGACCGCTACACTGAAAACCACTGGCTTACAGTGTTGATCTGGGATCTGGGATAAATACTTTCTTAACCTCAAACCTCACCAGGTGACTGTCTGTATTTCTTAGTCTAATCTATTTTTTAAAAGAATTGCTGGGGGGGGGGGAAGAGTCTGGCATGTGTGCTACCCTGAGTTCCATAAGAGAAAGATAGGACAAAAAATCATTTAAATCACTCTGCCATTTAAAAATTGAGCCAGATCACGGAGGACTCATGAAATTCGGCTTATGAAACCGTTCCCAGCATTTAAAATATATGTTTTCCTACAACTATAAATTTATAAAATGATTACTTATTCCTTTTCAAGATGCAGTGAGAAAGCAAAACAAAAACAGAAACAGCAGATTGTATCCCTCAAATGAATTACCCTAGAAGTCGTCCGCTGTATTTAGAAAGTGTAGCACAACAACTGCAAATGAAAATAAGAAAAAGACCCCTAATGAAGGAAGGGTGTGATACTAAAAGTAAGAAATTAATAAAGAAAGAAAATGAAGGGAAGACCCTGTTCTACTTTCAAACAAGCTTATCTATATGAATAAATAAGGGGTAGATTGAAGCCATGTAGTTTGGATGAGGACGAGTAGGATGCACAAACAGGGAGAAATTTGCCAAGAGGGATAATAGGTGTCTGATATGGAGAAGAAGAGAAAGAAAAGAGTGTCAGTATATGCCATAAAAGACAATTTAATTTTGGTATCATAGGCAGTTTTTCAAATGAAATCTAATACATTAAGTTTTTCCATAAATTGCTCAAAAGTAGATGTTTATAACTCTCTGTAAATGAGTCTTTTCAAATATGTACAGCAGCTATTGAGACTGCATCTCCTATCTTACTTCTTAGTTAATATGCAGAAAGTAGAAATTTTGTGAGTGCCAGTGTAGTGTAGCAATTAGAGTGTTGGACACCCATGTCGCCACTCAGCCATAAAAGCTTACTGGGTGATGTTGGGCCAGTCATGACTGAGTGTGACTTTGGGGCAGCAACTCCCTCCTTAGCCTACCTTAGAGGTTTGTTGTGAGAATATGCATGTCACTCTCAGCTCCTTGGAGGAAGGGTGGGTTAAAAGGACATAATTTAACAAGACAGCATGAAACTGGTACCCCCAGTTAAACACAAGATGCAGCATTCATGGAAGCAGAAGAAGAAGAAGAGGAGGAGGAGGAGTTTGGACTTGATAGCCTGCTTTATCAATATCCGAAGGAGTCTCAAAGTGGCTAACAATCTCCTTTCCCTTCCTCCACCATAACAAACACTCTGTGAGGTGAGTGGGGCTGAGAGACTTCAGAGAAGTGTGACTAGCCCAAGTTCACTGAGCAGCTACATGTGGAGGAGCAGGGATGCGAACCCGGTTCACCAGATTACGAGACTACTGCTCTTAACCACTACACCAAACTGGCTGCTTGGAGAAGATATGTAGCTTCAGTGGGTAGGTCACAGATTCAGCCCCTGGTGTTCCCAGGTAGGAATGAGCTAGATGGGGCAACAGTTTGACTCTTATGTCAGCTTATGTTCCTACATTGACGCACTAGCCTTCCCCCAAACATCCAATTGCCTAGTACTTTTCAACAGTATTAATGCAGGGAAGCTGTGCTGATGGGATAGGCTGTTTATTTTGGATTCTCAGAGGACCTATATATATATCAGCTTGGAGCACAATTAACCTCTAAGATGCATCTTAAGCCTTTCTTCCAGAAGTGAGGATTTTTATTTGGGTGGGTGTGTCCAGATCACATTTACTAACTACTAACTAAAGTTATCTAAAATCTCTAAAAATTTGATAGTATCTAAAGTTTGTCAACAGTTGGTTGCAAAGACTAACTGTTGTGTGGGATTTAATATCATTGTTTATTTGGGATTGTGTTTGTAAGCTTGTTAATATAATCTACTTACACTGTGGCTTCCCTTTTATGAATTAATTATTTTGTGGCTTGCAGCATGTTCAGTTTAATCATGTATACTTCATCCAGCTAGGCAAGCCTTTACAATTATTTTTTTACCCCCAAACACTGCAGGGCTTTTCTGTCCTATTAGAGTCTCTCTTTTTTTATTAGTCTGATGTCCATTCCCTCCAGTTTTTCATTTATGCGTGTATATTTCATATCTTGTGTTAGAAATATAAGTAAATGTTTAACCAATTTCAAGTGCAGTTACAGATCTCTCATTAATTTTAGCCACCGTCACCGGGCAACTGGGACTCGTATTTCGTATTCTGTCCTGAAACTTCTGGATAAAAGGTAAAAGGTAAAGGACCCCTGACAGTTAAGTTCAGTCATGAACAACTCTGGGGTTGCGGCGCTCATCTTGCTTTACTGGCCGAGGGCGCTGACGTTTGTCTGCAGACAGTTTTTCCGGGTCATGTGGCCAGCCACTTCTGGCGAATCAGAGCAGCACACAGAAACACCGTTTACCTTCCCGCCAGAGCGGTGCCTATTTATCTACTTGCACTTTGATGTGCTTTCAAACTGCTAGGTTGGCAGGAGCTGGGACTGAACAATGGGAGCTCACCCCGTCGCGGGGATTCAAACAGCCAACCTTCCAATTGGCAAGCCCAAGGCTCAGTGGTTTACACCACAGCGCCACCCGCGTCCCTTTGAGACTTCTGGATAGCATTGAACAAAACTCCACAAAGTTCTCATACACAGATTTATTGAAGATCACAAGGCACATGTAGAAATATTTACTCACATTGCAATAGGCTGTTCTTTGGCTCTGAATGAAAGTGGTTAGAAGCTTTTTATGAAGTTCTTTGTGTAGTTATGTAAGAATGAGTGAATTTGCCCATCTTCCTGGTATGCAAGAAATAAATCACTGAAACAAAGAAGGAAGAGAGGTTTCTTCCCGCTCTGGGCTGAGTCAATAGAAACTAGAATCTTGCTATGCCTACATTTCCCAACCTGACTTGAGGTCTAAAAAGGGGGAAAGGCACTATCTTTTCCTTCTACCTAATATTAATACACAGATTTGCTATTAGTAATAACTGACCCCTGTGGGGGCAGAACACGTGGAATAATTAGGCTTGCCATACTTTGAAGAGCAGAAAAGAGGACGCATTTGCCGACTTCTACTTTTAACTACGGATCTCTATGACAACTCTCATTTTACATACCTATGAAAAAGAGGACGTGTCCTGGGAAAAGAGGACATATGGCAACCCTAGCACCTGCTTACTACTGCTCTGACTAGTCCCATTCTCAACACTGCACAAACCAGCTTGCCATGCACAATGACTTGGCTTGCTCCATGACATCGACCAAGTATAGCATGAACATCTGGAGCATGTACAAGTTATATGCAAGCATGTACAGATCTTAACCCTGTATATAAACACAGAGACCACTGTACACACAGGGGGTGGAGCCTAACATAGTCCAGCCCCCCTGTTCCTACAGTGGCCAACTAGAGTGAGAGCACTGGTCTAACTAGCAAAGTATTGTGTACACCAGTGTTTACCAAATTTGGGTCTCTAGCTGTTTTTGGAGTATAACTCCCACCACCCCTAGCTATCAGGACCAGTGGTCAGGGATGATGGGAACTGTAGTCCAAACACAGCTGGAAGATCACAGTTTCCCCATCACTGAAAATAAAATATGTAGCACATACGTAGTCTTCCAAAATGTTCATATCCAAGGCTTCAAGTAGCCCCTCGGGCTTAGTGGATTTTGTAGGGCAAGGGCCAAATTGATACATTTTACATTCTCCATTTAGAACCTAACAAAAAAAAGGCAGTCATTTAATTAAATGATTCTGTTGATAATTACCACACATCCATAATTACAGAAAAGTGCCACAGCCTGTACATTCAGCCTTAAGTCTAGAATTATCAAATGCTATTTATAAATTTCCTATTTACAGGGGAAACTTCATGGGTTCCACATGGCCTATTCTGCAATATACAAAGGTAGATAAATTATAAATGTGAGCATCACTTATTAATTAAAATTTGAAGAATATCAATGTGTTGAACTTGTCCCTAGCCTGCGGAAGAATCTGCTTTAATAAACGGCAATACAATTCGTCTGACTATATTACAAAATGTCCATCTGCAGGAACTTTATTGCTGTAGCAGACTCCATTAAAAAGTAAATTGTCTAGTCACTGCACTTTTCTATAATTCATGCGCCACACATGAGCTAATTTGCAGGCTCACTCTTAGCACTTGTAAGCTGGGCGGCCATTTCCAAACTATTCATAACAAGCGCTTGCAGGATCAAGCCAAAGATAACCATCTGGTCCAGTATCCTGTTCTTACAGCGGCCAAACAGATGCCTAGGGGACACAAGCCCAACAGCACTCTTCCCAAAAATGATTCCCAGGAACTAGAATCCCAAGGCAGAGTCATCATGGCTGCTAGTCATTGATAGACACATTGATGGAGGATAACACTAACACTCTTTTAAAGACCATCCCAAGTTGGTCACCATCACTACATTTACACAAGCACATCTACTCCAATCTCCAGCACTGAGAAAAGAGCACTGTCCTCGGACCATCATTGGCCTGCATCTTATTATCAATATCATCATCAACACTGTCGTCTTTATTAAATTTATTACCTTGCCCTTCACCAGCAGGTAATTAGAGGGTGGGTTGCAACTACAGTGGTACCTCTGGTTACAAACTTAATTCGTTTCGGAGGGCCGTTCTTAACCTGAAACCGTTCTTAACCTGAGGTACCATTTTAGCTAATGGGGCCTCCCGCTTCCGCACGATTTCTGTTCTCATCCTGAGGTAAAGTTCTTAACCCGAGGTACTACTTCCGCATTAGCGGAGTCTGTAACCTGAGGTGTTTGTAATCCGAGGTACCACTGTACTCAGAATTCAAGATTAAGAACAGTTAAAACAGATTAAAGTCACAAGAACAGGGTGAAATCCACCTCAGGTG
Organism: Podarcis liolepis; assembly: GCF_965112155.1. NCBI lineage: Eukaryota > Metazoa > Chordata > Lepidosauria > Squamata > Lacertidae > Podarcis > Podarcis liolepis. The sequence continues at coordinate 21,470,505 of NC_139560.1, forward strand.
TCAAAGAGTAAACAGCTGCATCGCCTCTTCAGCATTCGTTGAAAGTTGTTTGGTGAACAAGACAGACATACCTCTGAGGGGAGGGAACTCCACAATTTAGGGGCTTCTCCTGGGCCAACTTCCACCCCCTGAACTTCTGAGGAAGGTGGAACTACCAAGATGCCCCCCTATGCAGATCTTAATATCCAGGAGGGTCTGTAGGCAATATCACACTTATGTTATGGCTCAGTTGGTTAGAGTGTGGTGCTAATGACGCCAAAGCTGCAGGTTCAATTCCTGTGTGGGGCAGCTGCAAATTCCTGCTTTGCAAAGATCCCTTCTCACTTACCATTCTAGGATTCTATTGTTTTAGCTAGAGATGAGCTAAAATTTATCAAAATATATATTCTGAGAATTTACTCAGAGTATGCTATTTCTCACCACCCCAGGGGGGGAAATCCCTAGGAAAAAAAGAAAGAAGCTGAACTATCACAGTCACTGTTAAAGGTGAACTCCAAGGAACAAATGAACATATGAGAATTTTAAAAAATCCCACTTTGGCATAAACATAGGAAGCTGTCTTACACCAAGCCAGACCACTGGTCCTTCTAGGTCTGTATTGCGTACACTGACTGGCAGCAGCTGTCCAGGGGAATTTCCTAGCCTTACCCGGAGCTGCTAGGGCTCAAATCTGGGAGCCTGTGCATGCAAAGCAAATAGGTCTATCACTGAGCTATGGCCCTTCCGCTCAATGCACTGGCAGCTGTGGGATTCAAACCCATATCCGTGAAGTGACTGAAGCCTCAAACCCAGTGCCTTAGACCATTCAAGTCATACTACAGAGTAAGTCATCTATATTTCCAAGTAGCTGACCTAAAGGTCCAAGAGTGTGGGGCAAAAGTGTGGGGCAAAAAGCGAAGGCAGAACTTGATCCTCCAATTGCGTTCCTCCCTATTCATTCACTTTTCAAGCACAGCTGGGAAAGTAGGCAGTGGTTGAAGATAAAGGCAAAGAAGGACAAACATCACCTCTGTTGTTAACGCAAAGAGAATCACAGATCTCCAGAACCAAGAGGGGATACTGTGTACTAGTGTGCTGTGATTTCATCCAGCTGGTTTGAGATTTTGCAATTTGAACAAAGCAACATGCTTTTGGAAAAAAACAAACTGAACTTCAGCAAATGTGGAGACAGTGTACCCCCATGTGAGGAAAGGAGAGCTAATGCGGGACAGGGAGGGGGACATGCAAAAAAATCCCAGAGTTAATTTTTCCGCTAAACGACTTAGAATAATAAAAGCTCCAGATGACTCATATATATGTAGGAGCACTATGACGGAAACGCAGACCTTATCAATGAAATTACTTTTGAACGCTATACGCTATAATGAATGGAAGCACTTTCTACCTCCAGCAAAGAGGTTATGAATAGATGCAAAATTGCACAGAGTGAATGAACTCTACTCATTATCTTCTGCCATTGAAGCTTTTGACACCGAAGCCGGCTAATAGGCTCACACAGCTGATGTGCACTACGGAAACGTACGTGGTTCCAAGCGAGAGAAACAGAACGCCAAAGATTCTCACAGCTATTCCTCCCACGCACTCTGCTTTTACTTTTACGCAATATGCCTTGTTAAAATTAAGATCCCACTAAGGGCAGGTTAACTCAGCCTAACTATTTCGGAGAAGCACGTTGCTGACCTCAGCTACCCAGCTCCAGTTTAAGAAACACTAAGGAATTGGGAGGGGTGCGAATAGTTAGGATTTTGAATCCGTAATTCTGTGAGTCAAGCCGCAATCTCCATTGCGGAGAGCAGCAGCTGGAAGGTCTAAAACACAGTTTAGTGTTTAGACTACAACTCCCATCATCCCTAGCTAGCAAGACCAGTGGCCAGGGATGATGGGGATTGTAGTCCAAAAACAGCTAGAGACCCAAGTTTGGGAAACAACAGTATAATCCAAACCTGACTCAGTTCCAATCCAGAGTCGTGGTGGCACCAGGGGAAGAAAATCAGGAGGGGGCACAGAAAGGGTATAATTGGAAGAATTGTGTTCCACATGCTAAGATCTCTGAAAGAACAATGCTAATGGCAGGAGTTCAGCAACTGTGGGGGGGGGGACTCCTTGTTTTCAGGGGGCACTCCCCCCCCCCCGGCTGTGGTGCCAACCATGATCCATTAGCAAGAGAAGTGTGTGGAAGGAACCGTGGGAAGGGACTGTGGATTAGAAAGCATGTTTTCTATACAGAAAGTTGCAGATTCAATCCCTCCCGTCTCCTGCTAAAATAAAGTGCCAGGCAGCTATTGATGTTGAAGACCTTGGTCTGAGGCAGTAGGGCAGGGCTGGGGAATCTCAGGCCTGGAGACCGAACACAGCCTTCCTCTCTCCTTCCCTGGCCATACCAATCACAGGCATTCTGCTCCAGTGCTTTTGCCCGGTGTGAATGTGTCCTTCAGCTCCGATAATACCACTTGCTTGCCAGGTTGAAGGACGGAGAAATATGAGAAATGCATGCAAATAATTTCTGTGTGGCTGGAATATTGCATACTACTGAACAGGGATTAAGAATCACATCCACTTACCCATTGCTACATGTGGTGGTAACCACTAATTCCCCTACTGTGGCAATGGGGTCACTTTCTAAGCGTGTCCCTCTTATAAACCAATTTCCTCATTAGGGTGCTTCTGTATTGTTTTCTGAGCAGGGGAGGCCTTCATTTTAAGCCTAGAAATATTAAGGTTAAACGCAACATCCAAAAGAAACAGCACCTGGATGCTGGGGGCAAGAATGATACATTTAGATCGCTAGGAACAAGAGATATCCTTCTCTCTCATGCCTCATTTGTGAGCTACCCAAAATTGCCACATTGGTACAGTTGGTGGCACAATGGAGCTATAATCTGGTCAAGTGAAGCAATTCCTTGTCTAAGGCCCAGTTCCTACACTCCACACATTGGTATGGGTATGGGAGTAATAGCATGTCACTAAAACAACAATAGGTGGGACGCGGGTGGAGCTGTGGGTTAAACCACAGAGCCTAGGACTTGCCGATCAGAAGGTCGGTGGTTCGAATCCCCGCGACGGGGTCAGCTCCCGTTGCTCGGTCCCTGCTCCTGCCAACCTAGCAGTTTGAAAGCACGTCAAAGTGCAAGTAGATAAATAGGTACCGCTCCAGCGGGAAGGTAAACAGCGTTTCCGTGCGCTGCTCTGGTTCGCCAGAAGCGGCTTAGTCATGCTGGCCACATGACCCGGAAGCTGTATGCCGGCTCCCTCGGCCAATAAAGCGAGATGAGCGCCGCAACCCTAGAGTCGGTCACCACTGGACCTAATGGTCAGGGGTCCCTTTACCTTTACCTTTAAAACAACAATAAACAAACAAGGAAGCAAGGAAGGCCGCATGAGACACGTGAATCTCTCATGCACCAGAGTAAAACAACAGAGCCGCCATGTAAAAGCAACATTCACATCACTATGGTAAGACAGGAATTAGGTCTTATTAATTATTATTTCATTTAAAAAACCCAAGTACTATAGCATTCATAAGAACATGTAGCAAGGCAAGGGAGAGATTTTACCTTCAAGGACACAAAGTAGCTGGGGGGCAGTTTAATGAAAGTTTGGTCAAGTCCTCTAAAAACCACAAATTCTAAACTAGTCCCAGGCACTTCATCTTCCTCCCTGCTCCTTCTTTCGACTGAGTAAGAGAATCAGAAGAAAACCCCTCGGATACTTGGTAGTCATAACAAAGAATAAACGGTTGTGTTCCTTTTATATTGCTCACTTTTACACTGCTAAATTTTATTATGGCCGTAATTAAGCAGAGGCCTTGCAAGGCAATAAAAGGCGCAAAGAGAAATCAAGCTTTATTCCACTACATATTAAAGAATGATGTATGAACAGCTTTCACTAACTACAATTTATGAACAGCTTGGAGAACCGCATACAAACCCTCTGATAACCTGTTTCATATATCTATTAAACCCAAGAAAAAGAAAAAGAAATCCAAAGAGTAAATAGTTATTTTCCCTCCACTACACTCGAGCCGAGAACAGCTCCCACTTGCCTTTTAGCAAAATGAATTGCTCCAGCCAAGCACTTGGTTCTGTGTCATGAAAGGATGCAATCTAGCCGAGATCCAAGTTTCCTTTTCATTTCTATTGGGAGCCTTTTGGAGCACTTCTTGCAAAAGAAAAGAAATTAGGCATCGCTTAGGAGTTCTCATAAAAGCTGTGTAGCTTTCCTGGGTGCCAGTGGTAAAACCACAAGCTTGGGACTAGACCAGCATTCCATTAAAAGAAACTATTGGTCCCCACCAGTGATATATATAATTTCAAGTCATTTTGCTGAGTAATGCTCTTGGGCATTAAGATGTGGTCCAGTTCAGCTCAAAACCAAAGCTTAGAAAATGCAACCCAATGCAGTCAAGCTGTCATCATGCTTGCGGATCTGGGCCCCATCCACACTGTACTTTTGAAGCTGTATCATACCACTTTAAATAGTCACTGCAGCACCCTCACAAAGAATCCAGGGAACTGTAGTTTGTTAAGGGTGCTGAGAGTTGTTAGGGGACCCCTATTCCTTTCACAAGAGCTACAGTTCCCAGAATTCCAGGGGGGAAATGATTGGTGGCTGAACCACTCTTAAGAATTGAAGTTCCGTGAAGGGAATGGGGTTCTCATAGCAACAATTGGCACCATTAACCAACTACAGTTCTCAGGATTCTTTAACAGAAGACATGCTTGTTTAAAGTGGAATGAAACTGCTTTAAATGTATAGTGTAGACAGGGCCCTAGTGTGCTGACACAAGGCAACTTCCTATGTTCTGTTCTGATCAAATGGAACTGTGTGCCATATTAGATGCTCCTGGCATCAACATCTGTGATGGTAATGGGTAGAGACCAGAGGACATGGCTTGCATGCTGAAAGTCCTAACTTTAATCCCTGGCATCTCTAGTTAAAAGGACCAAGTAGCAGGTGATGAGAAAGATCTAGTCCTGGAGAGCAGTGTCAGGCAGTGTAGACTATTGGGCTAGATGGACAAATCTTCTGATCTGGTATAAGGCAGACTGATGAATATAGATTGAGAAAAGTCCAAACTGGAAGCATTCATAAGCTTCCAGAAATTCACCGTATGAGCAGAAGTATGGAATCAGCCAAGAAAAGCAAAATATATCACTAATAAAAGATAAATTTGGTGCTCCTGGAGCATGCAGAAGAAGCAGTGTTTACGTATGTGGATATTACTGAATTACTTTTATCCTAGTTTGCCATGGAAACAATGAGAGTTCTAGATGAACCTAAACTTGCACACAAACAAGAGACAAGCATGTATATGTGCAGCACCAAAGTGCAACTTCTACATCTAGTGGCTGATTGCTGAACGGCTTACGGCCACTGATAGCTAAGGCTTAAATCCCATTGAAGTCATTTGGCTTAAAACAGCCTAACTCCACAGTATTTCACTCCTTACACTTACAGAATATGGGACAACGCTGCCAGAAATGTCACCAGCAGTTTTGATGTGCAATTATGCCAGTGATAGGTTGACATAAACATATAAATGCAAACAGTTTGCACTAATAGGAATAAAAGCCTCCAGTGCCAAATTGGAAGCTCTTAACTATTTCTGAAGGCTCAAAGGATGCATCACTTCTTCATGTCATTAAGAAATTATGAATACAACTGGTCCGAGAACTGTTTTTCTCTATTTATGGAGCTGAACTAAAGGAAACAGCATCCTTCCTGGTGCTACATACATACATAAGAACATGAGAAGAGCTCTGCTGGATCATGCCAATGACCCATCGTCCAGCATCCTGTTTTTTACAGAGGCCACCCAGAAGCCTATGGGAAGCAGGGCCAGGAGGGCAACAGCACTCTCCCCACCAAATAATAATAATAATAATAATAATAATAATAATAATAATAATACTATTAAATATTTGGAAAAAGTCAGAAGCCCAAGGCAGTATAAGTTCCTCAACTAAGTTTATTCAACATTTGTCAGTGACAACAGCTCACTCATAGGAACACAGGAACCAAACTGACTGGACAACACAGTAATAAACCCAAGCAATGAACTGACTGTTGACAGTTGAAAGTGCATACGCTTACTTGCCATTAGAACGTTCATCTACTATACGATTGGTTAGAACGTGCCTTGTAACATAAAATTTGCTAAACCCAATAGGTAACAAATACCTTTATTGTCAATGTACAACCTGTGTACAGTAGTACCTCAGGTTAAGGACTTAATTCTTTCTGGAGGTCCACTCTTAACCTGAAACTGTTCTTAACCTGAGGTACCACTTTAGCTAATGGGGCCTCCTGCTGCCGCCACCGCCACACGATTTCTGTTCTCATCCTGAAGCAAAGTTCTTAACCCGAGGTACTATTTCTGGGTTAGCAGAGTCTGTAACCTGAAGCGTCTGTAACCTGAAGCATCTGTAACCCGAGGTACCACTACAATGAAATTAACCGAGCCTCCCCCCCCCCAAACACTCAATCTCATGCACTCTGTGTGCTTGTCACACAACACACAAACCCTGAAAGTCAGTTGCACTATATTATTTTCCGTTCAGCAGCCTAACAGCCCATGGATAGAAACTGTTTTTTAGCCTGTTGGTATGACTGATTATACTTCTATATCTCCTGCCCGAGGGTACAAGATTAAAGAGGTGTGGCCGGAGTGTGAATCGTCCCTGAGAATTTTTCTCACTCTCTTGTGGCATCGATCCCATGCGATATCATCTAGCGGACTCAGGGGACAGCCCATGATATCATGTGCTGTGTTCACCACCCTCTGTAAAGACTTTCGGTCCATGGCTGTCAAGCCAACATACCACACTGTGATACAATATGAGAGGACACTTTATACGGTGGTACCTCTGGTTACGTACTTAATTCTTTCCGGAGGTCCGTTCTTAACCTGAAACTGTTCTTAACCTGAAGCACCACTTTAGCTAATGGGGCCTCCTGCTGCCGCCACGCCGCCAGAGCACGATTTCTGTTCACATCCTGAAGCAAAGTTCTTAACCCGAGGTGCTATTTCTGGGTTAGCGGAGTTTGTAACCTGAAGCATATGTAACCTGAAGTGTATGTAACCCAAGGTACCACTGTATTGTGGACCGGTAGAAGGAGGTCATCAATTGTTGTTTAACATTGTTCTTTCGCAAGACCCTGAGGAAATGGAGTCTCTGTTGGGCCTACCTAACCACCTGAGTTATATTGTTTTTCCAAGTGAGGTCTTCACTAAGGTAAACTCCCAGGAATTTAAAGGAAGAGACTTCTGATTCCCAGCAGCTGGTATTCATAGAATCACAGAATTGTAGAGTTGGACCCCAATGGTCATCTAGACCAACCGCCTACAATGCAGGAATCCCAGCTAAAGCACCCATGACAGGTGGCCATTCAACCTCTGCTTAAAAACCCACAAGAAAGGAAGGTCCACAACCTCCCAAGGGAGACCATTCCACTGTCGAACTGCTCTTACTGTCAGAAAGTTCTTCCTGATGTTTAGTCAGAATCTCCTTTCTTGCCACTTGAAGCCATTGGTTCAAGTCCTGCCCTCCAGAGCAGGAGACAACATGCTTGCTTTACCTTCCATGTGGCAGCCCTTGAGATATTTGAAGATGGACAAGCAGAACTGACTTCCGGTTCCGGTCGCAACCAGCGAGGAAGCGCGGAAAACCTGCTCTCGGTTTTTCGGGCTCTGCAGAGGCTTGGGGGAGACGCTAGGGCGCAGCGCACCCCAAAAACTCCAAGGGGGGCACCCTTGGGGGACAGGCACCCAGCAGCGTGGTAGCGGTCGCACCGTTCTCCCGAGTTTGTACGAGGAGAAACGAAGGACCGCGAGCGCGAATTGGGGAGGCAACGACTCTGCAGGGCAACGCCTCGAGCTTCAGCTGAGTTTAGGCGACGGGCTTCCTCAAGAAAGGAATGGAACCCCCAGCGTTTTTTTTAGCGTGTTTTTTCCTTTTAATGAGCAAGGCGTAAAGCCAGTTATGGAGCTGGGTGGTCCCTGGAGAGCTTTGGACTGTGTTTGGGAGTTCGCACGGTGGAGGAAACAAGATGGCGCAGACGGAAAGTCGATGATTTGAAGAAGTTTCGGAGAGTCTGTCTGAGTGAGAATAATATGTTATGAGGACTTAAGAACTGTTAGAATCGGATACTTAGGACTAATTGGTCCCTGGTGAGTGTTACAGTTTGTTTTGTGGGGCTGTTTTCTTTCTTTTTTTTTCACATTGTTGCGCAGGGGCGAGTGGTCTCTGGCGTCTGCAGACTACAATTTTACAATCAGGACCCGGAGTGCACACGTTATCCCTGGAAGGGAGTCAAAGGCAATACCGAGGGAGATAGCAGGCACAAGGCATAAGACGAGAGGACTTTAAAGTCTCCGTGTCTGCGGCTACACTCTGTCTACTCTGCTTCCTCTTTCCCCCCACTGTGTTTGCCTCTCCTCCCCCGCGATGGGAGGATATGTTTTGATGGTTGGAGCTGAATAGGAAGATTTAATACAGAAGAGGTGGTGCGTTGACTTAATCAACCCCTCGCGGCTTAAAGAGGTTGGTGTATTTTATTTGACCCGGATCTCTACTGGGGGTTTTTGAAATCTGAACCGCGACTATAACCTGGAATTTGATTATAACTTGGAATTTGGCTACAAGGGACAAAAGTGGACTAACCTGGACTAGATACCTTTTAGACTTAATCAACCCCTCGCGGCTTAAAGAGGTTGGTGTATTTTATTTGACCCGGATTTCTACTGGGGGTTTTTGAAACCTGAACCGCGATTATAACCTGGAATTTGACTATAACTTGGAATTTGGCTACAAGGGACAAAAGTGGACTAACCTGGACTAGATACCTTTAAGACTGGACTGTGGACTGTGGACCTTTTACCCCCCGCTCACGGATGGGCTAGGTGGATCGGCCAGGGGTGAAGAACGAGAACGCTAGGAGGTGTGGGGTGTTTCTTTCCCAACCTCTCTTATTGGATTGACCACAGGATTTCTGCCCCAGGTCGTCTGAAAAATCTGCTTGGACATTACCAAACTCCGAGGGGAGTGTCCAACCCCGCCTGGATACGGGGCTCCTTCTGGGTTTACCTTTACTTGGATTTACTTTTACTTTTTGAGTTTACTTCGTGGGGTTACTGTTGACAATTCCTGCCGACGACGGTAGTTAACGGGGGGGTTAAAAAGGGAAGGAAGTAAGGGTAGGGGGGAAGTGAAAGTGAAGGGGGCATGAGATTTGGAGATGACGGGAAGGGATGGAAAAGAGTGGAAGAAAGGGGGAGGGACCCCGGGAGAAAGAAAGATGTCGCGGCAGGAGGAAATTAAAGATTTAGATAATCTGTGGGCCAAAATAAAGGAGGAGTTTAAGCAAAATGTATTATATATGGAAAACAAATTAGGAGAGGTCCAGGAGATGATCGACAAAAAGATAGAGGGAGCAGTGGGTGAACTTTCAGCCAAAATTCAAGATCTCTCAGTAAAGTCCAAAATGATTGAGGAATCTAACAAAAAGCTGCAGAAAGAGATGAGGGAACAAAAAAAGGAGACATTGAAGGTAAAGGAAGAACTGGGAGAGCTAAGCATCTCTCAAGATAGGATTTGGGATAACCTAGCCATGGCTGATATGCGGTCAAAACAGCTCCATCTTAAATTTAGGGGAGTAGCAGAGGGAAGAAATGAAGATATTAGAGGGAAAATGATAAAAGAACTCTCTAACTGGTTAAATTTAAAGGAAGAAGAGGTGGCAGCTACTGTAGATAATGTATATAGAATGACAAGGCCTAATCATTTGAAAGCGAGTAAATTCTTGGGGGATTGCCTGGTGATCTTTAACTCTTTGGAAATGAAAAATTTAATTTTGAGAAAGAGCTACAATAATAGACTAAGAATTGATGGAAGGCCTATCATTATTTATAAAGAAATACCGGTCAGGCTACTTCGTAAAAGAGAAGGATATAAACAAGTGGTAGCAGCTTTGAAGAGAAATGAGATCCCATTTCGCTGGGAATTTCCGGAGGGGATTAGCTTCTTCTATAAAGAGAAAAAATTTAGATTGTTGGACACACAGGAGGCGGATAAGTTTCTGAGAAGATATGAAAAAGATCTGGGAAAGATAGAGAATAGACTAAGGAACAGGTTGGAAAAAGAGGACGGAGAGATAAGAAATAGATACGAGGAGGAGAGGGGTGCAGAGGGGGAGGTGGTGGAATCAGATGAAGATGATGAGGAGGCCGCAGTGGGAGCGGAGACGGTAGAAGAGGGGGAGCTCTCAGGAAACAAGGGAGAGAGATTATAGTTGCTGAATACGGTTAAAGGTTTAGAAGCAGACAAAAGGTAAATCATAACACACTCACTGAAATTTTTATCCTGGAATGTAAACGGGTTGAACGAGAAAGTTAAAAGGAATAAAATTGAGAAAGTTTTGAAAAATAAGAAGTATGACGTAATCTGCTTTCAGGAAACTCATATTGCTAAAAAACACAAACATATCCTGGTGAATAAAAAACTAGGGGTAGATTTTATTAATTCTGATGTTAGAAAAAAAAGAGGAGTAGTAATATATGTTAAAGAGAAATGGGAACCGACTCTGATCTGTAAGGACGAGGAAGGAAGAATTTTAGGGATCCAATTAAATTTCCGGGGGGGAAAAATTAATGTTGTGACGGTATACGCTCCGAATACAAACAGAGCGGAGTTCTTTGAGAAACTTGAAAGTATGTTATTAGAACTGGATACCCACAAATTAATTTTGCTTGGGGATATGAACGGCGTCCCAGCGCCGGACTTGGATAGGAGTACAGAGAAGGGAAAACTGAACAGAGGAAAACTGCCGAAATCATTTAGTGATATGGAAGAAAATTTAGACCTAATTGACATCTGGAGACACCAAAACCCCACCTCTAAACAGTTTACTCATTATTCCGAACCCCATCAGAGCTGGGGTAGAATAGATCAGATCTGGATGACAAGAACACTCTCTATGAGAGTTAAGAAATGTGAGATTCATCCTAGGACATTATCAGATCATTGCGCTCTAGATATGGAAATAAAAAATGAAGTGAAGGGACAATATAGATGGAGGATGTGCGAGAATCTATTTGATAGTGAAGAGGTGAGGGAAAGAATTAAAGGCACCCTAAAAGAATATTTAAACTTAAACCTGAATAAAGAAACCCCTATAGATGTAGTCTGGGACGCCAGTAAGGCGGTTCTGAGGGGTCTCTTAATACAACAAAATAATTACAGGAGAAAGGTAAGGGAGCGTAAGAAAGAGGAGATCCTCTCTCAATTGAGAAATTATGAGAAAAAATTAACTAAAAACCCAACAGACGAAGCTGCTAACCGAGCCTCCAAGGTGTTACAATCTCAATATTCAGCAATATTAAATCAGGAGATAGAGTGGAAAATTAAATTTACAAAGCAAAGGTATTTTGAGTCGGCAAATAAAATGGGGAAGTTACTTGCCTGGCAGTTAAGAAAAAGAAAGAAACAAAATATGATAAATAAAATAATACTGGAGGATAATATCATAGAAGACCCAGAGGAAATAGAAAATAGGTTTACTCAATTCTTTGAAAAGCTATACGAAAAAGGAGGGGAAAACAGTGTAGAGATTAAGAATTATTTGGAACAAAATGAAAAGAAATACATACTAGAAGAGGATAGAATACAACTGAATAAGGAGATCACAGTAAATGAGATCAAGGAGGCCATTAGCAGAATGAAGACTGGGAAAGCCCCCGGGCCGGACGGTCTGTCCGCAAAATACTATAAAACATTAGAAGAACATCTAGCCCCGGTCTTAAAAGACGTGATTAATAACATCTTTCAGGGGGGGAAGATCCCGGCCTCGTGGAAGGAGGCTTATATAACTTTGATCCCAAAAACAGAGAAAGAAAAAACAGATATAAAAAATTACAGGCCAATCTCTTTGCTTAATAACGATTATAAGATCTTTGCGGACATTATGGCTAGCAGACTTAAGAAGCTCTTAATGAAGTATATACACAAAGATCAAGTGGGCTTTCTCCCAAACAGACACCAGAAAGAAAATGTCCGCCACATATTAAACATCATTGAATACCTAGATATGAGAATAGATGTCCCTGCAGCACTAATCTTTATAGACGCCGAAAAGGCCTTCGATAATGTCTCATGGGAATTCTTATTACAATGCTTGGGAAAGGCAGGCATTGAAGGTCCTTACTTGAAAGGTATCAGGGCAATATACTCAGAACAACAGGCCAGGCTGATTATAAATGACAATCTGACGAAACCATTCAAGATCAAGAAGGGTACAAGGCAGGGCTGCCCACTGTCCCCTCTGTTATTTATAATGGTTTTAGAAGTAATTGCAAACAGAATAAGGGAGGCAGTGAATGTGAGGGGGATAAAAATTGGGAAGAAAGAATTTAAACTTAAAGCCTATGCTGATGATCTGGTTCTGTCTGTGGAGAACCCAGTGGATAGTGCAAGCAGAGTGGTTGAACTCTTGGAGGATTTTGGTAGGCTGTCCGGTTTCAGATTAAACAGGAAAAAAACAAAAATCCTAACAAAGAACATGACTGAACAGGAGAAAATTCAACTGGAAGAAAAGATTGGCATTAAAGCTGTGAATAAAGTAAAATATCTGGGAATCTGGCTCTCACCTAAAAATATAAACCTGGTCGAGGATAATTATAGTAAGGTGTGGCAGGACATTAAAAAGGACTTAGATACCTGGCACAGATTAAAACTTTCATGGACAGGGAGGATGTCAGCCATCAAGATGTGCATCCTCCCGAAATTATTATTCCTCTTTCAAAATATCCCGATAATTAAAGGCACCTCCCTCCTTAAGAACTGGCAAAAAACCCTGACCAAGTTTATTTGGCAGGGGAAGAGGGCCAGAGTAAAGTTGAAATATCTAACAGACTCGAGAGAAAGGTGCGGATTTGCAGTCCCAAATATTAGGTTATACTATGAAGCAGCCTGTATTTGCTGGATAAAGGAGTGGGCCACCCTCAGAAACTCAGACCTCTTAGATTTGGAGGGTTTCAATATAAGATTCGGGTGGCATGCCTACCTATGGCAAGAGAAAGGGGAGGTCCACAGAGGATTTTCTAATCATATAATCAGAGGCCCATTATTGGAAGTGTGGAAGAGGTATAAAAAACTGATTGAGAAAGGTATCCCCTGGTGGCTCTCCCCAACCAACATCATCAAAATAAAAAAAATAAATATGGCGGATGAAAAATGCACGTATGAGGATATTTTGGAAAAGACAGAAACAGGATGGAGGGTGAAGCCTTATGAGGAACTGAAAGACAAAATAAAAGAATGGCTCCACTTTCACCAGATTTACGCCTTATGGGGTGAGCATAAGAGATTGGGCATGAATGAAAAAAAATCGTGGTTCCAGGTCGAAATTCTGGAAAGTAATGATAAACTCCTCTCAAAAATGTATAAACAATTATTGGAATGGGACACCAAGGAAGATCGGGTGAAGGGGGTTATGGTAAAATGGGAGAAAGACCTTGGTCATAATATAGATTATAACAAATGGCAAACACTCTGGACGAAAGGTGTAAAATTTACAGCTTGCGTAGCCCTGCGGGAAAATTTAGAGAAAATGGTATACCGTTGGTATTTGACCCCAGCAAAGTTAGGAAAAATGTATAAAACTGTTGACAACACCTGCTGGAGATGTAGAGATAAGGTTGGGACCTTCTTCCGCATTTGGTGGACCTGTGATGTAATAAAAGAATTCTGGAAGCAAATTCAGGACGAAATGAAAAAAAATTTGAAGTATAATATCCCTAAAACCCCCGAGCTGTTTCTCTTAGGGCTGATTGGCAAAGAAATAAAGAAAATAGACCAAACTTTTTTCCAATATGCCATGGCTGCGGCGAGGATCCAAATAGCACAAAAATGGAAAACCTCTGATTTACCTACGGTGGGAGAGTGGCACTTGAGGCTATATCAATATATTGAACTAGCGAGATTAACACAAAAAATAAGACAAAATAACACAAGTAAATTTAAAGACGAATGGAACAAATTTTTAATCTATTTTGAAAATACCCAGGGAATAAATAATTTATCAGTAGACGATAGTTAAAATCATCGATGTATATTTGCCTTATTAAAACTGCAGAAGTAATATAAGAATTGGTAACTCCAAGACCGAGTTGGACGGAAGTTCTGTTAATTGTATTTGCATCTTATGTCTTTTCCTTTTTCTTTTTTCCCTTTTACTCTTTTTTCCTTTATTTCTCTCTTTCTTTCTTTATTCTATGTCTTTTTGATGGAACTCTTTTTTGGATGGAATTCTTTTTTTTGTATGTATGTATTTGTAACATAATGTAAACTGTGTATTTTTTCTTAATTAAAAAAAAAAAAGAGATATTTGAAGATGGCTATCATATCTCCTCTCAGTCTCCTCTTCTCCAGGCTAAACATACCCAGCTCCTCCAACCGTTCCTCATAAAGCTTGGTTTTGAGACCCTTGATCATCATGGTCAGACTCCTTTGCACACGTTCCAGCTTGTCAACATCCTTCTTAAACTGACATATTCAGAGGCATAAAAGGAAAATGGACTCACGATATCTAGGTTTATCAAAAGTAGAAGGGTTGGGTATTATTCTAGAGTAAGAGTTTTGCCTGTGTTTTTAAAGCTGCTGGACAGAGAATTGGAAGTATTTTCTTTTTCTTTTCTTCTTTCTTCTTTGTTTTCTTTATTTTAATTTTCAAGTTAAAAAATGCTTGATATTGGATGTTGACCTATATATTGTCCTTTCTTTGTTTCTTTTTCATGCTTTAAAAATAGCTTTAAGAGAACCACATAGATCACTTTGTGCTCCCTGGAGGAAATGATAGAAATATATATTATAAATAAAAACAATACCACCAACCTCCCATTTCCTTTCCAAGTGAAGAAACACTCGGTGGTATGAAAAAACCACAGATCCAAAAACTTTGAATTTTTGACTGGCTAGCTTAACAAACATCCATCTACTTCTTTTAAATTTCTGCAACAGCCAAAAGTTTGTGTTCCCAAAACATGAATCAGATGTACCATTTTGTACAGGTTTACACTGAGTTGTTCTTGTTTGAATTTAAAAGCCGAGAGAGCACTCATCTATCATGAGCAGCCCTTCATGGGAAGCTAAAAATGTTTCCTATTATGACTGTAAACAAAAACAAAAACCAACCACTTGCATATATTATGTTGCACACTTTAATTGAAGATGAAAAGCAGGCCTTTTTTTTGCAGAACTCAGTTGCTGAGCTACATAATATAGTTCTGTGCACCAGAGGCCACAAGCTCTGTCTGTTTACAAACAGGCAGATTAGGGCTCTGGTAACCTGCAGTCCTAAAAGCTCTTTACAAAGCAAGATTAACAGGAGGGTTTCTATTTATCATTGCGATGTGGCTATAAACGGCCTCCTGCTCAAAACATTGAAAACCGGGTTCCCTGTTTTCATCAGTACAAAATAACACAAGGGCTTACTGCACAGTTCACAGAACCACAGTCACTTGCTGTTACTACAGCAATTCTTGCCCAAAGCAAGGAAAGCGTTCAAGCAACAGACGGGCAAAATTAACAAGTTTCCACCAGGCTTGGGGAAGGGGGGTGGGGGCAGGAATCAGCAATGACCTCAGGGAGAGCAACAAGCTAATAAATCTCTGTCACATATGTATGTTATATGTTATTTATCTTCTGCCTCTTCTAGCCATGCAAGCTGTTCAGAGCAGCTTCCAGGTATAATAAAATATTAAAATCATACTAGAATCATAACTACTCCTGCAGCAATGCAACAGAAAAAACTAATATGTTGAGGAATGCTTTGGCTGAGTCGATGTTCTAAGCAAAATTCCAAGTATTTCTCATTACATCTACAGGACTACAAGCCATGTTATTCCAACAGCCTTCTGTGGCAAATGCCTGTACAGTGGTACCTCGGGTTAAGTACTTAATTCGTTCCGGAGGTCCTTTCTTAACCTGAAACTGTTCTTAACCTGAAGCACCACTTTAGCTAATGGGGCCTCCTGCTGCTGCCACGCCGCCAGAGCACGATTTCTGTTCTCATCCTGAAGCAAAGTTCTTAACCTGAGGTAATATTTCTGGGTTGGCGGAGTCTGTAACGTGAAGCGTATGTAACGTGAAGCATATGTAACCCGAGGTGCCACTGTACTGTAGAGTGGGAGAATCTAAAGCTCAAAGCTAAGAGTCCTGAGCAAACTTTTAAGGGAAGAGCAGTTACTCTTAGTGGTGGACAAAAAATATTTTCCCTCCAAAATTTATCAAGAGATAAGTCCCCCTTCTTTGTGGATAATGCAAGGGCCATCTGTCATGGATGCTTTAGTTCAGATTCCTCCATTGCAAGGGGTTGGGCTGGGTGATCCTTGGGGTCCCTTCCAACTCTATTCTAAGGGCAGCCCCACATAAAGTGCATTGCAGTGGTTATGCCTTGAGGTTGCCAATGCATGGACCGCTGTGGTCTGCCTGTCACAGTCCAGGAATGGCTGCAGCTGGCATTATTATTATTTGCTTTTATTTATTAAATTTGTATATCACCCCTCATTCATAGATCTCAGGGAAGTTCACAATGTCAAATTACAATATTAAAAAGAACATGAAAGTACATAATAAAAATAAGAAGAAAAACAAATAAAAATAAGAACAAAAACAAACCAATAATCCCCCTCCCACAATAGCCAGAGCTGGTAAAAAAAAACACCTCTTGACCACAGGGGTTACTTGGCCCTGTAGTGACATAGTTGGGCCAAGAAGTACCCCTAAACTACCTACTTGCTCCTTCAGATGGAGTGCAACCTCACCCATGGCAGGCAGTGGACCTATCTGCCAGACACAGGAACCACCCAACCACAAGATCTCTGCCTTTCCAGGATTCAAGGTCAGTTTATTGACCCTCACCCAGTTCAACACTGCATCCAGGCACTGGTCCAGAGTTTGCACAGCCTCTCCTGACTCAGATGTAACTGAGAAACAGAGTTGCTTCTCACCAGCGTAGTGATGGCACCTTGTTCCAAAACACCTAAAGACAGCTCCCAGTGGTTTCCTACAGATGTTTAAGAGCAGCTGGGACAAAATAGTGCCATGTGGCACCCACCAAGGGAGTGGAGAGCACACTCCCAATGCAATTCTCTGGACACCAAGCCTACAGGTAAGAGATGGAGCCACCACACTGCAGTGCTGCCGAAATGCCTCCCACAGATTCGGTACAGAAAGACAACGTGGTCATAGGTGTTGAAAGCTGCTGAGAGGTCCAGCAGAAGGAAGCAGCAGGGCTGCACTTGCCCTGACCTTCTCTCTATAAAGGTCATGGGTTGGAATTGCAGTAATCATGGTACAGTGTATACTTGGAAATAAGCCATTCTGCTTATTCACTGGAGCTTAATCCTGCACAAGATTGGATTGAAGTCTTAATGTATCTTGTAACAAGGCTGCTCCAAATGCATTTATTGCCTTTAACCAATCTTGAAAGATTACAGCAAACCAATTGGCACCAAACGCGTGATTTTTAGCAGCACATTTGCCTGCAATACCAGTGTGTCGTTCCAGCGCTGCTGTTCTGTTTTAAATGAAGCTGTTTTCAAAAACATCCTGGTGAAACAGGAAACTAATCATTAAGGAGCAGCAAATGCATCAATTTTGTGGCTATTAATAATAATACCTTGTAGCCCAATCTTCCACATCTATTCAAAAGTAAATCGTACCCAGTTCAATCATGGGTGTAACCAAGATTTTTGTTGGGGGGGCAGGACTTTTGTTTGGGGGGCGGATTTTTGTTAGGGGGAAGAACCAACGTTAGTTATTTCTATTGTTTTACTTGATTTCGGGGGGGGGGCAGCTGCCCCCTACACCCATGAGTTCAATGGGGTTTAATCCCAGGTAAATATCTATAGGCTTGCAGCATTAGCATGTAATTCCATGCATACTTAACCAGGAGTAAGTCCTACTGAACTCAATAGGCTTTACATCTGTGTAGATATACAGAGAATTCTTTTTCTTGGCTCCTAGCACTGTAATCTTATAGGAGTTAAGCTTCCATGCTATTTATCTATGCTACACGTTATATCTAACTTTTCACTTTATAGTCTCCCAAAAAGGGATTTCTATCCAAAATTCATCTCCTTTTGTGGGATGGTGGTGCCTTGCTTGCTACTGCTGTCTTGGGGTTTCTATTGATCTATTATTTTACCGTAGAATTTCAACTGCAGTTGGTTAGTTTTAAAATGTTTTCAGATTCATGTTGTAAATTCTGAACTTGAAGTGTACGTACCTTTGTCCTAGAATCTTGGGGTTGTCTCCAATACTGCTGTTCTGCTAGCAACACAGAGGGCTTTCCCCTCCCCTTCACCCCCTATGCACCCTCAAAATCTTCTACAGAAGGTAGGGGGATCCCCTAGAGCAGATTTTGAGGGCGCCCAGGGAGAGGGGGAAATCCCCTTGTGTGAGTGGAACACCATACACACAGTGTTGGATGAAACCCTTAGTTCATATTTGCCAGCCTTAGGGCCAGGCAGAATTGCTGGTTTCAAGCGGAAAAGAGTATGTGTTTTCCTGTACTGTACTGTACTTGTTCATTACTGTTTGATGTGGAGGTGCTCCTTTGTTATTCCACCCTTCAGAGAAGCGCATTTGATGCTGGCCCGGAAAAAGGCCTTCACTGTGGTGGCACCATCTATAATGAAGCCACTCTCCATTCAACCAAGACGGTTGTTGACACTATGGGTGTTTTCAGCATCCATACAGGCTTTTGCTGGTTTTGATTCCAGTGCATGGTATCAATTTGCACTGCATCGCTGTTGTATGCTATTGTTTGTGGATTTTTGCTAATGATCCTCATCATTAGATTTGCTTTCACAATTGCGCCAAGTTGGCATTTTCATCAAGCTATCCACCATGACCCCAATATATCTGTTCTGACTGGTCACCGCTAATACAGACACCATGGAGTTATAATTTTGAATCTTCTCTTCCATTTTAATTCCCAGTCACCCAGTTTGGAGAGATAGTTTTGGTGCTCCTTGCAATCTCTTTTTGTTTTCATTGCCCTATACCAGAGTTGGCCAGCATTATGGTATCAGCAATTTTATTTTCCATCCCTTTCCTAACATGGAATTAACTTTTCAAAACAGCTGCCTACTGATTTGACATCTTCATTCAGCTACACATTACAACCCAGATTGTTGCACAGCCCACAATGAGTGTAGCAAAACACAACTGTTGGTGCATCTTCATCTAGAAAGCAGGTCATTGAAGATCTCCATAAGGAATCTTCAGCACAATCGTTTATGAATATCATGGAACCTCTTTTGCGCCAACAAAATCTTCCGCTGTTCAAAACAGGAAGATTGCAAACAAATAGGCCAAGTAAAAATACTATAGAATGTTCTGTACCCTTCCTCCTCCGCCTAAGCATTTGCAAAGATTAACTTGGAAAAGAGGACAAATGACTCAGATATTAAAATCATTCCTATTCACTGTAAAGCAGATTACCAAAAGCAGAAGGTGTACACAAGACTATGGAGGCTGCTAGCCTCAGAGTGGTGAATGGGCTCAACACAAATCCTTGCAACTTCCATTTTATCTCATTCATAAGATGGCAGTCCAATAAGCTAGGGGGATGCAGTGGCTGCCATGTTAAGACTTAGTTCTTGGTTGGTATCTTCACTCAGCCCTGAAGCTTACTTCTGCCAGTCCCCCTATCTCTCAGGAAAAGAACCATTGCTCAAAGGTACAGCACATGCTCAGCTCGCATCTCCAGGTAGGATGAGGAAAGGCCAGTGTCTGAAATACTGGTGAGCTGCTACCAGTCAGTGTACAACCAATAGTCCAATTCAGTGCAAAGAAGTCTCCTTTGTTTAGCCCAGGCATAGGCAAACTCCGGCCCTCCAGATGTTTGGGACTACAATTCCCATCATCCCTGACCATTGGTTCTGTTTGCTAGGGATGATGGGAATGGTAGTCCCAAACATCTGGAGGGCCAGAGTTTGCCTATGCCTGGTTTAGCCTAACCAAACTCATGGTACTGTTGCAAAACTTTCCTCAGAAGCCTTGAGAAAGGCAAAGCTTTTATTGGAATGGTACTTACTCTGATTTGGACACAAGTGACCTTAACAAACCCGATTTGTAATTCATTTATGAATGAAACAGACCCAAACGTTAGCAACACTGGTGATAACTTGCACTGCCAACATTTTACCTCCATTTCCCATCAAATGCAGGCATCTGAGATGACAATGATGATACCCAATACCCATGCTATCATTCATAATGCATGCAATTGTAACAAACAAACACCACGCAATTACAGTGAAAGTTACATTTCTCTGTCAATTAACCTATTTATTTCAAAGCAGCCCCAGTCTACTGTGCTTTGGGATTAGGTGGTTTGTTGTTTCTCTGTGATTAGTAATATTCAGCATATTCCTGTTCTTAGTATTGATTTGCATTGTAAGGAAATGCTTATTCCTGCAGGCAGAGGACATGGTTACTTCTGAGTTTTGTGCTGCAGAACAAAGAGAAGGAAGCAGGAATGGTTCTAGCAATGCTGGGTGTCTTACGGGATAATTACAAGATGCACTATCTGACCCAGCATATGTTAAAGGCAATTTTGTGAACCTCGGCTATAAGATGGATGGTAAATCAAGGTTTCTAGACCTGATGGTTTGTTTGTTTGTTTGTTTGTTTGTTTGTTTGTTCATTCATTCATTCATTCATTGCATTTTTTCTCCAAGAAGCTCAAGCTAATGTACATGGTTTGTCCCCCCCCCTCATTTGACCTCCACAAAAACCCTGTGAGGTAGATTAAGCTGAGAGGCAGTGACTAGCCAGCGTCACCCACTGAGCTTTTTGGCTGAGTAGCGATTTGAACCCGGGTCTCCCAGGTCCTAGTCCAACACTCTAACCACTACACCACACTGGCTTCCAATCCTTCAGGACTCCCCAGGTTTCCTTCACAACACACTATGACTACCCATCAGTCTTCTCCCCCTCTTCCTTCTATTTCTAAAAAATAAGTTCTGTAAATACTGAAATAGTGATGATAAAAACATTCATATCAAACCACATTACGTTTACAAAATGCAGATTTACATAAGTGGCATACTTAGGCTTACGTCATTTTTTAGTTTCTCAGTGGAATTTCCTAGGACAGCTTAGTGAATACCCTGAGTTCCAGGTATAAGATCACTGATGGTCTCTATGTTTCATCCTGAAGCTTAGTAGCAGGATTCTTTTTTTAGCCAATGGAAGCTTATGTTATAACCCATCTTAGCAGTGACCCTTAGCAGTGATGAAACAGAAGAGAACAGCACCCAGAGATAATGGGAAGGTTATTAGTGCAAGGATGTATTTGGGTCATTAGCATAGCTGTCAACGTTTCCCTTTTGCAAAGGGAAATTCCCTTATTCCGAATAGGATTCCTCGCAAGAAAAGGGAAACGTTGACAGCTATGGTCATTAGTCTTTTGAAAACAGAACTGCAACAATGTATCTCTACCATGGCCAGTTCATCAGTATTCTTTAAAAAAAAAAAGAGTTTCTAGGTCACTGGTCTTCAACTAGTATGTTCGGACACAAACGTCTCAACTGAATATAAGGTGGCTCAATTCCTAGTCTCTAGAGGGAGGGAAAATGTTTTTTAAAAGAGTGGAAGAGAAGTATATACATTCCATGGCATCAAAGCAACTCCACCAATGACAGAGCAGCAGGAAGGGGATGGCCTAGAAGCAGAGTGAAATTTGCTTTTAGCGCATAAGATGTGCAATTTTAAAAAAAGCAAACAAAACTAACTGGAACTCAAAAGCTGCTAAGATGCTAGGTATCAATTGTACAGATGTTTTTTGTCATAAAATTAAATGCATGGACTCGTGAGATTGGATTATTTGTTTGTTTTTGTCCTGCTAAACACACACTGACATATTTAAGTGTTTATAGTCTGTAAAATATTTCCATGAGTTGGGCTTTGGCTTTAGTTTGCAGGAGAGAATCTGGAGTTTCGTTGACTATTATACGAAATTTCAAACAAAGGTTATAGCTTTCTCATCTGTAATGTTTTACTTTTGCAAAAAAAAAAAAGCAGGTTTTAATAGTTAAAAGTCCAATTCTGTTTAATGGCACAGTATATTTTGAGGTGTTGGCAATACCTTTGCTACCCACAACTAGAGACAGGTTACCTCAAATTAGATTGAGTAAGAAAACAAAGGAGCCCACTTCTGTTTTTTATGATACCAAAATGAAGAATCCATTAAAAAGAAAAAAGAAAGAACTGTGAAGAAATATTGCAAAACATTTTCAATTCAAAAATGAACAGTATAAGGACTCTAAAGGGCATTGTGACAAATACTCCCTCAATTCTCAGATCTACAGCAGAAAGTAATTTAATCCCTGCATGGAAACCAAATGCTCCACACTCTGAGACATTGTCTCTTTCTAAAGCTAAGAATTACAATGTACAATGTCAGGTACACACACCAGGAAAGCTAAAAACAGCTTTTTACTGTTTTTCGCTGATGGATATCTTTATAGATTGCCTTTGAACTATGAGTTGAACCAAGATGGTTTACAAACAAGCAAACTTATTGAGGAAAAATGCTGTGGCTTTGAAGACAAAAAATATTTTGCCTACAACACTTGCACAGTATTTATACTTGAACATAGAGAAACTGAGAGACTGGAGAGATGTAGGTAATTTTAACTGATGCGTCTGAGCCAAAATTAACAGAATTATTTCTTTTGGAGGAACTGTAAGAATTTAATAAAAGTATAATAGAAGCCCATCGTAAATCAAGATCTGCAGATATTAAGCAAGTCCAGAAACACATTCTATTGTCATAGTAGCTAATCTTAACCCAATAATTCATTGCATTAAAAGCAGTATACAAGTTAACATGATTATGCTGGGGGCTTTGCTGTTAATTTCTGTCTGCTGTGTCAGGCTAACCAAACCAAGCTGATCAATTAATCATAAAAAGTCATTTGAGCTGTACCAGCAAGTGCCTTCCTATCAAAGCTGATTTTTACTTAACACCTTAGAACAAACCAATATCACTCTCAATGCTATAAAAATTATTATTATTAGAATTTATACAATTTCAAAACGGATGGAGAGAGAAGAAACCTGGAACTTTGCAAGCAAACAACTCCCTTTCAAAGAACTAGAAAGCATAATTAAGATTTTAAAATGTGAGATATTTGTCACTATTATTTGAAGCATCAATTGAATGATGATGCATTTTCTTATCTTCATGATCTACAAGTGACTGCTCTAATATAAGAGAATTCAGGGATGCTTAGAGTCGTGCTAGCAGTGCAGCAGGGGGACTAATGAACTGGAGACTTGTACTTGTAGACTATTTTATCCCTGGCTATTTTTATTGCTGAAGAGAGTTTTGGCCTTGCAGGTATTCTCCAGCCCAAACCAACAGTAGCAGCAGAATGTGTGGGAAGAGGGGATTTCCTTCCACTCTTAAGCTTCTCAGTTTGTCCACGTGGATTATGGATACTGGCCAGTGTCATGGAGCTGAATAAGTTGTGAGGTTTATTACTGCATACCCGTCAACTGTCCTGGAAAAAAGGGACATCTGATTTTTTTTCCCTCACAAGAGGACGGCAGCCAACATGGTTGCTGCTATTTTGGGCCGCATTCTTGCCCCAGAAAAAAACACTTTTTCAGAACAGTGATCTTGCACGGCACCCCAGAACACAGGTTTTTGGGCGCCCTGCATGAAAAAAGAGCTTTTAGGAGCCCACGATCAGAAAAGGCTCTGGAATATAAATGTATTGTAATTAAGATCTTTCAAGTGACACCTTAAAGGGACGCGGGTGGCGCTGTGGGTAAAACCTCAGTGCCTAGGACTTGCCGATCGCATGGTCGGCGGTTCAAATCCCCACGGCGGGGTGAACTCCCGTCTTTCGGTCCCAGCTCCTGCCCACCTAGCAGTTCGAAAGCACCCCTAAGTGCAAGTAGATAAATAGGTACCGCTTTATAGCGGGAAGGTAAACGGCGTTTCCATGTGCTGCGCTGGTGCCGGCTCGCCAAAGCAGCTTCGTCACGCTGGCCACGTGACCCGGAAGTGTCTCCGGACAGCGCTGGCCCCCGGCCTCTTAAGTGAGATGGGTGCACAACCCTAGAGTCAGACACGACTGGCCCGTACGGGCAGGGGTACCTTTACCTTTACCTTTAAGTGACACCTTGCTCCAGGTAACAAGTGATAGGCAGGTGATTGCACCTTTCTGTGAAACTCCCTTCAACTTTGCCTGGTGCCATCATTACTATCTCTCAAATACTGCAGCAGAATTCATCCTTTTTAAACAATATTAATGCTGCCAATGTTATTTCACCAGATCTCTGGACTATTACAGTGTGTCTTTTCATAGATTTACCCAGTGCTGTTCATCTTTTGTAAGCTTTTTTGTTTGTTTCTTTGTAAGCTTCCTTCAGCATAATTTTAGTAAAAATGTGTGACATGTTTTTCTAAAGAAACACATATTTCATTGTATTAAAATGCTGTCTGTTGTTTTTAATAAGATGCACAATAGTTTTCACTGAAACAGTGCCCAAGGTTTACAGAAATTAAACACAACAGTACAATTCTGAGATACATAAAAAATGAAGAACAATTGGTGGGGGGGGGGCGTGAAACTATAAATGATAGAGGACAGAAGGGTCTTTTTAGTTATGGTTCCTACTCAGTGAAATTCCCTTCCTAAAATATGGCTGACTCCATAAGAAAAGGTTAAAAATCCATCTATTTTCCTTTGCTTTTAAATTTAAAGCTTTTATTGTATTGGTTGCTGCCGGATGTAGGGGGAAGAAGTGTGTTGGCATACATTGAACTTCATTGTATTAGGCTTATTCAAGCTGGCGGAGTGGTTACCCTGAAGTACAGCTTATAAATCTTAAAAATAAATACTATTATATTTTGAATTGCCAGTTTAAAATGTTTGATTTTTATGGAACTGTATAGGTTTTTAATACAAGCCACCCTGGGAAAGCTATGGTCTTAAAAAGTGACTTAAAGGTATCTAACATAAAATGCTGCTAATATTGTTTTACTAGCTCTCTGGAATAATATCATCTGCCCTTTACAGTTCCCACCCCCCAATCGTTGTTCAACTTCCATATGCATAAGAGTTAAATGCGAATTAAATGAATAGATTATAAAAGGGGAGGGATATATGAAGTCATTTCCCATGCATGTTTGCCTGAAAGTAAATCAATGGATTAACTGAGAGTAGGTGTGCATAACGCTGCAAACCTCAAATCCAAAATCCAGAGTAGTATTGCTAGTTGCTGAACTGAAACAGCTATTTCTATTCAGTCTCTGAAGAAAGCGATACTTTGTTTTCTTCCCTAATAATGAACTTAAGAACAACTTTAACTCGTCTTTTTGTTAACTACAGCAGCTGCAATGTCTCACTCATCCATGTTCACTTCGTCAACATAGATCTTGTCATTTCATCTGAAATTAATGCACAATGCACCTTGAGATTCAGTTATCACTGCAAAGGCAGACAACGGACTGGATTACGTTTGCAGTACACGACATTCTCCAATTACACAACAGTAGCGTACCAAATGGGCAAAACAGGCTATTTGTTTTCATGATGTTAAATACATACGGTTGGATCCAGCCTTACTTCCAAGAAAGTGGGCTTAGGACTGCATCATTAGTCATGCTTATAGCAGACCCACTGGCCTTTGACACCTAAGATGTGTGTTTTCAGGGGCCACCGTATTCCTGTGAGTGTACTTCATTTTAACTAAAAAAATTCCTTCCAGTAGCACCTTAAAGACCAACTAAGTTAGTTCTTGGTATGAGCTTTCATGTGCATGCACACTTCTTCAGATACTTCTTCATTTTAACTGTTTTTCATTCTGGGTTTGAAATTGTTGCATCCTGCCCTGGGATCTGTTGGTGAAAGGCAGGTAATACATCATCATCATCATTATTGAATTATCCGAAGGCAGGCAAAGAAAACCAAACTCTTCTTTAGGCAACTAGGAAATTGCGAGAAGAATTCTTCCTGCTCCCCTAAATTGGAATCAACCAAAGACCATAATGCCAATTATGAAATCTTTCATTTTAATCTCTCAGTGGCCAGAAGCAGCCCAAGCCATCACAAGACCTTCTCAAGATCTCAGAAATGTCCTTTATCAGTCTGCCACCCACTAACCCACACACTTCCAAAGGAACTAGGCAAGAGGCACCAAACCCCCTGGGTCTGGCAAGCCTCCTCTCATCTCTCAGGGTTTTCCACTGGTACAAGGGATCTCTTTTATTTAGCAATAAAAAATTACAACTTTTTTATTACAATAATATAATAACATAGAAATACTCCAATAATGAATCCTTAATAGCCCAAAGCTTTTCATTAAACCCATTTTGACACATATCCCTGTTATTCAGACCAGTGGCAAGGAACTTTTTCCAGCTTGAGGGCCATATTGCCTTACATATAACTTTCTGGGGGCCACATGCCACCTGTGAGAACAGTCGCTGAAACTGGGCAGGGCCAAAGCAACATACACACCCCATTCACAAATTCCCCACCATTCATATACATCAGCATACATCCCATTCATCTTCTTACTTAAATGCACAAATAATCACAGTACTGGGATTGGCTCATCTACAATTTAGCTTGAAAACTTTTCAGCTGGTATATCTGTGTCTTGATGCAAACCTTCATGTTGCATCCTCGTGGCTGTAATTCCATTAGGATGTTTGTCTCTCAGAAGCTTCCATAGTCTGTGTGATGGGCACAATTCTCAGATTGCTCATGGGGGAGAAAGGAGAAGTGGAAGGTGTTAAGTTAGCAAAGTGTGCTCTGCTCTGGTCTGGCATGACCCCTTGTTAAAAACAAGCTATGAAATTCTAGTTCACAGTGTTTACAAAAGTCAGCCGTTTTTATCTACTGAAAATTTCTAGCCATGAGCAACCCTGCAGGGGGTGACGTTTGCTTTTGACAACACACTGCCACAAACGATCATGAATGCAATGTGAATATAGTAGAAAGAGTACTTTTAAGAAAAACAAAATCTGCACTGAAAAAAGACTTGAAGACAAAAATAGTTCACTATTCTGTTTCTCCAAAGAATTGTTACAAAAATAATAGAGATGCAACACACAGTATTTTCCCCTGGTGTTGTTTCGCCATCATTGCAATTTTCTGATGAAGACATTCACCATGGTCATCGCTAAGTTGTTGAGGAAGAAATCCAAGTAGGAATGGGAAAACTGTTAGAAACTGGCTACCAATATAATACTTTCATACATCTGCTTCCATGATTAAGCTCTATAACTTTGCATACTTTGAATAGATACTACCAAAAATTATACACTTTCTGTAGTGAGGTTTTCTTCTTCTTCAAGGAATTCCCTTCATAGGGGAGTGTTGTGTGAATCAGGTTCTCATACGCTTTGTCTGAAAAGGGCTTAGTACTAGTACTCCGGCAAGTCAGACAGTAAGTCAGCGAAAGGCAAGGTCTTGATTTCAGAAAAGCCATTCATGTTTGTATATTACCATGTTTATCGTTGCGACAGGGAAGGTTTACTTACAATTGGAGGAGCCAGCAGGGATTGTGTTAAATTAGGCGATTTTATTTCACTCTAACAGCATTAACTAAAGTGGCTTTTCTTGGAAATTAATTGTGAGAAATGTTGGCACCTTGAGGCCTTCGTCTCTAGATACATAAGTTTACATAAATCTTTCATTCAACAGAAAACACGTTGTTGGTGGAAAAAATGAAGGGCCTAGCTAACTTGATGTAAAAGCTATATAGTTACATAGCAATAGATGTGTTTTGCCATTAGTGGCAAACATTTTAATGGGTGGGGAATAATTCTCATAAAGGAAATAAACCTACATCTTAGGTCAGGCTTCCTCAACCTCGGCCTTCCTGATGTTTTTGGCCTACAACTCCCATGATCCCTAGCTAGAAGGACCAGTGGTCAGGGATGATGGGAATTGTAGTCTCAAAACATCTGGAGGGCCGAGGTTGAGGAAGCCTGTCTTAGGTCATACCACTCCAGGTTGTGGGGGTGGCACAGCTCACCTGACTGAATGCACCCCACACACAAAAATGATCCCTCTGCTCCGAAATTCAGATCAGGAGGAAAGTTTCTTATCCATCATATCTGACTCCTAAAGCGGTATCATACCATTTGAAACCACCCCCAAGAACCCTTGGGTACGTTACTTTGTTAGGGGTTCTGGGAGTTGTTAAGACACCTCTATTCCTCTCACAAAGTTACAATTCCCATGAGGGTTTAACAAACAATTCCTCTTCCTAGGATATGTTTGATGAGCTGCTTTAATGGGCTGCAACACACCTACTGCCTTCAAGCTACCTGGAGCACTGCAAAGACCAGTACCTGTGACAGAGATTACAACAGCCCACAGCCCCCTTTCCCCCGGTTACAAACTTTAATAATACAGATGCAGTTACTGCTGGAAATAAATCAAGACAACCTTCTTAGAAAAAGAAGTCTGGTTTTTTTGTATTTAAGTCATCCAATCCACAGCTCCATTCTTTTCAATCCAGTACTAGGAATGCTCTATAATAAATAGTTATAGAGCGCTAATGCCCTCTATAAAAGAAACATTGTGTTTTTTAAAAGAAACATTGTGAGAATGAAACTAAAATAATGGTTTAAAGCGAAGGAGTGTGTGTAGAGCTTCACTCAAAACGTAAGTGTTCATAGAAGCAGAAAAATCAGAGTTAGGTTTGACAGACTGTGTAGGAGGAAACCTATGCATGAGCAAGATTTTCGCAGGTAATTGGCACCTGAAATATCAGCTATTCTCTCATATGAACGGACGACTTAGATATTATCAAAATCAAGCTCAAATTAATAAGAGCAATACTAGTGTAGGAGCTAAACATTCCCACAGGGGTGAGGGAATCTATTGAGAACATAAACATTTTTTTTTGTTTCCAGGGCAGCTAGATTTAAAGGCCCGTGACACCCTGGATTGCAACCTGTAGAAGCAATTTTTATTCATTAAGGTTTATGAAGACTTCAGGTTCCATAGGGCAGCACAACCAGCAAGCTAATTGAAAGAGGATTTAAGGGGGGCTGTTAACTCTTAAGAGTCAACATGGCGCCTGTTATTGTATTATTTTATGAGAAGCATCTATCTAAACTGCCAGAATCACATACGTTCACCTAATTAAGGAACATTACTGAAACTGTTGCACCCATACCTCTTTTTCTATTAAAGAGGACACGGTTTTCTTCTTGTTCATGGTAAAGGACCCCTGGATAGTTAAGTCCAGTCAAACTTGACTATGGGGTGTGGCGCTCATCTCGCTTCAGGCTGAGGGAGGCGG
Organism: Podarcis liolepis; assembly: GCF_965112155.1. NCBI lineage: Eukaryota > Metazoa > Chordata > Lepidosauria > Squamata > Lacertidae > Podarcis > Podarcis liolepis. The sequence continues at coordinate 21,499,853 of NC_139560.1, forward strand.
TGTTTGTCCGCAGACAGCTTTCCGGGTCATGTGGCCAGCATGGCTAAACTGCTTCTGGTGCAGTAGGACACTGTGACGAGTGCCAGAGCGCACTCCTTAAAAGCCAGAGGTGTTGCATCTTCTAAGTTCTCAAATCCAGGAGGTAATACGATGGCCTGTAATGTAGGGACCTGAACTCCCCTGGAAGGAACAGGTTCATAGCTTGTGGGTGTTCCTGGACCCAGAATTGGCACTTGAGGCCCAGGTGGCCTCAGTGGTGAGGACTGGCTATTTCCAGCTACAGTGGCTTTTGGACAGAGATGACATGGCCACAGTACTCCCGTCACTCTGGTAACTTCAAGGTTTCAATTGTTTTTTGCAATGCGCTCTATGTGAGGGAGCCACATAAGATGATTCGGAAACATCAACTGACTCAAAATGCAATGAGCAGATTACTGGTTAGGGTTGCCTTTAGAACCCTGTTCTAAAACAGCCATTGGCTATTAAGTTGTCAGAGCTAATTTTCAGGCCCAACTGAAGGTGTTCGTGCAAGTACTTGCCCTAAATGACTTTGGCTCCGAATATCTGAGATACTGCCTCCTTCTCTACAGACACCCTTAAGATCAGAAGAGGGGACCTTTTGACAGTTGCACTCCACAGGCAGTGGCCTGGGGGGAGGCATTTTCTATGGCAGGGGTTAGCAAATTTTTTCAGCAGGGGGCCAGTCCACTGCCCCTCAGAGCTTGTGGGAGGCCAGACTATATTTTGAAGAAGAAAACATGAACAAATTCCTATGCCCCACAAACAACCCAGAGGTGCATTTTAATTAAAAGGACCCATTCTACTCATGTAAAAACACACTGATTCCTGGACCGTCTGCAGGCTGGATTTAGAAGGCGATTGGGCCGGATCTGGCCCCCGGGCCTTAGTTTGCCTACCCATGTTCTATGGCAACCCCTATGTTTGACTGGCGGTGGAAGTTCCTGTCTGTGCCCACTCCTAAAGAAACAGGCTCTAGGTACTTTGGACTGGGGAATGCGGGTGGCACAGTGGGTTAAACCACAGAGCCTAGGACTTGCCGAGCAGAAGGTCGGCGGTTCGAATCCCTGCGATGGGATGGGCTCCCGTTGCTCGGTCCCTGCTCCTGCCAACCTAGCAGTTCGAAAGCACATCAAAGTGCAAGTAGATAAATAGGTACAGCTCTGGCGGGAAGTTAAACGGCGTTTCCATGCGCTGCTCTGGTTGTCCAGAAGCGGCTTAGTCATGCTGACCAGAAGCTGTACGCTGGCTCCCTTGACCAGTAAAATGAGATGAGTGCCGCAACCCCAGAGTCGGTCACGACTGGACCTAATGGTCAGGGATCCCTTTGCCTTTACCTACTTTGGACTGGAACAGCTATTGGCCAGTTGCCGGTATTCCCTTTGGGGGGAAGGCGATGCAGAGAGCTCTGGTGGAGCAGCTGCAGGCATTTGTGGGGGATGCAGCTTCTTGAGAATCTGTGTTCATGGAACCGAGTCAGCCTTGGTTGCCCTGCTGGATGAGCTTTCCAGAGAGTAGGACGGGGGACTGCTACCTTGCCTCTGCTTCTTGATCTCTCATCAACGGTTGATACTGTTGACCATGGTATCCTCCTGGACCAGTTCCAGGAAATGGGAATTAGGTGCACTGGATTACGGTGGTTCCAATCCTACCTTCAGGAGCAAGCCCCAAGAGTAGCATTCAGAGAGTACCTTTTGGCCCCCTGGCGACTATACTACGGAGTGCCACAGGGGATAATCTTATCTCTGGTGCTATTTAATATCTACATGACGTCTTTGGGAATAGTCCTTAAGACGCTTCAGGGTGAGGTGCCATCAATATACTGTCTTGGCTAGACAAGCCTACCCAAATGCTTAGAAAGTTTAGGTAATTTTAATCTGTTTTAGTATTTCAACTTTTGTATGCTTTAAAGCATTGGCTCTGAATTTTTCTTGATGTTATCGCTTTCTCTTTTTTGCAAACCGCTTTGAGCTTGTTTTCATTCCTGCTTTTAGTTATGTCTTTTATTTTATTTTATTTTTTGCAATTTCATGTTGTGTACTGTCCTGAGATCTATGGAGTAGAGGGCAATATACAATTTTAATAAATAAATAATTCAACATTAATTAGCTGGTTTTTGAGATTTTTATGAGCAAAGAGCAGGCAAGTAAAGGAAGGGTTCTCTCATTTCAAAAAGTCTAGTGTTACCTAGCTTAGCTATTTTATTTTCCTTAGGGGGGGGGAAATATATTCAATCGGACTCTGAAATTGACACTGATTAACACAAAGTGGATGTGCTGGGGGTCTCCAAAACTTATGAAGCATTCACCACTATTACTACAAGCGGGACCTACAACAACATACTGCATTCTTAAGTGCCTACTTTCCAACTTCTCCTATTCCAGGGATACTCCATTCCATTTCTGCCTTCTGTATGGTTTCCAATTCCCCCTACCACCATTAGTCATCATTGCATTGCAGGGGGTTGGACTAGAAGACCCTTGGTGTCCCTTCCACTTCTACAACTCTATGATTCCATTTCCACTAAACATGCCCAGTCTGCACTGGCCCATGTTGGGATTCCTGCACATTGAGGACTGATCTTTTTCCTTTTCTTTTTGTATTTGTACAGATCTTCTGGTTCCACCCAAGCCTGATGGCATCCCATTCTCATGCTTGGATTGTGTCATTTTCACTCCACAACGACCAACACCATGAAAACTGAGATCAGTATTAAAATACAGAGTAACTTATAACATGTGGGACCACCTTTGAAGGTGACCCGGAAACTACAACTAATCCAGAATGCAGCAGCTAGACTGGTGACTGGGAGAGGCCGCCAAGACCACATAACACCGGTCTTGAAAGAACTACACTGGCTCCCAGTATGTTTCCGAGCACAATTCAAAGTGTTGGTGCTGACCTTTAAAGTCCTAATCAGCCTCGGTCCAGTATACCTGAAGGAGCATCTCCAACCCCATTGTTCTGCCTGGGCACTGAGGTCCAGTGCTGAGGGCCTTCTGGCGGTTCCCTCGCTGCGAGAAGCCAAGTTACAGGTAACCAGACAGAGGGCCTTCTCAGTAGTGGCACCCGCCCTGTGGAACACCTTCCTACCAGATGTCAAAGCGAACAACAACTACCAGACTTTTAGAAGACATCTGAAGGCAGCCCTGTTAAGGGCAGCTTTTAATGTTTAATAGACTATTGTATTTTAATATTCTGTTGAAAGCCGCCTAGAGTGGCTGGGGAAACCCAGCCAGATGGGTGGGGTATAAATAATAAATAATAAATTATTATTATTATTATTATTATTATTATTATTATTATTATTATTATTATTACAGTGGTACCTCAGGTTAAGAACTTAATTTGTTCTGGAGGTCCATTCTTAACCTGAAACTGTTTTTAACCTGAAGCACCACTTTAGCTAATAGGGCCTCCTCCTGCCGCTGCGCCGCCACTGCACGATTTCTGTTCTCATCCTGAAGCAAAGTTCTTAACACGAGGTACTAGGTGGCGCTGTCAGGACGCAGGTGGCGCTGTGGGTAAAAGCCTCAGCGCCTAGGGCTTGCCGATCGAAAGGTCGGCGGTTCGAATCCCTGCGGCGGGGTGCGCTCCCGTCGTTCGGTCCCAGCGCCTGCCAACCTAGCAGTTCGAAAGCACCTCCGGGTGCAAGTAGATAAATAGGGACCGCTTACCAGCGGGAAGGTAAATGGCGTTTCCGTGTGCGGCTCTGGCTCGCCAGAGCAGCGATGTCACGCTGGCCACGTGACCCGGAAGTGTCTTCGGACAGCGCTGGCCCACGGCCTCTTGAGTGAAATGGGCACACAACCCTAGAGTCTGGCAAGACTGGCCCGTACGGGCAGGGGTACCTTTTACTACAGTGGTACCTCAGGTTACATACGCTTCAGGTTACATACGCTTCAGGTTACAGACTCCCCTAACCCAGAAATATTACCTCGGGTTAAGAACTTTGCTTCAGGATGAGAACAGAAATTGTGCTCCGGCGGCGCGGCAGCAGCAGGAGGCCCCATTAGCTAAAGTGGTGCTTCAGGTTAACAACAGTTTCAGGCTAAGAACAGAGCTCCAGAACGAATTAAGTACTTAACCTGAGGTACCACTGTATTTCTGGGTTAGCGGAGTCTGTAACCTGAAGCGTATGTAACCAGAAGTACCACTGTATGATGATAGCCAGTTGATCTCTCATCTAAAAAACATCTTACCGGGCCAAATTTGATTTGCTTCAGCATTGGAAGTGCATCATATACCTCTCACACTGTTCTCCAGGTTCCAACAGACTGGCCTTCAATGTGATGAGCACAATGTGCCTAAATATCCGAGAGTACTGGCAGTAGGGGGACAGAGTGCACATACTGCTCATCTCTGGAATACCTCTGTCAATGCCAGTCGGGCCGTCAGTCTCTGCATTTCACGAGGATGTTTCCACGCTTCAACACTGTCTCCAAGTGAAGCGCATACACAGAGCCACATGAGTGAAGCACAAGGTCACATTTAGAAATGCCACTGGGATAGGAAGTAAAAATATATATATAAAGTTGCCCCACCTACAACTTCAAAGTCTGAGAAGCGAGTCAAGATATCCCCCCCCTCTGCCACGATTCTTCCATAGAGCTCAATGGCAGCAACTGGGAGCTGAAGCAAATCTCCCATGCGCAGTCTACCCACTTTCATATGCATGTTCCCATGTGGGAATTCCGTTTTTCTGGTACAACATCAGAATGTGACAGAAGCATGAGCTCTATTAAATGTAGCTCCTGTAAATCCAAAAACGCTCAATTATAAGCACCTGCTCTGAATAAGCTGGACATGTTAAGCACAAGTAGAACTGGATCAAGTAGAACAATTGGGAGTTCCAAACAGGCATTTCTTCTTAAGGCACACTCCTTGCGAAGCAGAAAACGAAACATCCTACAAAGAGCACATTACCATTAAATTGCTCTTTAATGAGACAGATACTTTAAGCATTACACACACAAAAACCCCAAACATATTTCAAAGGTAAAAAGAGGATTCACCTCATTTTAAACCAGACATGCCATTCTTAATCAAAGACAACTACATTTTATAAAGAGGCTGTCAACCTTAGTTACGAAGTAATTACAGCCCAACAACAGGAAAAAAGCTTAATTTGCCCAGATAATGTATGCTGTTTAATGTGATACTGTATATCCGTTGAATGTTAATACTTTTTTTTTTTTAAAGTTAAATGTTACCATCCCACGGCTGTAGTTGGAAAACATATTTAACAGTTAATTAATCATGCAGTCACCACTATTAAATATGCAATGTTTATTTCCTGGCTGAAACAGCTCCATTTCATTACACTGACAAGCAAAGTGATGAGTTAATAAGTATACTTCGACCCTCTCCCCGAACAAATTAGAAAAATATATTAAGTCACCCCCTCTGAAAGTTTCAGGTGAACTCACCACCCAAGATGATGTGTTTATACCCTCCCACACATATATGTATGTGTAATATATATACATATAAACATCTCTCTCTTCTGCCCACCGCTGCCCCCAGGTATCTGTTAATCTTATGCAGCGAAAACAATGAGACTTGTGGCACCCTAAAGACTAACCAGTGAGTTGCAGCATAAGCTTTCGCAGGCATTGTCCTGTGTTGCAGGTATACTGTCAACATACGTACACATATTTTTTGTAACTTCATTCAAATTCAAAGAGCTGTTTCAACCCATCTTTCACTGTGCCATGGGTGACATCATGTTTGGCCTCTTCCCACCGGAGTTTACTTCTCCCAAACAGCTCCAGTGCATTAATGATGTTAAAGTCTGCCTTCAGTAATGACAGCTATGGCACAATAGCATCACTGGTGTAGTCATCTCAGCAGATATGCATATTTCAAGAGGCTGCTCAATGGAGAAAGAATGAGCCCGGTGCAGGGGTGCATTTCCAGTGGCAGAGCAAGGCACGGAAGCTGAGCAGCTCATTGGCAAAGCAGCCTCACTCCGGGGGAACAGCAATAAGAACCAAGGGACCGCTTAAGATGGCAAATGAATTAGGATCCAAAAAAAGAAAAGACAAAACCACCAGCTCCACCACCACCCCAAAAAATTCTTGCAGACAGCTGGAGCATGCTAATTTCTTCTTAAGGGAATTAGGCTGGTTTGTGAATGGCAGCGTTGGCTGAATATTAAGGGAGGAATGAGGGAAGGCAGACAGCACCTGAATGTTCATTGGGGGGGGGGGGACCTTGACATTTCCCCAAGAAAGCCATGAGAGAAAAACCCATGGCAGTGGAACACATGCTGCTGCTGATGTCTCACCAAAAGGCTTTCCAGACACCCACGGGCTTCCAGCCTGGCAGAGATGTGCAAAAATAAACAAACGCCAAGCCTCTGAGCCAAAATCAGAAGCTTCCTCATGCACACCACCTCTGCAGTCCCAGCCTGACTCCCAAGCCCATCCTTGGAAGCACTGCTGACACACAGGTACATTAAGCAGGGGGCTGCCACGCTCACTTCCCTGCCAAGAAAGGCAAAAAGCAGGCACCTCCGGGAGCCCATCCAGGTTGTGCTGGTGTTTTAGAAACATTAAAAAAAAGTGCAGGGCTGCTGATCTATGCACTGCAGTGCATGGGCAGCAGTGTCAGTAATTCGTCCCTGCCTTTCACCCCTAGTTCTCTTGGTGCAAATGTGTGGGTTTGTGGGTTTCAACCAGCTTCAGTCTCCAAAAGGGAGAGAGAGAGCGCACACAAGGACAACAAGAGCCATCACACTGCAAACGCCCCTCTCTCCCCATCCTGGCCCCCTCGGTCAACCTCTCACCACTCAGCGAGACTGCCTCTTCCCCTTAATGCTTAGTAAGTTCCCACTGCCCAAGCCTTCATTTCAGATCAGCACCATTAATCCGCTTCTCCCCCTTCAGTGCCGGGTTCTAATCCTGGCCCATTCTGCTTCTGCCCCGATTCTCCCCTTGGCCCGCCGTCCTACATCCCTCCCTCTGCCTTTCCCCCTTAGAGTCCCATCTCTCTCTCCGTCCCGAGTCCCCTCCATCCCTTCTTCCCTTCCTCCTGGCAGGAAAGGAAAGGACGGCGGCAGGAGAGGGAGCTTTCTCCTCCTCTTCCTCTTCCTCCTCCTCCTTGACAAAATAATATATATATATTTAAAAAACAACATGTCCAGCCCAGACTTGAAGGGAATTATCCACCCCGCGCCACTGTCGCAAGGAAGCGTCAGGAAGGACGCTCCGAGCGAGCGCCCCTGTCCCGAGGAAGAAGGAAGCAGCCGGGGCATCGCTGCGCCCTGCGGATTGGAGAGCTGGCGGCCGGCTCCCCGTCCCTTGCGCCCCAGCGCCGGGAGCTTCGGGGACTGCAGGGCATCAGCAAGGCAGGATGGAGGGACCCTGAAGAAGCAGAGAAGAAACTTACTTGCCAGGAGGAGGAGGGAAAGAGCGGGCTGCGCTCGCCGCGGCTGCTTCACTGCGCCCCGCAGAGCATGGCGCAATCGCTCGCTCGCTCGCCGGGCGCCGCCGCCGCCAGCCAGTCAGAGCGAGCGCGCGAGCACACGGCGGGCCGGCTCCTTGGCGCTGAATGGGATGAGCCGAGCGCGCTGCCGGGGCTCCGGAGCCGCCGAGCAACATTCAGGCATGCTCAGTCGGCTGACCTTCTCGGTGTGGGAAGTACCACTGCGCGAGGAAGACGGGGAAACAGGGGGAGGGAGGGGGGAGAGGAGGAGAGGCGAAATGGATGCTACCATCAGAGAGAGAGAGAGGCGAGCTAAAAATAGACGCAGGCGAAGATGGGTGGGAGGAGAACGAGAACAGCTGGAGCTTAAAGAGGCAGGAGCCGGTCTGCAGGAGCGCGTCTCTCTCTCTCTCTCTCGGTTATGAAGCCATGGGGCAGGATGGGGGGGCTACAAATGGGACACTCACAGCGACCTCGTGGAAGGGGTGCTGCAAGTTAGGGAAATCGGCTCCCCGAGTGCTTAAATCGAATTATTCCCCCCACTCTCTGTCTGTTACACAATATCTTTCCTCCCTTTATTTAAACAGAAAAGGGGCTTCAGAGGCCATAGGTATTTCCTACTAACAATATGCATTAGTATTAAGTATTAGCAGCTCACTAGAACACCTGAAGCTTAATTAGCTTCACAGGCACATAGCAAGCTGACTAGTCACACTGTCGGGGCATCGGTCCCAATATTGTCTGCACTGTCTGGCAGAGGCTCTCGAGGGTGTCAGATGCAGGTGGAGATGTCGGGGATTGAACCCCAGGACATTCTGCGTGCAAAGTAGATGCGCTTGTGTTTTGCTACACAGTTGTCACGGCACAGGTAATTCCCCCGCCTTTGCTCGCGTTCAGGCAAGGATCGAATTGTGTGCTTAATACCCCCGTCTTAAACCTCTTACATGGAAGGAACGGCCTTTGCAAATCATGAGCTTTTTGGGTGCAGATGTCATTCATTTGTAGGAACGGGCAACCTTTCTCAGCTGCAATATTTTGGTCATTGGGAAATGCGATTCCAACCCTCTCCCTAACTCACTAGCATTTTGTGAATGTCACAGGCCCATAACAGGTGGTGATGGTGATGCTGCTGCAGCATAGATCTTTGTGGGGCGCTATTATTATTTGCTGAATTTGTTAAGTTGCTTTCATCTTGCCCAGGGCAACCCAAAGCAACTTGAAACCAGTGGCGGAACTTCATGCTCTGGCACCTGGGGGGCGTGGCATGCCGCCTGCGGGGGCGTAGTCCCCAGCACGGGTGGGGGGGGGACAGCCGCAATGGCACCCCACCGGGATCACGTTCTACTGTTGAACTGCTCTTACTGCCAGAAAGTTCTTCCTAATGTTTAGCTGCAATCTCCTGTCTTGTAACTTGAATCCATTGGTTCGAGTCCTACCCTCCAGAGCAAAATTAAACAAGCCTTCTCCATCTTCCATGTTGACAGCCCTTTAGATATCTGAAGATGGCTATCATACGTATCCTCTCAGTCTCCCTTTCTCCAGGCTAAACATACCTAGCTGCTTCAACTGTTCCCCATATGGCTTGGTTTCCAGACCCTTGATCATCTTGGTCACCCTCCTCTGCACACGTTCCAGCTTATCAACATTCTTCTTAAATGGTGCTGCCCAAAACTGGACACAGGACTCCAGGTGTGGTCTGACTAAGGCAGAATAGAGTGATACTATTACTTCTTTTGACTGGGACTTGTTGATGCAGCCTAGAATAACATTAGCTTTTTTGCTGCTGCATCACACTGTGGACTCATTGGGGTCCACTAAGACCCCTAGATCCTTTTCACATGTACTGCTGGGAAGTCAGGTGTCCCCCATCTTCACTTGAGAAGTGAACATTGGTTTGGCTACACTTGCTTTGGGATATCCCTTATATTTGGGAGGTTTACTGATTGCTCTCTGCAGATGAACCACAATTGCTAGGAAATGTTCTGAAAGGACACTGCCCTTTTGGAGGAGGATACATGTGCTTAAGTCTTGCTTTCAGGCTTCCTAGTTGACTACTGTGAAAATAGGATGCTTGACTAGATAGGTCATCCAGGAGGCTCTTCTTGTGTTCTTTCTGCCTCTACCTTTGTCTTGGGATGAGGTCCTTAAGCTGTGTGCATGAACAGCAGTTTTGGGAGAAAGGCAGATAGAGAACAGAGTTGAGTTGGTGCTGGAAGCATCAAAGGGTGCAAACTCTTCCCTGCCAGACCTGATGTGGGAGTAGCAGACTTTGGAGTGTTTAAACTTGTACATTTGTGGCTTGTACATTTGTAAATAACAGAAAATATTACAAAATATCAGAAGCCTCCTGTGACCTCATTCCAAAGGACACAAGCCAGGTGAATTCTGAACCCTGAAGCTTCTTACTACTCAGAGAACTGGGGAACTCATAACAACAGACTTAGTTTCATCAGCCCAAGAGTTGCTGTGTTTCTGCATAACTGGAAAAAGCACTTTCTCTTGGGAGTCTATCACAGTCCTTGAAATCTACTGGAAATGCTCTTGGAAACAGCATCTGTATACCAAGTTAGGCCTCAAGAAGGACATGTAGAGTGGCATTTTCAATGTTGACTCCCAGATCGCAGAACACTTTCTTTTCTAAGCTCATATGGATAACCCCCATGCCCTTGCTATACTTCCACAACAAGTCATTTTGGTAAGAGCTGTTTTTAATGGCCAGAGACAAGAGGAATGGCTTGTATTTTTAGTTAATTGCAGTTTGAATTGCAACATTTTATGGTTTGGGTTTTATTTATTGATGCATTGTGCTGCTTTTTGAGCACTGGGTCAGCAGCTTTCTGATTCCAGAAAGAACAGAACAATTATTCACCATCAGAGCATGGATAGAATACTAAGGCATGCTTGCAACCAACAGGACACAGAAGGCAGTCCAGGTTCAGGTGTGACCTGCTCTCTTTGTTAAAAGTATCAAGGAGTGATGTGATGCAAAAGACCTTTCTTTTGCTTGCTACCCTGATAAGAGGTGCTTCCAGTCTGAGTAGACTATACTAAGGTAGGGGGAGAAATATCTTGGTATGAAGGAGCTTGCCTATGTTATCTTATAATAGCTCTGAGATGGCAGTAAAGTTTTCATTTTCTAGGTGCCCCAAAGTCACTTGTCAGATCTCTTGTACGCTGAACAAAGAAGTCACTTCAAAATCACCCTTGAAATGCTGCAATGAAATTCTCGGGCTTTCAAGCTAGACTCCAATCATCCCATTTCATTGTTCACGGAGGACATGATGGGCGCATCACGAAGTATCTGAAAATTGAGCCTATTCTTGGTTTTCTTCCAAAAGTCTAGACATTGTAAAGCTGTGCGCTCTGGTGTAGCATATTGAGTTCTACCTGGAAAGTTTTGGTTGACGAGGGTTTAAAGATGGTGATGGTGTGTGTGTGTGTGTGTGTGTGTGTGTGTGTGTGTGTGTTTGTGTTTGGTATCTAGTTGGCAAGTAAACTGCTGTGGGTTGCAGCTGCTGCTTTGGAAACTGTATTACTTTTACTGTAATGTTTTCAGCACCTGCTAAAAACTTTACTTGATTAACTAATTGCTTTAAAACTGCTAGTTTTAATCACATTTTATGCCTATTTGTTTTCAAAGTTTAATCTTGTCTGTATTTTTACTGAATGTACGATATAGTTCTATGTAAACCACTTAGGTTTTCGTTGATTAAGCAGTATATAAATCTTGTAAAATAAACAAATGAACCATGGAATAGTTCTGTGCTTTCATAATAGCATTCATGGCCATAGGATGAATTGATGTGATTAGCCAGCTTTTAAAAGGGGATGGAGCCACCTAGCCTTGGTAGCTATATGAAACCTCCAGTTTCATAGGTGGCATAGTACTAAATACCCTTTTGGTGGAAAAGCAAAAGCAGCAGAGGACTATTGCCTTCATCCTCTCCTTGAGGATTTCCTAGAGGTATGTGCTTCAAGAAGAAGGATGTTTCTTTCAGACTAGATGGATTCCTGGACATGCTCCTAGCTAGCACTGTTTCCACTCATGTTTGCCCCATTCTGTCAACCCATACATTTGGTAATGAATGTATATTTCTAAAGGCTACACATGTCTTCAGTGCTGTTTCTCACACAAGGGAACTGTTATTGATCTGAAGCTTTCTACCATTTTTTTTAAAAAAAGCCTATTTCTTTCCAGGCAGTATTCTAGCAAAAACAACACAATGCTAAACTATCTTTAAATGTCAGAGGCATAGCTGAGCAAGTCTCTGGCAGCATGAACAGCCCTATGGCTCCTTAAATATTCACACATTTATTGTGGCATAAGCATTCTTGGATCAGAGCTCCATCTGATTTCAAATGTTCATGCTGGGCATTATGTAGCCAAATCAGCACCACCCTGCTGTTGGGTGTCAGCAGGCAGGCTTGTGAGAAGCCCACCTTCTGCAGAATTACAAAACAAAAACCCCCAGCCTTTCAAAATCCTTAACATGGGGAAATCCTCAGATACAGCTGAAGGGTTGCTGAGCATGCTCACTGGCCATGGAATGTTGACTGCCTGTTGGGAGATGGGGAAACAAAATGGTGAGGACTAGTCTCCTAAAGAGCAGGCATAGGCAAACTCTGCCCTCCAGATGTTTTGGGACTACAACTCCCATCATCCCTGACCACTGGTCCTGTTAGCTAGGGATGATGGGAGTTGTAGTCCCAAAACATCTGGAGGGCTGAGTTTGCCAATGCCTGCTGAAGAGGAACACCCCACATTGCAACATCTGCAGGTCCCAATTGTGTGTGTGTGTGTCCCCTTTCTGTCTCAAGAACCACTGAGCAAAACTTACATATCTATTTCCACATACGCTACATGGATTTATGTATTTCTCTTCCTGTACGCATCTGGTTGGCCAATGTGAAAACAAGATGGCGGACTTGATGTGCCACTGGCTTGATTCAACAGCCTTGCCTGACGTCGGTTTTTCCCCTGACAGTGATTCCAGCAGTGCTTAGCTTTTTGTGGAAGAAGGAACAGGGACCAAATCTCTCCATTAAAAATAAAAATAAAAATCTAAACCTTGCTTCCAGGTTTCTCAAACTCGTATTTAAGAAGTCTGTCAGAAAACGTAAAGGGGCCACAACTGTATTCCCCTATTAATTTCAGCACTGGTTCCCAGTGTAAAAACCAACATGGAGTTCTGATAGACGCAAAGCCCCAACTTTGATCCTAACAAAGGAACAGTTTGGAAATACTGAAATGCTTAAGACTGGAGAATAATAAGGGAATTATCCTACTTCAATTTGACAGGCTACAATGGTTATATAAGTTTTTAAGTTTCACTATCAATATTCATCAAGTGTGGCTAAAGGAAGTCTCTCGAGGCATGACAAAAATAGAAAAGTTCCATCCACTCTTAACTCATGACTGCCCAAATCCTGCAACTTATGCCATACTTGGAGCAGAAGTGGACCACAGAGGTCACAGCCCTTAGCCTTCATTGTTATGGCCACAGCTCAGAAGTCCAAAAAGCTTTGATAGTTGAGTGTCCTCCTCCTGTGTACCAAGGACAAGTCAACAGAAGACTCCAATGAATCTGCTTCCTTCACCTCCACTCAATTGGGCGGATGACACAATGTTCCATATGGTATCATCTCCTCCTCCATCACACAATAGATAACTAACTTTTTTAATTCACTGTCACAGCATGTGATGATGGATTTTAAGAAAGCATTAGACTAGTGCATGGAGGGTAACCTCTTCCTGGAGAAATCTCTCAGAGAGTCTGCACTCATCAGGCACTGCTTGGAAACAGAATGCTGAGCTAGCCTTCTAGCAGATTTTTTTTTTTAGTCTAGCATTAGAATTTCTGAAAGAGAACATTTTCACATGGTGCAAACAAGGCACTGCATCCTTATAAAATAATAGGTTCATTCAGACTTAGGGAGAGCATTCCAATAATGGGGTGCATCACTGTGACGGCCTAACCTCTGGTCAGTACCCATGAGCACTGCTAAATTCATACATACTCTCTCCATGCCCCCATGACTCCTAATATTTCATTCTATTCAACTCATTAAAATACGCATACACATAATGCCCATGGCAGCAACTCCCTTCTGAAGGTTGCTCAAGCTGGAGGTAGGGCAATGCAGGAGAAACCAACCACCCCGATAGCAAACAGAGTGTTTTCCCTCTCACACTTCTTCCTCTGGAAACAGCTCCCTTATGAAGGCTCCTAGGGCTGGAGGGTAAGGCAAGGCAGGTGGGAAAAGCCATTACTTGCTGGCCCTCTGTTGCTCTGTTTGTGGCTATGCAGTCAACTGACTCACCACGATTGGGAACAGACGGACTAGATTGATATTTGATTTGATCCACCAGGACTTTAACTTACTTAAGTTCTAAAAAAGCCGGTAATCATTTACTAAATCCTCCGTGTCAACATTACTCAGTGGATTGGGAATAAATATATTTGCCCCTCCAAAGGGCACAACGACCTAGTTAATAATCTACTAAAAAGATCTGTTAAAATAACCCTTTTGTATTTTCTGTGCAAATAACACCCTAAAATTATTATAGCGAAGGTCTTCTGAATTAATAAAGCATCCATTTTGTAACACCCACCCAGAGGGCCTTAAGATTACATTTGGAAAGCAGGTGTTGCAAGATGCAATCTCTTCCAAGTACAGTGGTACCTCAGGTTAAGTACTTAATTCGTTCCGGAGGTCCATTCTTAACCTGAAACTGTTGTTAACCTGAAGCACCACTTTAGCTAATGGGGCCTCCTGCTGCCGCCGCGCCGCCGGAGCCCTATTTCTGTCCTTATCCTGAAGCAAAGTTCTTAACCTGAAGCACTATTTCTGGGTTAGCAGAGTGTGTAACCTGAAGCGTATGTAACCCAAGGTACCACTGTATTGCCGTAGCAGTTTGCCCATCAATATTGTTGGGTTTTTTTTCTATGGTCAACTAATAGTCAATTTCCTTCGATGTTTTGTGGCTTGGATACAGGATGCAACAAACTTGAAACAGTATGGCCCTGCAATAGATACAATGCATGGGAAGCCTGTTCATTTGATTGATAGGATGAGTCTGGAAGGATAAGGATAGTTTCTCTTGGGAGTCATGGCACAAAAATTTTAGGGCATAATATACCTTGTCCTTTTTCCTCACTGACTTGGAATATGTTGCTGACTTTAAATATGAAAACAAATGAAGTTGAAAAACAAAAAAGAGCCAAATGCAACTCCTTCTCAGATTCCCTTTCTCTGCACATAACTTCAGAAATATCACGCTAACATGGGGAGTGCACAGTTGTGAAGAGATGTGCCTTATTTCATAACATGCAGAAGCAGCATGTGAGATGTAGGTCAGGGCCAGGTCACAGCTGTGGGCTGAACTTAATTGTTAGATGCTGGGAATTTCTTCCAGAATATCAGCCTTCACTGAATACTCAAAAGATACTGCTTTTTCTATACTAATGCTACTCCCCATAGGAAAAGAGGAGGAGGGGTACATTCTGGTAGCACAGGGCAGAGGCTGGAAGCTTGTGGCCATCCGTAGAGGGTGTTAGGTTCCAAATCATTATCAGCCCCTGCCAACATGCCCAATGCTCAGATTTTTTTTTAAACTACTTCACATTTCCAAAGGAATTTCAAAGCAGTGTACAACCTGCCTTAATAATAAAAAGAACATTGCAAGATATCAAAATAAAACATTGCAGATGAGAAATCAGTTAGCAATGCAGTAATGATCCACATTTAAAAAACAGCATAATCAACAGGAAAACAGCACATCATCTTAAGCATTAAAAAGGAAATGTTGCAAATAGAAATCAAAGATAAATGCAAAAACAGTTCCACATCTACACATAATTAATGACAAAGCAAAATAAATGGAATAGAAGCTGCGTCCACAGCTGAACTGCCCCCACCCCAGGCAAAGCACTTTAAGCATAATTTACAACCAGCTCATTCTCCCAACCTCCATCTAGGACAACACAATATTATGCAAACAGTAACATAACCCACCCACGTTAGAGCCAAATTCTACACCAGTTCAGTGAGCAGAATTAAGCAACTTTAGAACACAGGAACAGCTGCAAGTTCAACTCTCACTCTGGGCAGCAAAACCCACACACAGTTCCTGTTATCACCCAATAGTACATCACTTACCGCGTCCTCTATTTTTCCTACCAGAGAATGAACTTCAAAAATACAAAATTAAACAGGGTGACCCCAAAGGGCCAATGCCAGAGGCATCCTGCCGTAGTCCAGGGGCACTGTTCTCTGGGCTGTGAGTCGGAATGCCAGTCTCTTCTGCTCCTTCTCCAGAATCAGCTCTGACTCACTCAACAACAGTGTCCTGGCTGGCAGGGAAACTGGAAAGCGGGCAGAGGGCAGACAAGTGAAATGGCTTCTCCCTTGTCCTAGGGGCAATAGCCAGACAAAACAGGTTGACATCTTCATAGAATCATAGAGTTGGAATAGACCACAAGGGCCATCGAGTCCAACCTCCTGCCAAGCAGGAAACACCATCAGAGCAATCTTCTCAGTGGCCCTCTTGTCTGGTCCATGGGTTGGAACACCAGTCAACTGGCAGCAGCTGTTTCCACTTTCCTTCTCCTCTGGCATCAGCTCTGACTCAAGCAACAGCATCTTGTAGTCCAACAACAACGGGGGCAGCACAGTCTCCCTGGCCCTGGCCTAAAGATCATGCAAAGCCCCACTGTTAAAATACAATGGCTTTGGTCCAACTTCCATTTATGTTTATCTGCTTCATAAAAATTATATACCACTTAATTGAAAACAACAACAACAACAAAAACCCCTCAAAGCAGTTTACATACCCTGGAGATTCTATTTGTTCATTTCATCATACGCCTTAACGCCAAGTAAGAGTTTTGAGCTGCCACCTGTATACTAATTTTGTATAGCATGGAATAGTAAGAGAACCATTCTCAGTGGCTGGATCTGATGAAAGATCGGTCCAGTCTAGCCTCCTGCTCTCTGCAGTGACCAACCAAATACTTCTTAGATGCCAACAAGGCTGCAAATGTGAAACTCCCTTTGAGCAGCGAATTCACCAAAGTCTGAGCCTGAAATAAAACTTTGATTAGGTATTCCCTCCCTCCCTCCCTTATTCTGTTACTGTATGCTTCAATCCCTTAAGGAAAATATTTTATAGACAACTGAAATAAAATAGGGCAATTTCCTTGGCCTGGGATATAACCAAAATACGGACTACAACTGGGGTATCAAGTACAATACAGAGATGGGGACACTGTTTTCCCATTGCTAATCTGGGGTCCTTCAGGTAACCTGAGCCCTCCACAGGGCTCCATATGAGAGGCACACAGAGAGACAAGCATACAGAGATGGTACAGAGAAACTTGGGTTGTTTATTCAGACAGTTATATTGCACAGGAAGACAATGCTCAGTTTTCCATGTTTCTAACACCATCTTGTAGCCTATACATGGATCCATTTTCAAGTGATATAGTACAATTACATACCTGAGCTTTCAAGAAACAAACGACTCCTTGATTTTTTTTTTTATAAATACTTGATGGATGAACATGGGGAACCTGGGGTCTTGCAGATGTTGTTGGTGTCAAACTCCCATCCACCTATGCCCTAACACAGCCAATGGCTAGGCATGATGGGAATTGTAGTTTAAAGCACCTGGAGGTTCACAGGTTCCACATCCCTGGTCCAAGTGGACTAAATATTTAAATGGGAACACAGTTCAAATATTGAGAAACATAGAATCGTAGAGTTGGAAGGGGCCCTGAGAGGATCATCTAGTCCAACCCCCTGCAATTCAGGAATATGCAAATGTTTCATGTGGGATCAAACCTGCAACCTTGGCGTTACCAGAACCATGCTCTAACCAACTGAGCTATCCATTCTGTACAGCAGGCATAGGCAAACTCCAGCCCTCCAGATGTTTGGGGACTACAATTCCCATCATCCCAGGTCATTGGTCCTGTTAGATAGGGATGATGGGAATTGTAGTCCCAAACATCTGGAGGGCCGGAGTTTGCCTATGCCTTCTGTAAAGGGCTTAATGAGCCCTATGAGTAGAAACTTTTTAGTTAAGGTTAAGAAAGCAGCTTTTGCCTGAAAACTCTCTTTGGGAGGCAGTGAGACCTTGTCAACTTAATGCAACTTCCAGCAAGCTTTGATTACAAGAGACAACAGACCTTCTGAGCTTCACAGGGTGCTTCACAACAGCTTCCAGTATCCACTGAGCATTTTCAGCAAGAGAGTCTAGAAACCTCAGTCTTTAGGTTCAGGCTGAAGTCAGGATATGACAGGCCTTTATATCAAATTAAGAAGATGCCTGTGCTGCAAATGAGCATTCAGATTATGACTCTTGCATATATCCTTTGACATTTTGCAGCTTCGGCAGCCATCCAGTGTTGATACTGCAGATCTGAGGTTCAACAGCAGCTAAACAGCAGCAAAGACTATGAAATATTTGCAGTCCTATTTAAGAAACCCCACAGTGCAAAGTCACCAGAGCACGTGTGTGTGTGTGTGTGTGTGTGTGTGTGTGCATCATAGCCTCAGTGTCAGGATAAGGCAGAAGCCATACCCAAAACAGTTTTGGAGTGTATGGTCAGCAATATGCTGATGACACTCAGTTCTACATCTGCAGCTGTGGCAGTGGAAGTGCTGGACCGATGCCTTGCCTCCGTAATGGACTGGATGAGAGCCAACAAACTGAAGCTTAATCCAGATAAGCCCGAGGCACTGCTAGTGGGTGGTTCCCTAGACCAGATGGAAGGGAAGTTGCTTGCTCTTGATGGGGTTACACTCCCTCTGAAGGAGCGTGTCCGCAGCTTGGGGGTACTCCTGGATCCTTTGCTGTTGCTTGAGGCTCAGGTGGCCACAGTGGCGTGGAGTGCCTTCCATCAGCTTTGACTGGGGGTCTCCCAACTGCATGCTTCTTGTAGCCATTCCTGCTGCAATCTACATCAGCCAAATGTTCCTGGGAATAGCTACAGTAAGTACTTAGCAGTAAATGGAAGATGATTGGATTCTTCTGGCCCCCACTCAAGAGCAAGACGTTTAGGGATATCTGACTTAAAACATTATTGATTGTTGTAAGGGATTTTGTAAAGCTGAGCCCATGGGAGCTGAGTTAGGTTTCCGCTTAAGTTGTAAACCCAACAACTTATCTGAAGTAACTTCCACCACCGGGGCCTGTTTCTCTAAAGAGCTAGCTATGCAGCTGCTGAAACACAACATAAATTAATTTCATTACAGTGGTACCTCGGGTTACATACGCTTCAGGTTACATACGCTTCAGGTTACAGATGCCGCTAACCCAGAAATAGTGCTCCAGGTTAAGAACTTTGCTTCAAGATGAGAACGGACCCCCGGAACGAATTAAGTACTTAACCCGAGATACCACTGTATTTTCTATCAGCTTCATGAATTTAAGAAAGTTTACAGAAATTTTTTGGCTCAGCTATAACAAAGGGTGAAAGTCATTCGCACAAGGTTTAAAAACAATGTATTTGCATATTTATGGAATTAAAAGCAGTGACAGCAAATGCAATACTTTTCAGTGGAGTCAGCTCGCAAACTCAGGTACTTGGTATCAAGTGTATAGTAATTCAGTTAACAAAAGTCCTTCAGGTTTAACATGCTGTGTTAAGGGCTTTCCACATCCACTCAAAACTCCCCAATGTTCTTGGAAACCACAGCTGTGAGTGGACATGCCCATCTTACCTGCTGGCATGCTATGATATCTCATATTATGGTTCATTCAAGCTTCATCATTAATTTGGAGCCTGGTGGCTGTCAGTCTCAGATATGTCTGTTTACTGATCTAGATGCCTGGAGTCTGTGCAATCGAAGCTGCCATTTAACTTTACAGTTAAATGGCAGGTTACATACGCTTCAGGTTACAGACTCCGCTAACCCAGAAATAGTGCGTCAGGTTAAGAACTTTGCTTCAAGATGAGAACAGAAATTGTGCTCCAGCGGCACAGCGGCAGCAGGAGGCCCCATTGGCTAAAGTGGTGCTTCAGGTTAAGAACAGTTTCAGGTTAAGAACGGACCTCCGGAACCAATTAAGTACTTAACCCGAGGTACCACTGTACAAGTTGCCAATTAGCAACTGAGGGTGTCCCCCCACCCACATAAAATAGTAAAAATGGAACGGGACCTTAAATGTCATCAGTCCAACCCCCTGCTTGCCGCAAGATATAAGTGAAGCATCACTCATGGTTCCTTCTGCATATATTCTACACGAATAACTGATTGCCCCCCCCCCCATTTCTCATAACAAAGGCAGGCTGTGATTCTGCTGACTCATCCTTAACAAAGCACTATGACTGGGCATGGAGGTGCATGCATGAATTCCATTGTTTAATTATGCACTGTGCAAAGAAGTACATCCTTTAGCCCATCCTGAATCTCCCAACATTCACTAGATGTCCTCTGAGGTCTAGTATGATGAGAGAGGTATAAAAAATACCCACATTTTCCACATCGCACGTAATTTCACACCTCTCTATCGCGTATATTTCTAGGGGTACACGGCATAGAAGCCATTTTGGCATGTATGTGATACACAAATGGGTAAATAAGGTGACGGATAGCACATGAATGGGGTGCACAGTTGTGCCGGTCTGGCCTTAAGGGCTCCTGCTTTCTGCCGTGTTTGGAAACAGACAAGCCTGAGAAACCAGAGGAGCTGGAGCAATCCAATGAGACTGGAAAGGGTTTCTTGTGAGCCCTTTCAGCACAGACTTGACTGTCAATAATAGATGACAGGGAGCGGTGCTGAAAGAATCTATTCCCTATTATCTGCACGAGCTTGTCACAAGGGCTTGGATCTGTTATCTAGAGGAAACTTTAGTCCTTAAGTAGGCAGTAAATATGCCAGTGGACAAGTGCCGGGGGCAGGAACAGAGGCCCAGGAACTTCAGAACAATGTTGGATCTTTGATCACGTAGCTGATATCTTAAAGCCCAACTCATCTGCTCCTTTCTATTTGCTGAAAGCATTAATGGAAAATGCCCCTTCCGTTGCCAAGATTTACTTGCCTTACGAGATGCTAGTAAGGCAAGCCTCTTTGCATACATTTAGAAAAACAAAAGGTTTTGTAATCTTACAGGCATGGAGATACAGCCAGCCACTTGCTAAAAGCAACCTAGCTTCACTGGCAGGAGCCGAGCTGCTTATTTCCAGAATCAAGTTTTCCCCAGCTCAGTGCCTTCCAGATGTTTTCGACTATGACTTCCATCAGCCTCAGCCAGCATGGCCAGGGAGGAGGGATGATGGGAGTTGTGGTCCAAAATGTCTGGAAGGCAGCAGCTGTCATAATCCATGCTTGCACATCTGCTTTGGCATGGGATGAAAAAAGAATAATACAGCTTTATGCTGCTTTGAAGCTACTTCTGTTCACATGCCAAGGGTTAGGAAGAATTTTGACTTAACAGGGTTTATAGATGGCCATGTATTGTTTGCTGTTGCAGTACTGAGTGCTTATTAGTAGTGCCATCAGTTCCTGTGGAGCCAAGGGGTGTTTACAATAAAATAACCACCAGATGTAAAAAGTGGTGGAACTTGGCAACAGACAAAGTCAAGGCAGGAGGATCCAGATATGAAGGGTAAAAGGCTGCAATTAATTATTATTTGGTGTCATTTCATTTAAAAACAAAAAACAAAGCAAAACCACAAACATATTTTGCCAAATGTGGAAAAAAATAGTTATCGAAATTTCATCCCTCTTTAATTATGCTCTTAATAATTATATGTTTAATCTAATGCATAATTACGTGTTTAATTATGTGTAATGTGTTGGATAAGTGCCGGGTCCTTTTAGTGTGCTATGTTTCATAAGCTTTGGTAATATTTTGATCCCTCTCTTTTTTTTTGCCTTATATTTCATATTATTAGATCTGCCAACATTTCCTTGGTTAACATACCTTAAAAGTATTCTTTCATCCCTGCAATCACCACCAAGATCTTAGCACATTCTTTTGTTATAACTAAAAACAGTTATTTTAATACCTTGTGGGCTGGTCTTCCTGCCTCTGCTCCAGAGCTCCTCGTTTTCCATTTTAAATCTACTGTCCATTTAATTTGTTCTGCTCTCTGCTGTTCCTTTGCTTTCTCCTTTGCATTGGCCACACATTGCCTAGTGGCTCTATTTTAAACATACGTTTCCTGCATCTTTATTTTCTTCCTCCCTCTTTTTTGTCTCTCTTCTTTCAGGCTCTCATTCCCCACAAGTGTTCTGATATTGTACCAATCTTCTTGTCAAATGCTATCTCGACTTCCATTTCTCACCTGCAACCATTATCCTTTGCCACCTTGTGTCACTTTTAAAAATGGGCCTTGAAGACCTTTGTATTCTATGCTGCTTTTAACTAATGTTTGAAATGCTCTGGATTGTTTTTCCCCTCTGTTACTGCTCTTGCGCTCTGATTTAAGAGACTCTTAATTGATAAACCTCATGCATGCTCTGCAATGTGTTGCCGCTGTGCCAGTGTTTTAAAACTCTGATGTGAGGGGAGGTTAACCTATAATTATGACTATGAGAGCCAATGTGGTGTAGTGGTTAAGAGAGGTAGACTCGTAATCTGGTGGACCGGGTTTGCGTCTCCGCTCCTCCACATGCAGCTGCTGGGTGACCTTGGGCCAGTCACACTTCTTGAAGTCTCTCAGCCCCACTCACCTCACAGAGTGTTCGTTGTGGGGGAGGAAGGGAAAGGAGAATGTTAGCCACTTTGAGACTCCTGAAGGGGAGTGATAAAGCAGGATATCAAATCCAAACTCCTCCTCCTCCTCCTCTTCTTCTTCTAGTAGGACTGTCGGGGAGGGGGAACCATGTATTCAAAACTGATATCTTTGGAGGACAACATAGAAATGTAATAAATTATGTAAAAAAATTACTATATGCAAATATTCTCAGTTAGCCTATTCATACAGGTTACAGAGCTGGGCCTTCCTGGTATAAAATTTGGGGCACGCTGGCATATTATTTCAGTGTTGTCGTTCAGAATACGCACAGCACTGCCAGTAGCAGATCTAAAATAGATTGTTTTGCATCCCTCCTTCTGTGGAAGCAATATGGGAAGCCATACTTTGCTCAGGAAGAGTTAAGTTTATTTCACTTGACTTCATATGGCGGAGTCACTTCCTTTGCCAACCCTCTTATTAAAGCTCATTGAAAAGGTCAAAAATGTGGCAACAATTTATAAACACCAAGGAGACAAGATGGTCCGTGACAGCTTCCCAATTGCAAATTATATCTATCCAGAGAAACAGGGAAAAGATGACATGCCATAAAGACTAATGAGTTTTAAAAACCAGGCTGTTAGGAGAGCGATCCTGGAGGGATTAATTCACACACACCCCTCTGCCTCCCAGTTCCAAACTTGTTTTTGCTGATTAGGTGGTGGTACAACCCAGAAGAGAGAACCAGAGGAGCTGAAGCTCTGCAGGATGGCCTCAAATGAATGCAGACAGCAGTAGGCATAGGTCAGGTGGATTAAAGTGATTGATGCTCCTGCAGGAATACTGAATAATGCTTCACTCCAGAAAGATGGCACATTTATATGCAGTACCTCGGAACCGCAAAGGCAGAGAGAGGAGGGTCAAATAATTCAAAGTGAATTAGGGAAGTCTCAGATGGCTTTTGTAAGATTTGGTCCCAATGCATGCCACGAAGAATTACACAAAGACAAACTGCTCCAGCTGTATCTCAGGAAGCTCAGGAGAATATTGTTTAATAAGCAAGCAACTCAAATGTCTGCTTCTTTGATGATATGTTGGAGGAGACTCTTGAGAGTCCCATGGACTGCAAGAACATCAAACCTATCCATTCTTAAGGAAATCAGCCCTGAGTGCTCACTGGAAGGACAGATCCTGAAGCTGAGGCTCCAATACTTTGGCCACCTCATGAGAAGAGAAGACTCCCTGGAAAAGACCCTGATGTTGGGAAAGATGGAGGGCACAAGGAGAAGGGGATGACAGAGGGCGAGTTGGTTGGACAGTGTTCTCGAAGCTACCAGCATGAGTTTGACCAAACTGTGGGAGGCAGTGGAAGACAGGAGTGCCTGGCGTGCTCTGGTCCATGGGGTCAGACACGACTAAACGACTAAACAACAAAAACAAGTATCTAAACACTCCAAACTTTTTATTTTTCCTTCTAATATAACCAGTGTTTTGCAGATATTAATACAACATTGTCCATACCCATTAGATTGTTATTCAAAACTTTACTTGCAGAACTTCCTTCAAATCCAAACAAAAACATCAAAGATACATCTGAACAGTTTCATAAGACTTATGCCTGTCCAAGGCATCTTACAAAATATGAAATAATTCCAACAGACCTAGAAGCAGAGGTCTGTCTCTCCCCACAGCCTGCATTCCAGTCTGCATTCTGCCTTAGGCTGTTTTTCTGGAGAGCTTTGTTTACACATCCTCACTTTTCACAGAGTCTTGAGAACCAAGAACTAGCCACCACACTTCCAAGATGGCAAATTTGCAATTCAATACTTCTCATGTGATCTAAGGTTGAACACTCACGTGTTAGCTAGCAGAAAACAACAATAGTTAATTATCAAATCAGTTAAGAGTCCTATGCTTGTCTTCAATATAACCCCATGGGGAAACCACATGTTCATTAATAAACTAAGCTATTCCTATTTCAATGTCCATTACACCAATTAG
Organism: Podarcis liolepis; assembly: GCF_965112155.1. Lineage (NCBI taxonomy): Eukaryota > Metazoa > Chordata > Lepidosauria > Squamata > Lacertidae > Podarcis > Podarcis liolepis. Next base: position 21,523,988 of record NC_139560.1, read on the forward strand.
ACTTAACACAGTAGAGTCTTGGGATGTCATAAAAATTGTTTGAGACCTTGATGAGACCCATGGGCCACCACTCCAGATTTAAGGCTTTAAATATTTAGACCAGAACTTTGAATTGTGCTCAGAAATAAACCAGCAGCCAGTGAAGATCTATAGACTCTGCTGAGCCCCTGAGCTGTTCTAAACATTGCCATTAACACAGGTCCCATACACCCTCTTACTTGACTTTCCAGTATAACATTGATTCATTTATAGTGAAAGGAATTATAAAATGTATTTCCAGGCAAACCACTATCTGGAACAAGGTCATGTTTCTTGGAGTGTTTGTACGGGCTGTCAGTCTTTTGCTGTGATCAAATCATTTCTTCCTTTCAAGACTCCATCAGTACTCAGCTCTTGTACACATTTGCTCTAAACTATTTGGAATCTGTCAGCATCATATATGCATATTTTTTTAAAAAAAACTTATGCTTGGAGTCGCCCTAACTCTGCTAAGGCTCTCAGGCAGAAGTTATTTTGCATAAAAGGAACAAGTGTCAAGTATTTTATGGTCATCTGTGAATGTGCCTTGTAAAGAAAATTACAGGGAACATGTCTGTAGGGCAGCCTACTTTAACACTGTACAGGACTTTAAATGGTTTGCAAGAGGGAGAGACTGAGAAAGTGACTTTGTCTCCATTCCCATCTTGAGTGTCTGATGCCCTGTTCCCCCTGCCGTGTAATTTTGTAGAGAGATAGATTTAATGGAAACTAGTGGTATAAGACGAAAGATTTATACGATTTGAAGAGAAACCAGAGTGGTGAGTAAATATGTTAATTTTCATTTCTCATAATATACACATTTTTGCAAAGCAATTTTCCTCAACATAGTGTATTGTCAGTACTTTTCTTTCTGGTGGTGCACAAGGGTACGCTGTACCATCATCTTTGTGAGGGGGAAGGTGATGGGAGGGTTTTCGAACCCCCTCAGAACATCACGACTCCTTTCCTAAGTTGGGCAAACACTTCCTGGACTTGGGGAAAGAGGTGCAAGTCTGTGTCATAATGGCAGAATGTTGGATGGTATAACTTTGTGGTGGAAACAGGCATACAGTCAGTTACTCAGAGTATGGAAAAAGGTATGGTGTTGCAGCAAATCATTTTATTTTCCTGCATCATGTAATAACTATATACCAAGATCTTAATGAAGTTCCAGTAAAACGTGTAATTGTTTTACATGTAATTGTTTTTCCTAGCCAGATTTAGGTTTGATGAGGCCCTAAGCTACTGAAGGTAATGGGTCCCTTTATATGTCCAGCTGTCCTTTGTCAACAACAAATTGTTGCTTTTGTGTGTGTTGAATATACGCTATATGGTAATTTATGGACCTAATAGGTATCTAAAGCCATTTGCACATAACAAAATATGTATTTTATCAAAGTAATTGTTGAACTGAAATAAATTAAGAAGAAGTATACTAATAATGAAATACAATTAAGAAGTATGGGGTGTACCAAGAGAGTGGGGCCCTGAGCTATAGCTTGTTTAGCTTATACATAATTCCGGCACTGTCCCGAGGAAATGTTACACCCAGGGCAACCACCCAGAGTACCAGCACCATTTTTCCCCTAGAGGCAAAGCACTGTGTATTATGTATGTTATTGTCACTGATACATGGGTGTTTTGTGGCACTCTGTCCCAGTATATGCATTTTGTATGCCTCACTTGGCAACAGCATTGCAAAATTTGGAGAAGTGTGAAATTCAATGGACGGGTGTGTTTCAGGTGTCTTCTTATTTAGGAGAGTACAATTTAGGTAAGATCACCTTTAAATGCAAGCTGATTTTACTTTCTCCTCCATCCTTCCTGGGAACAGCAGTAGAAGCAAGGCAATGATGTTTCTGAATAACACTTTGTAAAAACTGTGGAGTGTGAAGGGGGGATTTGAAGGAGCAAAAGGAGATGTTTTCACAGATTGAGAGGAGGAGGCTGTTTCAGAGACAGGAAACAGGATGGTACTGGAAGACACACAAGTGTACAAGAGAGACGAGAACAAGGAGGACAGATGAGCTTGCATATAAAGGAAAGAGTAGTCAAGAGCAGAGATGAGCATAATCTTTATTTCCCTAAAATAATTGGTGAGCAACACTGAAATAGGGTTTCCACAAGGGATTGATGGATCTGTCTATTTGGTTTCTCTCTGTGTCCCATTTTTCCAGTCTAAAATTCAGTTCCCATCACCTCAACATTTTTTAAGGGCGGGAAAAAGCTAATGAAAACCCGTCAGCATTTTAGTGCAAAATTATCCGAACAAGCACATTTTTGTACAGAGTTTTGACTAATGCACCATTTTTTTGCAAGTAATTTCCCCTACTATATTATTTTCATCAATATATTCATTTTAATGCACAGTTTCCCCTAACGCTTGCATGCATATTTGTAATGGTTGTTTGGCTGGGGAAGTGCATCACAAAATGCAGATAAGTGTAAATTGCAAAGGATAGTTGTGTTTTGGTTTGCATGTTGTTTCAGGAAGTGCAGATTTGGAAGATCGGCCTTTAATGTGAACTGAACTGAATTTCTTGTCCATGCTTACTTTGTGTGAAGCTGGAAAAACAGACTCTGCTGATCATGTTCTTTTGCATTGTCGCATGCATGGTGACTGTGGAAAGAGGATGATCATTCCACAATTGCATTTTATTTGCTTAACTAGTTTATTTATTTATTAGATTTATATACCGCCCTTCATCCGAAGATCACCAGGCAGTTTACAGTATAAAAACACAAAAAGTCATAACAATGCCCTACCCCACAGTTTAAAAAGTCATAGTTTGTTTAATTATCCAATGGCCTGGGAGGAGTGTTTTCACCTCCCACTTCCCTGGGGATAGCATTCCACAAATCAGGAGCCACTGCAGAAAAGGCCTGTGTTGACACCCTCTGCACCTCTCGTGAAGAGACTATGCTCTAAATTATGTATTCAGGTCTGTTGGTCCATCGCAGTACCAAATAATTCATCTGTATACACAAATGTCCTCTAATGTGAGGATGATACCCTTTTGATTCCATAAGATCCATAACTGGAGAATGAGTTCAGTATTAGTACAGGATTCATTAATTGATTGATAGAAGTAATGTGGCTGTCTGCATTGAAAAGTGTGATATAATCCTATGTTGTTGGTATCCATCTGCTGAGAGACAACGGAGTGCGCTTCCAGGGCTGAAGTCAAACTGCTGCGTTATCAGCACTGAAGTGACCTTCCCAGGGCGCAAGGCTGGGCAATGTGTATGGAAGTCCTGGGCTGCCCAGATGACAGGACCCCCACCCTCTTAGCCTTGCTGACGTGGTCCCAAAGAACGCAGAGTAATATGTTTGACACCAGCTTGGCTGCAGGAGTTGCTGGAAGGAGGCATACAAGGCGTCATCCAACTATCTTAGGGACTCCAATCCAGCTTTGTCCTTCCTTTGCCCCTTTCTTTTCCAGAAGATATCCCACAAGGCAGTGGAGGTTTAGGACCAGAGTTTTCCTTCTCCTAGATGAGCTACCTTCCCAGGCTGACGAGCCCTATCTGCCCCTGTGAATGACAATAACCAAATTTACCAGCTACATTCAGGTTTGTAAAACATCTGCTAGATGCATGGGAGTGGAGTGAGCTAAAATAAAGCTAGTGACCTTACAGGTTATTCTGTCCATCTTAGAAATAGTTACCCCAAAGCTACTGATCATAATTTGTAGGATACCATCAGTCCTTCAGCAAAACGAGCCCTTCAGCTCCCAGTGATCTGCCATAAATAGTAGGGATGTTTGAGCTGGCTTAGAGTCTCAAGATGTTCAGAAGCATTTATTCACCCCAGGCTGACACCTCACAAAGCATACAGAATTTATATGCCTATCCATAGTAATATAAGCAAGCCCTTTACAGCTCCTTCTGTGATACAATATCCCTACGCTCATGTGAAACCAAGGTGCAGATCAAAACGAGCAAAGACCTCGCACACATCTGTTTTTTTATCGCTGTGTGTACATGCAGAGCAAACACATACACACACACAGCCCCAGCCAGGTGAAGCTTCCCGGCTTCCTTCAATGCAACAAAATGCAGGGCAATCTAGTTGCAGTTTGCATGTTTAGTCCTAGCTGGACTTTAACAAAAATGAAAAATATAAAATGGAACCCTTAAAAAAAACACCCACCACTTTTCTTGCAAACATGGCAACCTGACAATTTGACTGCAGAGCATCACTCTTCTCTTTTTCTCCTGGGATTGCCCTGAGGCTGAAAGGTTTGTAAAAACACAGCAATTCTTGGATGAAATACATGGCTGCCCAAAAAATGTACCAAACATTATTTATTATTGATAGACAGTCATAGATATCACTAACCCTGGTGTTCCCAGATCTGATTTTAACTGCTGGTGCAACCAGTAACTCTTCTTTTACTTTTGGTACCTGGTAACCTGAGTATTTTGATTTCTTTTCTTTGATGTTTAGTTATATTATCTATATAATATAAACAAACAAGTAAATATATAAATGTAACAGCAGGCTGAGGGGAACCCCAACATTTGTGGAAGTGCAGAAAAACTTTGGGGGGGGGGAGACACAAAACAGTCCAGTGAACGTGGACCAGGTTCAATGGGTATGTTTTGAAGAAAATGGAAAATCAGAGGGAGGAGGAATAAAATAAGAGCGTCCTGGGAGAGGACATGGCTGGAATCTTGAATGGAAGCATTGTACACTGCAACTTTTAGTTTCAGGACCTACTTGTCTTCTGCTCACAGACAGTGATAACTGTCTATGGCAGTGTGTGAGAGAGATAAAGTAGTCAAGATATTCAGTAAAGCCTGGTGCCACCATATAGCCTGTCAGCACTGACTCTCACTCTGAGCACAACATACCAAGTGGCTGGGTCTGTTAAGTCACCTTTTACATGTCCAAGAATCAGGGCTGTCTAAAGCATACACGGCGCCGGGATGCAAAGATCCACCCGGCGCACACACACACCCCAGGTTGCCCAGTCCCAGGTGCGCAGGAAGGCGGAGCTGGCCAGCCGACTCAGCATCTTGCTCTCTCAGTCGCCCCCGAACTCATGGCACAGAGCCACTCGCAGCAGAAGAGCCTGCTGCGGTGCTCCAACTGACGGGCAGGCTCTCGCCTGGACTCAACTCTTGGGCCCCGGACTCCTAGCCTGGCACCCCTGAGAGCCTGGCACCCGGGTGCCCCACACCCCTAGCACCTATGGGTAAGACAGCCCTGCCAAGAATGTCCCAGAGTGGTGCTACTTTGGGCACTCTAGGGCACTGTGAGGAAGTAAAATGCCAACTTCCAACCATAAGAGGAGACCAACCAGAAGGCATCTTACCCAAGGCATCCTCAAACCTGGTGCCAGCCTTGAACGTTGTGCCAAAGAGTCATCTGCACTGCCTATTTTGCAAAGTCAGTTCAACTCTGCCTTAAATGAATATTAAAAGCAAATCTTCTTTTACTGGTACCTGAATTCAGCCCTCCCTAGCCCCTGGTAAGTTGGCCATTCTTGGCTTGCAGGTAAAGCTTATGCTTAGCACGGATATAGACAAGAACTTATGCTACTGAACGAGCTTGTATACTCAACTGGCTCCCTTCCTGAAACATTTTCACATTGGCTGTGAAAGCTGATTCACGGATGTTCGGTTCCTCCAATCATCTTTAGCCACAGCACCTATAAACTGCTGCTCCAATATTGTTTGGGGTTTTTTGTTTTTGTTTTTTTTTAAGCCTGTTTTCTAAATATATCTTAAATGCATCCTGGCGTCATATATCAGTGAGTCATCAATACATTATTTATAATAAAACGCAGAGGGAGAAATCATCTGGAAAAGCAAATCAATACTGAGCATAGAAACTGACTAACAGCTGCAATGATAAGATATCATGAAGGCTTGTTAGAAATAAATTGTTCTAACTACTACATACTATTTTTAATCCCAGCAGATGTATTGTCTTGAACGGTCTTTTTTTTTTATTTTATTTTTAATGCATAACAGAACAAAGGTTGCCAGAATCAATATGAGTACAATATGGTCCCGAGAGCATTATATCATACCCTATCCTAATAAACAGACACATCACAAGTAAAAGTACAACCAAATAGAGATGTTCACGTAACAAATTGCTTCTAGCCCGACGGAACTACGGGGCTTCAGACACATTTATTTTCTGCAGCACAAGCTGCTAAAATAGTGCATATAATAAATAACTGTGGGTTGCTTAAAGCAGTGGAGATCCTATAAATCAAAAGAGAGACAATTGCCACAGGATGCAAGGAGAACTGGAGTTAGAGCCTTCAGGGATCTCAATGGAGTCATGTTTACTGATGTCTCACAAAGCTGTGAATGCAAATATGTACTTTGCAAGCTTTGCTGTGTGTTCCACAACTGGAAAATGAAAAAATTCCTTCCAGTAGCACCTTAAAGACCAACTAAGTTAGTTCTTGGTATGAGCTTTCGTGTGCATGTACACTTCTTCAGATACACAGTGTGCATGCACACGAAAGCTCATACCAAGAACTAACTTAGTTGGTCTTTAAGGTGCTACTGGAAGGAATTTTTTTATTTTGACTATGGCAGACCAACACGGCTACCTATCTGTAACTGAAACTGGAAAATGGTTCAACTATGTTTCCCATCCATCCACCCACCCAAAGGTGTATCTACATCCATGAAATGCTTTTTTCAAGGATTTGTCTGCCAAGAACAAATATAGTTTTGGACTAGGATCTGGGGAGGACTTTTCTCTCTCTCTCTCTCTCTCTCTCTCTCTCTCTCTCTCTCTCTCTCTCTCTCTCACTCGCTCTAATAATTCTTATTAGTTTTCAATCCAATAATAGCCTCATTATAACAATGCCAAATTATAATGCAATTAATAATACCAATCACTGGTGCCAAATTATACAATTTAGGTGGCCCTCCGCATGCTAGGACTGATGGTTTGATGAGTTACTTTGTTTCTGCGTTCCAAAATCTTATAAAATTCTATTACGCTCCAGTCAAAATTCCAATCCCTTATATCGCAACTGCAGTTTTAATGACTTCCATTCGTAGTGACACATTAAATGAATTCTACACCTACAGATGAAGCATTCAAACTCTCTCCTTCCTGTGTGTGGCAATTATTTTGTCTGTAGCGTTTTCTTTCTGTCCTTGTAATATATTGTGTCTATCTTTTGTCAGTTGTTGCTGTTCCCCAGCACACCTTGGGCAGTGCTAGTGTCCCATTGCTGTTTCAGAAGTTCTCCATTGCTCCGTCCCTGGTTCATTGTTCAACAAATCTGGGCAACCCTCTCCCCAAAAAAGCTCAACAACTCTTGGCAATGACAACGGGTAGATCACTGCCAGTTTTTTTATACAGGGAGTAGATTGGAGTTGGACGTGCCTGTTCTAGAGTACACTTTCAGCTCATGTGGGATGATAGCGAGGTCCAATAATCCCATGAAGCTGAAAGAGAAGATGGACAGCAATGGGCAACTCTTCACCAGGCAAATTCAACTACTACAGTTGATCTCACTGAAGAACCCCAAATAAGCTTCCAAGAAACCATGAAGACTATTGGTCTGGATCTCTGCAATAAAAGAACTACCAGACAGTCTACCCATACTCTGTTACTAGGTTAATGCTGCTGCAGACCTAAATACCCCAATGAAATCAGTGAGACTAGGAAGCTGGCAGACCAGCTAATCATAGAATTGTAGAGCTGGAAGGGTCATCTAGTCCAACCCCTGCAATGCAAGAATCTTTTGCCCAATGTGGGGCTCGAATCCATGGTCTTAAGATTAAGAGTCTCATGCTCTACTAACTGAGATGAATCTGCTGGATGCAATTTCTAATTCTATATTTTGGGTAGGATATATTATCCATATACTTGAATCTTCTCCAACCTGGTGCCCTCCCATCATCCCCAGTCACAACTGTTGTGTTGGCTGAGGCTGGTGTCAGTGGTATTCCAAAATATCTGGAGACCCTCCAAGTTGAGGGAAGCTGATGTACTTCTAAAAAATATTTTAATGGTGTCTCCACAATAAATCTCTCTTACAGGCTGTGTTCATTCAAATCTCTGCAGGAGACGTGACTACCTCATATGGTAGTTAGCAGTTGTGCTCTGTGGCCCAGAACCATCCATACAATATTGCAAACACATGGTAAATCCAGAAAGAAACATGACCCAGAGAGAGAGAAAAACATGCTAAGGGGTGGGGAATGTATTCAGCTGCTGATAATGGATTCTTCCTCACTCAGGGAGAACTGCATGGTTCATCAGGTTCCTACAGTACACAAACATAGGGCAGTTTAACTAGAACTGGCTTCCCCCACCTGTCCTCAAAGCTGACTAAAGGTCCAGTGTGGCCAATTGTGACTCTGTATGCTGTATATGGTGCAAGTCTTGGTTATAACTCTTTTGGCAATATTTGGAAAGGTGGTTTGGGGGTAAGAAAAACGACGAGAAAATGCTGGCGGTTTTCGAGGCTGGAGTGTCAGGCTTCGGGGAATCAGACCGCTCCCCCAGTGGCAGTAAATTAGCAGATCAAATGAAAGGAGCTTTCTTACTAGTTCCTTTAATAATCACAGTGAGAGACAAAGGAATGCATATCTCTCTAAAAGTGGCGTTGCTCCCAGTAAAGGTTTTCCCCTCTGTCCCCATTAATCTACGTCACTCCTACGTCGGGTAATCTGAGCTTGTTGCCACTGCACTTTCTGTTCTATCACTTTCAGAGACTGTCTAGTCTTAGGGAAAGCAGGGTCAGGAATGCTTTCCAAATCCAGGGAATCTGCAAGCTGTCTCTCTCCTGGTGTTTATTATTCTAGCTGTTCCTGACCCAGTATTTCTCAGCTTTTCTCCTCTGGACTATGTCCCTCTGCAAACCACTGTTCTAAATCAATACTGTCCTCCTGCCCTTAGAAAGGTTCAGAAAAAGGGGGTGCTCTCCCACCATTCCTCCTGGTCCAGTCCCTGACATAGAGAGGCAAAAAGTGTAGTATCTTCAAGCGCTGGGTGTCTTGTCCCCATACTTCCCTCCAGTTGTAAACCCCGATGGATGAATTGTATATGGAAGAGAGAAAGGAGGAGCCCATTGGGCCCATCTCCTCTGTCACATCCTCACCATCCAGCTCCACAGCCACCCATGAACCGGATGGGTCATCTCTGCAGCATGTAGGCTCCTAGCACAAATTAGATCCCTGATTGTGCTGAGTATAGTCATACCTTGGTTGCCGAACGTCTTGGAACTCATACGTTTCGGCTCCCGAACGATCAAAAACCAGAAGCGAGTGTTCCGGTTTTTGAATGATTTTCGGAAGCCAAATGTCCGGTGTAGTTTCCGATTGGCTGCAGGGCACTCCTGCAACCAATCGGAAGGCGTGTCTTGATTTTCGAACAGTTCCAGGAGTCGAACAGACTCCCAGAATGCATTCTATTCGAGAACGAATGTACGACTGTACTGAATTACATGGGGAGCCTGCACAGAGCCATACAACAGCAACAGCCCACTAAGGTGGCTGGGACAACAGGCATCCTCCAATTTACCCACTCATACAATTCTCACTGAAAGGGCTGTTTGATAATTCAGTATTTGTCCATCAGCAAATCTCTTATCAATTGTTCTACATTTGCTGACCCTTTCCCCCACAGTGGGGGGTGGGTTATTTGTTTTATCACATCCTGTAAGACAGTAAGCCAATTGGCAATAAAATAAAATAAAAATTGAAGTAATGTATTTGTATGGTTCAGGGCCCTCAGATGTACTGTGAATCCAATGAAAGTTTGCAAACAGCAGGTGTCCATTCTGTAAGCAACATGTTTCGCCCCCAAAGCACGGCATATTTATAAAATAAAGGGAATAAACAATATTGTTCTAGATTAGTTAGGCGATGGGACAAGGATGATTGCTATATCAACAGGTGGTGTTCCAAAATCTTAATAAGCAAAGTGTTTCGCAAGGCTAGATCCACTACGATCATCCTACTTTCAAATTTTATATGGCTCATCTTTATCAATAACAGAATCAAAAACAGAAGATAAATGGCTGAAAACTGCTGCATGTTTGCCAAAATACTCTGTATAGAATATTATATCATTATCATTATTATTATTTTAAAAAATGGGGATTAAAAAAACTATTAAAATCATATATTAATAAATGTTTATGTATGTGGTCCCTTCTTTTTGTCTCAGAAACTTGGATGGAATATGCAACCAATTGTCTAGAATACCAAACTATAATTAGGGTAGCCTTTCGCCTGTTTATTCTCTACCAGTGACATTTTCAAATGAGCCTTCAGGAAGAGCTTAGGGTGAACGAACATACTGGCAGGCGTTTGAAACTTCTGCACTTGCAGACAGCAGACCAGCATTTCCTTACTAAAATGTCAATAAGCTAGACATCATATGTCATGTCACATTACCTCTGAAAATCTCTTTTCTTTATTTTAGGCTGGATGTTACATCCCCGGAAGAATGAATTTGTGCATGTGTATGCATACGTACACAAAGGGCATTTTGGTAGGCATATATAAAATGGACACACCAGGGTGAGGCGAGGAGATTGGGATACGGCAGAAAGTAGGAATTAATGGGCAGTTATCTCAATGGAGGGATGTAGAATATGGGGTGTCCCCCCCCAAATACTGATATTGGGACCTGTGTTTTTTAACTTGCTCTTTGTTGATCTAGAGCGGAGTTATTCTGTTCCACAAAATGGCTAACCATTGGCGACTGAAGTTCAATAGGTAGGTGAAGAGCCCTAACTGTGGGATGCAATGGTGTGAAAGGCTTGTCTCTTGCCGTGACAGTTATTACCTCATAATGGAGTTGGTACTCAAACCAGGGCCTAAAAAAGATTGAAGTTGGCATGGCAGGGGGGGGGGATATGAAGAGAGAGGCACAGGTGGGATCAGGCAGTGAAAGGATTTTGAGATAATAATAATAATATTTATACCCCACCCATCTAGCTAGGCTGCCCCAGCCACTCTGGGTGGTTTCTGTTATGTACTGAAGTTCTCACCCTGGGCCAGCAGGGGGATACTGTAGATAGTTATGCAAATAAAGGATCGAAAGTGACGTTCAATGATTGGATAGTTTTAGAAAATTGTTACAGTTACGTTGTACTGGAGCTCTATATAAGCAGGCTGACTGAACCCTTCAGTTCAGTTCTGTTCTGGCCTCTGAATAAACAAGAGCTGTTGAAGAATCGCTGTGTCGTCTGATATGTTCACCCAGAACTTAACAGTTTCCAACACGTACAGAAAGAAAATAAAACATCAAACACTAACAACATTCTGATCCAATATAAAAAAGTCACACCTTGACCTGAAACTGGAAGTACTTGGAGGCTGAACTTGAATCCACGTGATTTTTAAACCCTGCATGTCTTCGCATTAGATATCCATTTTATAACATGTTCTAATTATTATGCATCTCAGCCAAGAGGTGTTGAACTCAGACACTTAAAACAGTAATAAACCCTTTTCATTGTAGCCTTGCTAATGATTGCTAAACAAAACAGCAGGTCTCCATACGATGTCAGCTAATTTGGGTGATAAAATTACTGTTAAAAAAGAATATGGGGTACAGTCCTAGGTTCTGGCATTCCTCCAGCGTTTAATTAGACCACTGCTGTAATGCCGGTAATCTTTCTGCTTGTCTTTTATCCCCAAGTATTATATAAAATCTCCCAAACTACCTTTTTTTTTTTAAAAAAAAAGCAGACTCCTGTGACTTGGCTCTCTATTACGGCTGTCAGTATAACTTTTTCTTTTTCTTTTATATAAGTGCCACTGTGACCAGCCAGAAAAAGAAAAAGAAAAACCTGATGAGTTTCATCTCAAAGTAAGACTGCATTTTAAAAAGAGAGAAAAGAAATCTATTATACTTCAGGTCTTGCTATTGATTTTTTTTTTCTTCTTCTGATACAGCCTACCTATTCATCCCACTCTGTCCTGATCTTGTTAAATACCCATAACCCCAGAAAAAGTGACAGGAAAGAAGGGGAAAGGGTATCTTAATTCTTCATTGGGCCTACATTAGCAGAAATATTCCCTCTAAGACAGTGGTTACCAAACTATTGGGGACCAACACCCTCTTGGTTCCATAAACACGTATACCACTCAACCGTCCCAATTTAAGCAAGACACCCCAGAATTATAGAAGCCATTACCAGCTTCTGACTCGACCCCGGAATGCCCTGTTTTTTGGGTGGGATTCAAACAGCACATAGTGGAATTCAGTAGCACAATATTTGTGGAGATCAGAAGGCTACTGGGGGCTGCTAGTCATGATGGCTACAGGCTCACAACGTACATTTAAAGCACTATGATGCCACTTCAAACTGACACTGCTTTCCCCCAAATAATTATGGGAGCTATAATTTGTTCAGGGTTATAACAGCAGTTAGGAGACCTCTATTCACCTCACAGAACTACAATTCCCAGAGTGGTTTAGCAATCAATCCCTCTTCACAGAAAACTCTGGGAATTTTAGCCCTGGAAAAAGGAATACAAGTCTCCTTGCAAGTCTCAGCAAACTTAAAAAAAATAAAATACAGTTACTTGAATTCTTCTGGGGGAGCCATGATTGTTTAAAGTGGGATCAGAGTGTATTGAATGTATGATGTGAATGAGACCTAGACAGCCCTTCAGCCTAGTCTAGCAGGTTTCTTCATATTGTCTTAGAACGGGAAAATATTAAAACGTAGACACTGACACAAACATCCAGTGCACATTTGTATATATTAAAGCTTGCCTTCCATTCAGCTACAGCTTTTAAATTTATTTTTATTCATTTTTGGATTTATATCGCCTCACCTTTTAGCAAATATCTCAAGGTGGCTTCCAGTAAAAGAGAAAAAGCAAAAGAATGAAACAATATAGCAAAAAAAGGCAAAAGACTAAATCCGCAACAAAGCGGAATAAACAAAACAAAAATGTGATATAACCAAGGGGCTGTCAAAACAATCATTCATTTAAACCAGGTAGCAAACACCGTAAAAGGTATATCATATCCTGTCAAATGCCTGAGAGAACAAGGTGGACTTTGTTGTAGTAGTTATTCATCCTAAGTGTGGTGTAGTGGTTAAGAGCGGTAGTCACGTAATCTGGGGAACCGGGTTCACATCTCCGCTCCTCCACATGCAGCTGCTGGGTGACCTTGGGCCAGTCACACTTCTCTGAGGTCTCTCAGCCCCACTCACCTCACAGAGTGTTTGTTGTGGGGGAGGAAGGGAAAGGAGAATGTTAGCCGCTTTGAGACTCCTGAAGGGGAGTGAAAGGCGGGATATCAAATCCAAACTCTTCTTCTTCTTCTTCTAAGGTCCCAGGGCAGATCACAACATTAAAGCACAATAGTAAAAAAGAAGTCACAGACAACCTCCTATCACAAAAATAAAGTGGGCCCTCAAATACACCCTTAAGTGTCAAAGGCTGGGTAAAGAGGTGCATATTCATCATTCACTGGACGCAATACAATGAAGGTGTCAGATGCCCCTCTGTGGGGAGAGAGTTCATAGCTTAGGGGCCACCACAGAGAATACCCTGTCCTGGGCTGCCACACCTTAAGCCCCAAGGGTGGAAGAACTACCAAGAACTCACCTTCTGCCAATCTCAGCACCCTGAAAGGGTCTGTACGGAAGAAGACGGTCTCTCAGATATGGTCATGAAAACATGAAGTAAACACCTGCTTCTTGTTTCTTTTCTCTGGGTCACAGTATCCCAAGTTTGCAGCCTGGACTAGGGTTGCCATACGTCCAGAATTTTCCCGACATAGCTAGAATAATGTAGTCAGAAGCAGTGTCCTGGCAAAAATCGCTAAAAATGTCCTACTCTCAAGTCTATGGTTGCATATATTCAGGTGTTTTTGTTTGTTTTAATATGAGATCGCCTACATAATTTTTTTGCTGAATTTGTAGAAAGATCTTTATAACAACAAAATAGCTGGAGCATCTTCATAACAACACAGTTATGAGAGCGGCAGAATAGTGCTGAGTGCCTTGTACGTAATTTAGCAGCAGTTTACAGTTAATTGTTCCTGCATGCAGCCTGAGATTTGTGTCACTTTTGGAAGGCAAAAGATGGTCTTAAGCTACCTTACTCCAGCTGAAGATGTGATTTTTTAGAGTAATAATGAATATATGAACCTCTATAGCATCTTACCAAAGACACTCTGATCACAGGTGCTTGTCTAAGACACTCTGTGCCGTAATAATCTTCTTTTCAAAACCAACTATGGCTTCCGCTCATATTATACTTCTCTTTTTTACAAAAAAAAAAAACACCCTCATTCAGCAGCAGTGTTAAATGAAAAAACCCACAAGGCTTAGAGAACTAGTTCACTGGTATGTTCAAAACCATTCGGAAGGTTTTTCAAGAGGACTGTATTCTTTCACAATAGGCCTGTGTTGAAATTAATGATGGTGGTGTCTTGGGCTCTTTAGCATTGTCCTCTTTTTCAGTGACCCGTCTGGAGTCAGCTGGCAAATTCTGGAATTGGATGGGATGTATTTTGCACTTTCTAACCTCGTGTTCTCCTGCTACCTCCTTCAACTCTAAACCATATGCCCATACATTAAATAAATAAAATTGGCAGAACATAAGAGACTTAGCTAGAACACATTCTGGTTCAACATGCTGTATGAAGGGATGTAGTGCTGAGCTTAATAGGGCTGGTGCCAAGGATGGGCATGCTTGTTGTATTTGCTGATGCCCATGCCCCAATAAGGAACCTCCTACCAATCCCTGGAGAAGGAGAAGGGACATCTGTATAGCTTGTCCCATCTTTATGTGAGGTAGTATTGATTTGGCCAAGAGAGGCAAGCACATAGGTAGCAGGAACAATGTGGAGAGGTGGCTTGTGCATCCAGAAAGGAGGGCCTTCTTAGCGCAACTTGCTCAAGGACTTCCCAAAAGCTGGAGCCAGACATAATTCCAACCCATCCATATTTATTTATTTCACTTCCAGGAACAATTTGAAATGTTGGTTGTTATTTATCAGACCCTAAAGGGTACTTGGAAGGGCTGCCTCTTCCCACCAGCCTGACCATGTTTTATGTCCCAGAACCACGTATGGCTTAGACACAGGACAGGGCCGTTTTTGTTGTGGCACCCAAACTGTGGAATACTACAGTACCTTGTGGTTAGAGTGCTAAATGGTAACACCCACTAATGCTAACCTGGAGTGTACCTTTGATTCACAGCCCCCTTCAGTGACTATTTTGGCTAGGCTTAAGTGTTGTTTATAAAGGAAGTTCAAATACAATGATTAAAAACAATGATTTGGGATTTGACTGTTGCCCGCCCAGACATGAATGCTATTGAATGATGGGAGGAGCTGGAGTGCACCCATTGCCCTTGTTCTGTCCACTGCATCCCTATTTCTGGCGCCACTGCCTTCCATCTGTTGGGGAGGTGAACTTCTAAAGCAGCAAGTCCTCTGTTTGTGGTTGTCCAGCGTTCTGAACATGTGTGGTGAACCTCTGCAAGTAGACTTCACGGTGCAGAAAATCAACTGAGAACTTTATCCAATACAATAAAGCATAGCTTTCACTGCCACTTGTGGAATCATTTGAGCTGTATCAGCATTTTGGTCTCAAGTCTCTTGTTTTCCTCAGGGGATCTGTTGCAATTAATGGTGTCTCTTTAAAAGAACAGATCATCTGGCTGGATGATTAATGCCTCTCAGCTTTGCAAGAACACTGAGGATGCTAAAATATCTCAGACTAATTAGAGAGGATACACGAGAGCCAACTACCAGGACTAAAGTTGGTAGTTGGCTCAACAAGAAAAACCCTCATACTGTATTACCATTGGGGACTATGATGGCAGTTTAGAGGATGAACCAGCCAGGAAGCTACTGTAGATCACACAAGGATCAATTAAATCCAGTGCAACCTAGTGATCAAACTATATAATGACACCACCCAGAGCCCAGTTTTTTGTTGCTGTTTTTTCTTCTTCTCTGACTACTGGGTAATATCTGGGCCCCTTGGAATCTTGCTTTGTTTGTTGTTTAGTTGTTTAGTCGTATCCGACTCCTCGTGACCCCACGGACCAGAGCACGCCAGGCACTCCTGTCTTCCACTGCCTCCAGCAGTTTGGTCAGACTCATGTTTGTAGCTTCGAGAACACTGTCCAACCATCTCACCCTCTGTCGTCCCCTTCTCCTTGTGCCCTCAATCTTTCCCAACATCAGGGTCTTTTCCAGGGAATCTTCTCTTCTCATGAGGTGGCCAAAGTACTGGAGCCTCAGCTTTACGATCTGTCCTTCCAGTGAGCACTCAGGACTAATTTCCTTAAGAATGGATGCGTTTGATCTTCTTGCAGTCCATGGGACTCTCAAGAGTCTCCTCCAGCACTATAATTCAAAAATATCTGGGCCCCTTGGAATCTTGCTTTAGTAAGTATCAAATAAATTGCACTCAAAAGATGTGTAAATCAAGCCTGGGTTTGGTTCCTCGTTGGACTTGCCTCCTTAGCATATTTTAGGGAAATTGCTTGATTTGGGACTGATGAGGTCTTTGTAATGAATTGTTTCAGAGAGCTGAGGCACGTTTGAGAACACACAGCTAATGTGGGATTGCAAATGGCTTATCAGCAGTAGTGCATTCTAGAAAGAAATAAACCTGTGACAACAATTACCAGCTCTTTCTTCTGTTGGGAACCAATATAGAACAAAAGTTTGCCCTTGCTTTTGAAAACATCTTGCAAACAGTTATTTGAGGTTTGGCCAACTACTGTCTTGCACAAGGGCCAGTCGGTATCAACAAAGTTATGGAATAATGTCCCATGTAATGTTTGCATTCGTTTACACTAACCCTTATTGGAGGCCTGGTTCACATGGTAATCCTGTGTCACCCTTCCAACTTCTTTTTTCATCTCTATGTAGTTTTTGAGGGAGAAAAGGTAACAAAAGCAAATCACTTTCCTCCACACCACCTCAAGACCAAGGATGGGGAGGCAGGGCCTTAGAGGCCTAATGGGCATTAAAGGAAGACCTCAAAGGTGCCACTGCCCCCAAAGGCATTGTGTTGTTGAGTCCTGGAGTCATATATACATTTTGAATGCTCTTCCGATGCTTCATGAGCCTGATAGCTCTGCCCAGAGTTAATCCACCTTCTATTAATGATTTTACTTGTATTGCTTTTTAGTTATGGTTCCAATAAGAACCTGCCCCTTAAAAATACCATCCCTAGCTGTAAAAAAACAGGGTTAGTGGACCTGTGGCCCTCTAAATATTATTGAACTACAACCCCCATGAGCCCCAGGCAGCATGCCCCAATGGTCAGGGCAGATGGAAGAACAATGCTTGGATGACCACAGCTTCTCCCATCTGTGCTGCAGAGAAACAATCCCCTATCATGAACAGTGGTTGGGTTAATAGCTCATCTGTTATTTCAGTAGGGGCCTTGGTCTGTTTCACAAAGAAACACACACACACACTCTGTGGATGTCTTTTTCTTTGGACTGTAGCGGGACTCAAACAGTGTGCTCTATCTAGCTCTTTTCTGTCCGTTCTCTAATCTTGCCATTGGAGACTGACAGTTTGCAGACATCCCCGCCCCCTTGGACCAATGCTCATTACAAAATGAGCATCTTTGAAGGCTGTAGATGGCAGCCACATATATGACTCTGGTCCTTCCAGTACAATTCTCTGCAGTATTTTCAGCTTCAAAAGCAACAGAACTCTCTCTGGTCTACTGTACCTAGAAGCCGTCCTAGTCTGACACCATATGTTGCATGCTAAAAACTACAACAACCCTCAGTTACTGAATTCTGGCTCCACACACCTAACTGATTTATTATTAAGAGTGCTATATACAGATTCCTGGCAGGCCTTTTATCACATGCCTGCAGCAGAGTTTGTTGTAGTCCCAGTCTGAAAAAGAGGGGGAAGGACCTACAATGATACTTGGTTATACTCTTGGGGACAGTGCATTGGTAATTTACTATATCTGGATGCAACACAATGCCTTTCAGTAACATGTCAAGTGCCACACCCTTGATGGGACCTGAAGCACCCAAGATGGGTACACTGAAGGTTTGACAACTGTTGAATCTCCTAAGCTTTTTATTGTAGCCTAGCTTGGCTACAAAAACAGGTTACAATTTAAAACCAACAAAAGGTACAATACATGTACCTCCCTGCCTCTTCTTGTCTCTGCTGGTCTGCATCATATTCCTGATTCTTCCTTCTAAAGAAATGGGGCAGAAGCTCTACAGATGGACATAGGCAGGTTAATGGTAAAGATTATAGTAAAGATGTCAACCAACCCTTCCTTGAAGCCTCTATCTTCAACAGTAGCCAACACGGTATCCTCCAGATGTTATGAACTACAACTACCATGATTCCTGGCCATTGATCATGCTGTCTGGGGTGCATGGGAGTTGCAGTCCACATCAGGTAGGCACCATGTTGGCAACTGCTATCCTAGACCTGGGTAACTTGCAGCCAATATTGAACAAAAAAAATTATTGGAAGTGCAAATTTAAATATATTTATTTATACATACATACATACATACATACATACATACATACATACCCAACCCACCTGGCTGGGTTTCCCCAGCCACTCTGGGTGGCTCACAATAGAATACTAAAAACACGATAAAACATCAAACATTAAAAACTTCCCTAAACAGGGCTGCCTTCAGATGTCTTCTTAAAGTCAGATAGTTGTTTATCTGTTTGACATCTGAAGGGAGGGCATTCCACAGAGTGGGCGCCACCACTGAGAAGGCCCTCTGTCTGGTTCCTGCAACTTCACTTGTCACAGTGAGGGAACCGCCAGAAGGCCCTCGGTGCTGGACCTCAGGCTCCAAGCTGAACAATGGCGGTGGAGATGCTCCTTCAGGTATACTGGGCTGAGGACGCTTAGGGTGTTAAAGCTCAACACCAACTCTTTGAATTGTGCTCAGAAACATTGGCAGCCAATATAGGTCTTTCAGGAAATTTAAAGGACGGCTGTGCCTTAGTTTGCATATTGTTTCTGGAAAAGTGTGATTTAATTAGGAACACCTGCCTTTAAATGCAGAGTGAACAGGATTTATTCCCAGTCCCTAGCTTCCACTCACCTTGACGGTGCACAGCTTACCCCTTTCCCTAAATGGCTTTGGTATGCTGGATGCTGCTGATCCAATTTGATTTAAGCCACCAGATCACTGCTGTGTGGATTCCTGTCTTGTCAGCCCCGCTCCTGTTTGTGAGAGCCCATTCCCAGTTGGTCGCAGTGTTTCTCTGCCCGTATTACTGTGGCATTTCATTAGCGGCTATGCTGCCATCTGTGCCAGGTTGCTTCTGCAGCTGACTCAGCCGTCCTTGTAATTTACACTGAAGTAGCTCTGCAGATTGTATTTATAGAGCTCAGGCTTGCAAGCTTTGCTCGGTCATCATCGACAGGAGCAAAAGGGTGGCCTGAAAAAAAAACATGTATTTTTTTCTTTTTTAAAAAGGCTGAGGCACACAAAATGAAAACTATTTTGCCCATGTTTATGCAATCGCAGCTTCCTGTGGGAGCACAGCAGAATTCAAGAGAGCTGAACCTTAAAAACAGCTGTGGCTTTTTCACTCTGGAGAACAGCACTGTGGATTCTCCTGTTTGATGGGTTCAGCAAAGAATGCCCTCCCACTTGCACAGCCCGCAGTTGCAGGCTGCGACCATGGAGGAGATTTGGTGACTTTCTCAGCGTATGTGTAGAAAGTCTAACTTGGAGGGTGGCCGGGGGAGTGGGGAAACAGCACTGGAAGCAGCAGTGAAGGCATTCGCCCTGAGCTAATACAACTGTCAGCCAGGTGGGCAACCATATCCTCCAAAGGATATGGCTCAGTTGGTAAGAGGTTATGTGACAGCACATTGGCACTCCAAAGTCAATTCTTCAGAACCCAGGAAGGTACCATATACTAAGAGAGCTGGTCCATTTATGATGGACAATGGCTGGCATCAACTGAGGTTCAGCTCTGAGGGCCTTCTGGTGGTTCCCTCACTGCAAGAAGTGAGGTTACAGGGAACCAGGCAGAGGGCCTTCTGGACAGTGGCACCCACCCTGTGGCATACCCTCCCATCACATGTCAATGAAATAAACAACTATCTGGCTTTTAGAAGACATCTGTGTGTTTTTTAAAGTAATACTTATTGAACAATCAAAAACTTCAAAATTTAAACATAAAATACAAAAGCCAAAAAAAACCTACAGAAATAAGAGGATACAAAACAAAACACATAAAAGTACACAATAGAAAACAGTTAACAAAATAGAAGAAAAAACACCACCCCCCCAAAAAAAATAGTATTTTCATATCTTATACTTCATTCACTAGTTTCTTGACCTCCTCACACCTCCCTTTTTGTATTCCAATTCAAATATTTAGTTCAGCAAATCCTTACCCTCTATCACTTAACCTTACTCAACATCTTAACCTATATTAACAATACATTTTCCCTGATTATCAGTCTATGTTTACATATTCTTATTAATCTTTTTACCAACACCGCTTATTTTCCATCCAACGTCCGTTTAACATTCATAAATTTTACAGTATTTCTGTAAATACTCTTTAAACTTTTTCCAATCTTCTTCCACCAACTCCTCTCCCTGGTCGGCTTTTAGAAGACATCTGAAGGCAGCCCTGTTTAGAGAAGATTTTCATGTTTTATGTTTTATTGTGCTTTTACTATTCTGTTGGGAGCCGCCCAGTGTGGCTGGGGAAACACAGCCAGATGGGCGGGGTATAAATAAATAATCATTAATAATAATAATAATAATAATAATAATAATAATAATAATAATAATGAACTCTCCAGGGTTTCAACCTTGACCCTTTTGTTTGCAAATGCTCTACCGCTATGGTGCCTCCCCAAGAAAAAACAGGAAGGTGTTATTCAGTCTCCTGAATCTCTCCCCATTTAACCCCCCAATTAAAATAATAAGTTCCAAGCTAAAACTTTGACTCAGCACTGACATATACAGAAGCGAGGTGTTGTAATCATCATAGGGTTTGTTTGCTCTAATTCTCTGTATTGTATTAGACTGGACAACACTGTAGCTGTGGTCCTATTATCCATAACCTGGCTATCTTCCAGGACCAGGAAACTGCCCTTCTCGTATATCTTGGTTTCTGTATCACCTCCTCCTAAGGGACTGAGGCATGCACCAGAAGTTTAAGGGAATAAAATGGAATGGGAGGGAAAGAACCCTGTGAAAACATACATGTGAGCACTTTCTGGAAGTTATTTGGGGACTTGGTGGACTTGTACAGGAAGGGAGCTACACACCTTTGACTTTGTGGGCTTTCTAGAGGCATGTCAAAGGCAGCCACTGGAAATGTACAATTCTTTTAAAAAATGCACTCCCAGTTGGCCTTAAGGAGCATGAAGAAATGAAACCTTCAAGGTATGTAGAGCCGAAGCCATTGCATTTTCACAAAAGGAACTTGGATGGTCCTTAGACCAGGGATGGGGAGCTTGTGGCTCTCTAGACGTTGTCTACAATTTCCATGATCTCTGGCCACAGGCCATGCTGGTTGGTGCTAATGGGAGTTAGACTCCAAAAACGTCTAGAAAGTGACAGGCCCCTCATTCCTCCCATAGGCTAAGCTGTCCTCCATCTGTCTTGTTCCACCACCCAGCAGTGGCGTAGCGTGGGGGGTGCCAGGGGTGCTGGCCGCACCGGGCGCAACATTTGGGGGGGCGCGTTTGGCCGGCCCTCCTCGAGGAAGCAGGAACCCCACTGTCCTCGGACCTCCTCCGAAGGCTGGCGGTGGGGCGGAAAGACCTTCTCCCCGCGCCAGCCTTCGGATGGCTGTCCTGAAGACTTGTGGTGGGAGCAGTGGCGTAGCGTGGGGGGTGCAGGGGGGCCTGCTGCACCTGGCGCAGCATCTGGGGGGGGCGCAGAAGAGACTCGAGTGCTAAAAATCCACGGGTTAGGGGGCGCAAATTACTTGCCTTGCCCCGGGTGCTGAGAACCCACGCTACGCCACTGCCACCCAGACATTCATAGGAGATTGGTACTTGGAAGGCAACTGCTGAAGGCCACTGCCCAAGGGTGAAAGATTCTTCTAGGAAATATTCAGGGAAGCTGAGGCCCAGCAACATTGTCTTAAGACGACTGCCAACTTTGAGGCAGACTGCGTGATGACTTTTTATCTACTCCTCCAATCATATCTGAGAATTCTGAGTTGATATGTAGAGGATTGTGCTGCTAAGAGAGCAGTCTGAATCAACTATTGGAGGTTGGGTTTTTCAATTATTTGTTCACTGCTCTGGATTTCTTCTTATTTAGGACTTAATTCTGTATCTATTTTAATATTGTTTTAACTAGGAGACAGGAAGCATATTTAGCAGCGAAAATGAAATTTTCAGAGTCTTTTTTTTTTAAGGCCATCAAGTGTATAGTAATAACTGATTAGGAAATTTCTCTGATGAGTCTACCGGTAATTGGACTTAGCCCCAAGAGATTTGGTTAATGATTTGGAGGCACTTTCCAAATTAATTCATGCTCAGAAACTAACTAGAAGCTTTTCAAGTCCTATTGTTGAGAATTTTGTCATGGAACTACCAGCACAATTCTTACTCTGGACACGTCAAGATATTAAGAGATTCATCCTTACCTCTGTTGTGCAACCAATGCTTGAAACATTATTTCCAGAGATTAAAACAACTGATGTCAAGATACAATCCAATGTCAGCTATTGTTTATGTCCTAAATAGAAGCAGCCACCCTGATTGTCATCCCCACCTCCTCTAAAGCAAAAATAGGATACAGGGTGTGATGCCAATATGAGAATATGCTGTATTGGACATGTGTCTTAATCACATTCAAAGTCATCTTCAAGATAATCCTGATTGGGAGCCTCAGCTAATTATCTTCTAAAGCAATTCTAATTTAGGTACCATGTCAGGTACCAAGTGAAACAGTCATGTTCGGGGAGGGAAGTGGACCTTGGGTTCCCCTTAATGGACCCACAGAAGGTGACTCATTATTTTCTCGAACAAGTAATCTTGGAATTATTACTGGGGCTTCTAACAGCAGGGTTCAAAGCAGTAGTTGTCAGTCTGATGGGAAAACAAGCTCTGCAGGACAATGACTCCAGATCATCATCAACAACAACATTAAAATGTAAGTTTGAACAAATCCACATCAATACAGTGGTGCCTCGCAAGACGAAATTAATTTGTTCTGCGAGTTTTTTCGTCTTGCGAGTTTTTTCGTCTTGCGAAGCACGGTTTCAATTTTTTCAAAAAAATCTTCAAAAACCTCAAAAAAGGCTACCACACCGCGTGCTATGAGTTGCTTCCCGAAGTCAAGTCGCAACTGCACTTCTTCAAGCAATGCACCCTGTATTACTGTAACGGTTTTAAGAAAAAGGAAACAAACTTGCAAGACGTTTCCGTCTTGCGAAGCAAGCCCATAGGGAAATTCGTCTCGTGAAGCAACTAAAAAAACGAAAAACTCTTTCGTCTTGCGATTTTTTCGTCTTGAGAGGCATTCGTCTTGCGAGGTACCACTGTACTTTATTATTTGCACCTACAACGGAGCCACCATCACCATAGCTGTGAAAATTCTACATAACCATCCCAATCAGATGCAACCAAAAAGTTTATATTTAAAAACCATATGTTGGTATAAGAGACAGTGTAGAATTGGGAGCTCCAGATTTTTGACTGTTTTCCTTTTTGAAGACGGTGCAAGAGAAATTGTTATATCACAAGATCATCAAAGAGAATTAGGCTGTGACTTTCAAGGTTTCTATGTAGGATAAAGACTGGACATCACATTGCTAGTTATGGGACCGAACTACTTGTTTCACCTTTCCAAACTGTAAAATGCATGCATATTTCCAAGAATGGTAGAATGGGTCATCTAGTCCAACCCCCCACAATGGAGGAATCTCAACTAAAGCATCCCTGACAGATGGCCATCCAACCTGTGCTTTAAAAAACCCCAGTGATGGTGAGTCCACCACCTTCCAGGGAAGTCCTTCCACTGTTGAACAGCTCTTACTGTCAGATAGTTCTTCCCAATGTTTCGTCAGAATTGTCTTTCTTGTAACTTGAAGCCATTGGTACGGGTCCTACACAACGGAGAAGGAGTAAACAAGCTTGCTCCATCTTCCATGTGACAGCACTTTAGATATTTGAAGACAGCCATTATATCATCTCTCGGTCTCCTCTTTTCCAGGCTCCTTCAGCTGTTCCCCATAAGGCTTGGTTTGATGACCCTTGATCATCGTTCCAGCTTTTCAATCTCCCTCTTACTGGCCACAGTGATCCATGCGACGGTCACCTCCAGGCTTGACTACTGTAATTCGCTCTACGCGGGGCTGCCCTTGAAGCTGTCCCAGAAACTCCAGCAGTTGCAGAATGCTGCAGCGATTCTCCTCACAGGTTTTCTGCCATGGGAGCATATTCACCCAGTGCTTTTCCAGCTGCACTGGCTCCCGGTGGAGTACAGGGTCAGATTTAAGGTGCCGCTTTTGACCTTTAAAGCCCTTCACAGCCTAGGACCCTCGTACCTACGGGACCACCTCTCCTGGTATGCCCCACGCAGGACCTTAAGGTCCATAAATAGCAACACCCTAGAGGTCCCGGGCCCTAAGGAAGTTAGATTAGTCTCAACCAGAGCCAGGGCTTTCTCAACACTGCCTCCAACCTGGTGGAAAACTCTGTCTCATGACACCAGGGCCCTGCGGGAACTGATTTCTTTCCGCAGGGCCTGTAAGACAGAGTTGTTCCACCTGGCCTTTGGCTTAACAAGTTTGATTCCCTCCTGCTCTTTCTTTTTCCTTTCTCCTCCTGTGAAGAGGCTGCATCCTAATGTTTTAATGTTATTTTAATCTTGTTTTTCAAATTGTATTTTAATCAACTTGTTTTTATTATTGGTTGTTAGCCGCCCTGAGCCTGATCTTGGTTGGGGAGGGTGGGGTATAAATAAATTATTACTATTACTATTATTATTACTATTATTATTATTATTATTATTATTATTATTATTATTATTAATTGTGGTGCCCAGAACTGGACATAGGACTCCAGGTCTGATCTGACAAAGGCGGAATAAAGTGGTACTATTATTTCCCTTGATTGGGACATGATATTTCTGTTGCTGGAGCCTAGAAAAGCATTAAGTGTGTTTTTTGTTTTTTGCTGCATCACCTTGTTGATGCATTTTAAGCTTGTAACCTAGATCCTTTTCACATCTACTACTGGCAAGCCAGGTGTCCCCCATTTAATATTTGTGCCGCTGGTTCTTCCTGCCTAAGTGCTGAACCCTTACATTTGTCCCTATTGAAATTCATTTTGTTTGTTCTGGCCCAGTTGCGTGTTGAGACGCCAGAGCCACCCCCTCGTTGAGAAATAATACACACAAGGACACTGATATTAGGTTAATGTTAATTGGGGAAATTTTGGCCACAACTTTTATTGATTACAGAATGTGAGCGGTATTGGCTTAGGCATTGAATGGACCCGACAGTATCTGACTCTGCTTAAATGGTCTCGGCCACACCGCTGCCGCCCCGCCCCCCCGCCAGCGGATTAGCTGGCCAGTCGCTGATGTGGCCAGGATCCCCTGGGCAGCGCAGGACTACGTCCCCCGCCCCTGGAGGAGAGTAGGTGGCCACGTGGTCCATCGCAACTCCTCCCCACATGGAAGTGGAGCGGATTTCTCCAATCTGTTAAGGTCATACACCAACTTGTAGTAAATTGTAACCAGCTTCTACAACTATTAGGAAGGTAAGCCAGGCCATTCGTAACAGGTGGTAAATGGGAAACATAAATGTCTGGATGCAATTCAATGTGTTATTCATCTTTAGTATTTAAGATTTTGACTGGCTTGGGGTCAAGGTACAGTGGTGCCCCTCAAGACAAACGCCTCGCAAGACGGAAAACCCGCTAGACGAAAGGGTTTTCCGTTTTGGAGACGCTTCGCAAAACGAATTTCCCTATGGGCTTCCTTCGCAAGACGAAAGCCCATAGGGAAATCTCCGGGACAGCTGGGAAGCGCAGCACGTCTTCCCCACTGTCCTCGGACCTCCTCCGAAGCCTGGCGGGGGGGCGGAGAGACCTCCTCCCGCCGCCAGGCTTCGGAAGGCTGCTCCGAAGCCGGGGGGGGGCGGAGAGGTTTTTTTAAAACCCCGGGACAGCGGAGGACTTCTCCGCTGTCTGGGGCGATTTTAAAATGCTGGCGGGCGGCAGCGCTGCTGCCCGCCAGCATTTTAAAATCGCCCCGGACAGCAGAGAAGTCCCCCGCTGTCCCGAGGTTTTTTAAAATGCTGGCGTCTTCCCCGCTGTCCCCGGACATCTTTTGAAGCAAGGGGTGGCAAGGCGGAGAAGCGATCTTCTCCCCTCCGCCCCTTGCTTCAAAAGAGGGGACAGAGGGGAAAGCGCGCGCGCCTGCCCCTCTCTCCCCGGACCCCTTTTGAAGCAAGGGGCAGCAACGGGGAGAAGCGATCTTCTCCCCTCCGCCCCTTGCTTCAAAAGAGGGGACAGGGGGGAAAGCGCGCGCGTCTTCCCCTTTCTCCCCGGACCCCTTTTGAACCAAGGGGCAGCAACGGGGAGAAGCGATCTTCTCCCCTCCGCCCCTTGCTTCAAAAGAGGGGACAGAGGGGAAAGCGCGCGCGCCTGCCCCTCTCTCCCAGGACCCCTTTTGAAGCAAGGCGCAGCAACGGGGAGAAGCGATCTTCTCCCCTCCGCCCCTTGCTTCAAAAGAGGGGACAGAGGGGAAAGCGCGTGCGTCTTCCCCTTTCTCCCCGGACCCCTTTTGAAGCAAGGGGCGGCAAGGCGGAGAAGCGATCTTCTCCCCTCCGCCCCTTGCTTCAAAGGAGGGGACAGAGGGGAAAGCGCGTGCGTCTTCCCCTTTCTCCCCAGACCCCTTTTGAAGCAAGGGGCGGCAAGGCGGAGAAGCGATCTTCTCCCCTCCGCCCCTTGCTTCAAAAGAGGGGACAGAGGGGAAAGCGCGCCTTCCCCTCTGTCCCCGGAGATTGCGGGGGAGGCAACGGGGAGAAGCAATCTTCTCCCCGCTGCCCCTTGCTTTAAAACAGGTCCGGGGACAGAGGGGAAGGCGCGCGGCGCTTCCCCTCTGTCCCCGACGGTCTCCTTAGGAACGCATTGATTGATTTTCAATGCATTCCTATGGGAAACTGTGCTTTGCAAGACGAAAAACTCGCAAGACGACAAAACTTGCGGAACGAATTAATTTCGTCTTGCGAGGCACCACTGTACTTACAGGATTGCCTTTTCTGATACCTACTGACTTGTGCCTTAAATTTGGGGGAGATGACCTTCTTGTCCTACCCAATGAGCATGACCCTCTTCGCACCGAGGTGCATAAGAACATAAAAAGAAGAAAAGCCTGCCAACTGCCCACCTGGTCCATCCTGTTCCCATGCCAACCAGATGCCTGTGTGAAACCAGCAATCAGGACCTGAGCACAAGAGCACTTTCCCCTCCTCCAATTTCCCGCACCTGGGATTCAGAATATCCACTTCCAAACTAAGCAGAGCATAGCCATCATGCTTAGTAGCCATTGGTAACTTTATTCTCCAAGAATTTATCTAATATTCTTTTAAAGTCATCCAAGTTGGTGGCCAAGCTGGTTCAGGAGCAAGTTCCATAGTTCAACTGTTTGTTTGTTAAATTTGTATACCACCCTTCAGCTAAAGATCACAGGGCAGTTCACAACATAAAAATACAAAATGTGCGGCAGGAAGAAATACCTTATTTTACCTGCTGTGGATCTTGCGATGGGACAGCTCCTTCTCCGAGGCAGCACTCTCTCCCTGTCTTTTATCTCCGACATTAGCATTGTTTTGCCAACAGTTAAAGATGAATTTACTTGTCTGGTCCTTCAGGGAAGCAGCTTTAGAGTTATTCCTCACCTGCTGCGCTTTGCATCTTTAAACAATTCTACTGATACCATTTCATAATTGCTGTTTCAAATGTTTTAACTCGATTGGGTTTTTTCCACTGTACATAGGCCATCCTGCTCTCCCACGGGAGGAAGGGTGGAGTCAAATAAATGTAATACACAACTAAATAAAATAAATACATGCTTCAGAGCATTCTTCACCAATGACCTTTTTTTGAGAGACTTCACAAAGCAAGTGTGTGTGTGTCAAGCTCAGTAGATACATCACTGAGATAATTGTGGAAATTGGAGAAAGGGAATAATTCATCCAAAAACAAAGACTTTTTATTTTAAATCTCTTTCTAAAGGGAGGGAAACATGATTACTATTAAAAACAATGAAGATTCTTGCGGCGACTTTTAAGACTATATGCTGTGAATGGATTACCTGTCTGTCCAAGCATATGTATCCGTATTATTAGCCTGAGGCTGTTTCATATTCAGTCATCCCTTACGCTCCCAACCAATCAATGTGTTCTGTAGGAGAGGGCATCCTGCAGATACTTTCCAGTCAGGAGCTCCATTCCACACAATTTCAGTCGGAATCAGGCCTTTGGTGTGGCGGCACCTACTTTTGCAACTCCCTCCCATTGCATACTCCGACAAGGGTCTTCTCTGTTTTCTTTTCAGCGCCTGCTAGAGACATTCCTCTTTCAATAAGTCTTCTTAGAATCTTTGTCCCAGTTTGGAAATCTGTCTTGGATCCAAACTGATCTGAATGTGCTGCTGCTGTTGCTTTTATACAGGGGAACACTTGCTCATGTGGCGGTTTTGTTCCTGGCTGCCACATGCACAACTCCGTTCTACCCCTGCCCCCTTTCTGCACGTGTGTTCACAAGTCACAGCATGCCGATCGCACACAAGCAGCGAGTTGCCTGTATTTGTTTTTAAACTTTTTAAAAATAAACGTTAACTGTTTTCATATCTATTATAATACAGTGGTACCTCGGGTTAAGTACTTAATTCATTCTGGAGGTCCATTCTTAACCTGAAACTGTTCTTAACCTGAAGCACCACTTTACCTAATGGGGCCTCCTGCTGCTGCCGCGCTGCCGGAGCACGATTTCTGTTCTCATCCTGAAGCAAAGTTCTTAACCTGAAGCACCATTTCTGGGTTAGAGGAGTCTGTAACCTGAAGCATATGTAACCTGAAGTGTATGCAACCTGAGGTACCACTGTATTATATTGTAAATCACTTTGTGGTGTGTCATGGGAATCAATCAACTCATGAAATAGATAGATAAGGTCTACCTCAAACTTCTGCCATTTTGGGTTTTTCAAATTGTTTTTATTAAAGACTTTTCTTGGGTTACAAACTTCTGCCATGTTGTGGCAGACGCCAGGAAATGAATCTGTATGTGTGAAAGCAGCTCCAAATAAATTCATATGGGAAATAATAGGGATCCAATCCAATCCCCACCCCTGCACCCCTCTACCTTTTTCAGAGAACTATTGTCATGATCAGGAAGGCAAAAGTTGTCCAGTCACTCTCCAGTTACTTTCTGAAGCAAGGAAGACTGCAGAAACAGCACATGCATATATTCATGAAGCAACAGGACTTGGTCTTCAGCGCCATATCCTGAACTGGATTGATCACCCTTAAGTGACTCACTTGCCGCGTTTCCATTAGCAATTTCTTTTATGCAGATTTTTTCCCTCTCCTCCTGGCATGTAGAGGCTCCCTCAAGTGGCCATTTCAGCACCTGAAGCTGAATTAATCTTAAAATTAGTCAGGAGAAAGGCTTGGGGTTTCAAGAACAGATGCAGCCAAATGCAGAAATATGGTCTTCTATGGAAGAATGCAGATTTGTTTTTAAAAGTCTGGTTCAGAATTGATGATAAGTTGCTGCAAATGTTAATGCTTTCCTTACCAAAAGCGTTTAGCTTGATGATGAGAAACATGAAGATGCTCATAGCATTCGGTCGTAAGTTGTATCGCTTATAACCCTGGGCAGCGCCTCAATATATGGATCAATACATAGCATGCTAGCAAAAACAGATGTTCATATGGTATGGAAAGAGGGAATAATATCCACCATGAAATCTTTGTAAGATAATACAGGATGACACTAGGGCCAGACAATACCAAGCTACACAGAGCAATGGCCTGAGTCATAGAATCATAGAGTTGGAAGAGACCACAAGGGCCATCGAGTCCAACCCCCTGCCAAGCAGGAAACACCATCAGAGCACTCCTGACATATGGTTGTCAAGCCTCTGCTTAAAGACCTCCAAAGTAGGAGACTCCACCACACTCCTTGGCAGCAAATTCCACTGTCGAACAGCTCTTACTGTCAGGAAGTTCTTCCTAATGTTTAGGTGGAATCTTATTTCTTGTAGTTTGGATCCATTGCTCCGTGTCCGCTTCTCTGGAGCAGCAGAAAACAACCTTTCTCCCTCCTCTATGTGACATCTTTTTATATATTTGAACATGGCTATCATATCACCCCTTAACCTCCTCTTCTCCAGGCTAAACATGCCCAGCTCCCTTAACCATTCCTCATAAGGCATCATTTCCAGGCCTTTGACCATTTTGGTTGCCCTCCTCTGGACACGTTCCAGTTTGTCAGTGTCCTTCTTGAATTGTGGTGCCAGTGTCCTCCTTGAATTGTGGAGTCAGTATAAGGTTTTATTTTTTCCTAATGGACAGGAGACACCACAGGTCATCTTCATGTCATACAAAGATGAGGAGTGGTTTTCAGGCTCCTTCCATTTCCTGTGTCCCACACTCCTCCACATTCATCATCCTGAACCATGGCTGGACCATGAGAGTCTGCAGCTCTCTTCATGTGTTACTTGTGGAGGGCAAGTGTGGCAAAGGGTTGTGGGGCAGTGTGGTATAGAGGCTACAGTATCGGACTAAGGCCTGGGAGACCAGGGTTCAAATCCCACACTCAGCCATGAAGCTCACTGGGTGGCTCTGGGCCAGTCACAGCCTCTCAGCCTAACCCACCTCACAGGGTTGCTGTGGGAATTACAGTGGTACCTCAGGTTACAGACGCTTCAGGTTACAGACTCCACTAACCCAGAAATAGTACCTCAGGTTAAGAACTTTACCTCAGGATGAGAACAGAAATCACACGGCGGCAGCACGGCAGGCCCCATTAGCTAAAGTGGTACCTCAGGTTAAGAACAGTTTCAGGTTAAGAACGACCTGTGGAACGAGGAGGGCAACCAAAATGGTCAAAGGCCTGGAAACGATGCCTTATGAGGAACGGCTAAGGGAGCTGGGCATGTTTAGCCTGGAGAAGAGGAGGTTAAGGGGTGATATGATAGCCATGTTCAAATATATAAAAGGATGTCACATAGAGGAGGGAGAAAGGTTGTTTTCTGCTGCTCCAGAGAAGCGGACACGGAGCAATGGATCCAAACTACAAGAAAGAAGATTCCACCTAAACATTAGGAAGAACTTCCTGACAGTAAGAGCTGTTCGACAGTGGAATTTGCTGCCCAGGAGTGTGGTGGAGTCTCCCTCTTTGGAGGTCTTTAAGCAGAGGCTGGACAACCATATGTCAGGAGTGCTCTGATGGTGTTTCCTGCTTGGCAGGGGGTTGGACTCGATGGCCCTTGTGGTCTCTTCCAACTCTATGATTCTATGTTTCTATGAATTAAGTTCTTAACCCGAGGTACTACTGTATATGTGGAGCGGGAGAACCACCTCAACCTCTTTGGAGAAAAAAGGTGGGATAAAAAGACAATAATCAATCCATCCGTCAGTTTAGAATATTTCCCCCCGCGCACACACAATTTTTAGCCCTGAAATTCTCTCAAAACAGCTAAAGATTCTTACAATAAAAATCACATTCAGGTCTGGTATCAGGAACAAGTATATCATTGTGTCTCTATGGTGCAAGGATTGTTTGTGTGGCATTTCCTATTGCTGGTCTACAATGGTGACTTCCTAGGCATCAGAGCCCACTGGAATCCTCCAGGGAGGCAAAATGGGTGTGGGGTGTGTGTGTTTGAGTATCTGGATCTCGCCCTGTGCACGATGGAGGCAAACCGTTCATAATTTGCATTTAAGGATTAAGATAAAAAGTAGAAACAAAACCCAGAGCTTTGTTTTTTCTAAGGGAAATGGGGTATTCGAAGAGAAAGGCTGCCCCTTTTACGCCAACCCTCACCCTACAAAAACAACTGTCCTTGCTGGCAGCTTCCCTCATGCATCAGTCAACAAAAACGCATCTCTGAGCACGAAGACCTGTTGGCACAGGCAGCCACTCATTCAAAAATACCATCTGTGCTTTCATGAAACTAGCAGCAGTGACAAAGTGCATGTGAATTCCCAGTATTCATAATAATCAAACAGTCTGAAAAATCCCCTTCATAGAGCCAGCTTCCCACACTAGGAAGCTCCTTCGGTATTAAAGCCACCAGCACCAGACATTTCTGTTCCAAACCATGGTTCAGCATGACTGTGCTGGTTTACAGATGAAAGATGGCCACCGATTGGCTCACCCCCTAGTCCTCCTACAGCCATGCTACCTGGGGATAAGCTTTGGTTTGGCTTTGCATTATGTCCAAACCCAAGCTCACGGTTTTTTCCTCCAGACCAGTTTCCCAAACTTAGGTCTCCAGCTGTTTTTGGCTACAACTCCCATCATCCCTAGCTAGTAGGACCAATACAGTGGTGCCCCGCAAGACGAATGCCTCGCAAGACGGAAAACCCGCTAGACGAAAGAGGTTTCCGTTTTGGAGGTGCTTCACAAAATGAATCTCCTATGGGCTTGCTTCGCAAGACGACAATGTCTTGCGAGTTCCTGCTGGTTTTTTCCCCTCCCCCCCTTTTTCTAAGCTGCTAAGCCGCTTATCAGCTGATCCGATCAACAGATAAGCTGCTAAAAGCCGCTAATAGCGCTAATAGCGCTAATCCGCTAATCCGTCAATGGGCTTGCTTCACAAGACGAAAAAACCGCTAGACGAAGAGAATCACAGAACGGATTCTTTTCGTCTTGCGAGGCACCACTGTAGTCAGGGATGGGAATTGTAGTCCAAAAACAGCTGGAGACCCAAGTTTGGGAAACACGGCTTGAGACAAACCACAAGCTGTGACCACAGTTCTTGTTTTACCACATATGGTTTGTCTGGGGAAGGCAAAGCATAAGCTCATTTGGGGATGCAACACTGAGCATAGCCTTTCTCACCGCCTCTCTCACTTACTCTAACTTAAATAAACTTATAAAAAAAACTTTTGCGTGTCTGTATAACCCTCACAATTGGAAGCCACAGCAGTGGCTGTGGCAGAACGAGGAAGGAAGTTTGGGAAACACTGAAATGGCCTTATAAACAACTACCGTAGGTGTATCTTTATTTTTTACATAGAGCCTTAGAAAAATGTAAACTGCAGCCATCTAATGGTGAAGATGGGTACTACACTCTTCTTGTAAACCAGCCCAAGAGGTTTTGCTGTAAAAGAATCAGATTTACACATTGGGTGCTAATTTGTTATACGTTTGTATAATTTATCATATGCTGAGGAACAAATTCATGCTTGGGGTGCTGGCTATAGGTTTCCTCCCCTCGTCTGACTAGTGATGTTGTGCAGCATCCCAGGATACAACCTGATCTTTCATCAATCAAGCCCAGTTTTAAACGTCCTGTTGTCCCTAGGTGCCATTCACGAGAAAGTCCTGGCATTCTGACAAAGAGCACTAGAAGGTAACTGGACATTCCCCCCCCCCATGCTCTTTTAATAAATGGAATGGGGATTTTATTTTATTTTAAATCATTTTTTAAACTCGTTTTGCATTTGAACATTGGTACCCACGCGGGTGGCGCTGTGGGTTAAACCACAGAGCCTAGGACTTGCCGATCAGAAGGTCGGCAGTTTGAATCCCCGTGACGGGGTGAGCTCCCGTTGCTCGGTCCCTGCTCCTGCCAACCTAGCAGTTCAAAAGCACATCAAAGTGCAAGTAGATAAATAGGTACCGCTCCAGCGGGAAGGTAAACGGCATTTCCGTGCGCTGCTCTGGTTCGTCAGAAGCGGCTTAGTCATGCTGGCCACATGACCCAGAAACTGTATGTTGGCTCCCTCGGCCAATAAAGCGAGATGAGCGCCGCAACCCCAGAGTCGGCCACGACTGGACCTAATGGTCAGGGGTGCCTTTACCTTTACCCATTGGGCATGTGTGCTTCTTCTGTTATGATAGAGGAGTATATGTTAACCTCTGCAGGCTAAAAGAGAGAGAGAAGAAAATGACTGAAACAATGTGATAGTATTCACACAAACACCATGGAGTGGTTACAACCCCTGTGTTACAACTCCCTCTGTCCTGGGGGTGGGGGGTGAAGAAACCCATTTGGAGGACCAAGACCGATCTGACACCGGAGCTGCCCCCGCTACAATCCTGCAATCGCCCTATGGGAAAGGTGGGGCACTGTTCTCTCAGTCTAGGAGAGGTGGCTGCCATTGCCCAGTTGGAGACCTGAAGAAGGCTGCCCATGCAAGGAGCACAGCCCTTTCAGCAGCTTGGCTAGAGCGGCAATTAAGACAGAGACTCAGGAGGAAGTAAGGTCTGAGAAGGACCGAGAGGAGGAGAAAGAAGGTGGAGGGAGGAGGAGGGAGGATTTCCCTACTGGAAATGGGAGCACGGAGGTGTGTGGTATAGTGGTTAAGAGCGGTAGACTCGTAATCTGGTGAACCGGGTTTGCGTCTCCGCTCCTCCACATGCAGCTGCTGGGTGACCTTGGGCCAGTCACACTTCTTTGAAGTCTCTCAGCCCCACTCACCTCACAGAGTGTTTGTTGTGGGGGGAGGAAGGGAAAGGAGATTGTGAGCTGCTTTGAGACTCCTTCGCGTAGTGATAAAGCGGGATATCATATCCAAACTCTTCTTCTTCTCTAATTTACCAGGAACATGGGGGATGAGAAAATGCCCCTGGTCCACGAACCGCATGCCACTGATCAAACATTTACTCAAACATCTTGAACAAGTGTAAGAAGCACTACACTTTCCTAGCTACTGCGCACCAAAATTCTCCCCCCCTTTCCAAAAGTCTAAGAGTAAGGCAGAGAGGAGTAGGGAAGTGGCTATAGGAGTGAAGAAGCATTTCTACTCCCATCTTTCTACCATCCAGAAAATGGAAGCCTTGTGTTCGTCACAAAGCAAAAACAGAAATCCAGTGGTTCAAGTAAGGCAGGCTTCCCCAAACTCAGCCCTCCAGATGTTTTGGGACTACAACTCCCATCATCCCTAGCTAACAGGACCAGTGGTCAGGGATGATGGGAATTGTAGTCCCAAAACAGCTGGTGGGCCAAGTTTGGGGGTGCCTGAAGTACGGTATGAACAGTTATGCATATTCAAAAGTGTTGTCATGAAACTGACCTTGCTATCTAATTTACATACAGTGGTACCTCGGGTTACAGACGCTTCAGGTTACATACGCTTCAGGTTACAGACTCCGCTAACCCAGAAATATTACCTTGGGTTAAGAACTTTGCTTCACGATGAGAACAGAAATCGCGCCGAGGCGGCAGCAGGAGGCCCCATTAGCTAAAGTGGTGTTTCAGGTTAAGAACAGTTTCAGGTTAAGAACAGACCTCCAGAACGAATTAAGTTCTTAACCCGAGGTACCACTGTATTTGGAAATTGCCAGGCATGTGTATCCACTAGAGGGCCAGTGTGCCATAGTGGTAGAGTGTTGGACTAGGACCCAGGAGAGCAGGGTTCAAATCCTCACTCAGCCATGAAGCTGTCTCTGGGTGACCTCAGCCTAACCTACCTCTTAGGGTCGTTGAGGGGATTAAATGAGGAGGGGGAAAGCCACGTATGCTACGTCAAGCTCCTTGGAGGAAAAGGTAAACTATAAATGCAATAAAAATAAAATAAAATTACAATAGAAAAGGATGTGGAAATGTCATTCTGATGGTGTCAACATTCCTGGTGCTGCTACTAATCCAGGGACGTTGCTATTGATCAGTGAAGGCTTGTGATCTGCCTAATTACTGAAGGCTGGGACGCCAAACAGCATGTTGAGACCGACTTTCCAACTGTGACATTAACTTTCTAGATGATAACTTCTTTTCTATTTGTTTTAAGACTCTGATAATTTGGGGAAAGGGAGAGAAGCAATTTCATGCCTCAGGTATAATACATATTGCAGCTTCTTATCCCAAACTGGCAGTAAAGCTACAAGACACATTGAAACTAATATACATTCAAAGGCTTTTGCTACTAGAATAGTAAATTATAAAGTAATTGCAACAAGGCCCAAATGTTTGAAGTCCTAAATGCTGCATTTTAATATTGCTTAAGATTCAGGTCCATAGGTACAATCTCTTTTGACCTTTGGCTTAAAAAAAGGCCAGAACATTTCCCCTCTTTTTTCTTCTCGCGCCATTAACTGGCTGGTGTTAATTTCATTTACACCTGGCTAAGCAATGGCCTGTTGTCTTTGTTCATGGAGTTTTCTTGGTAGGGATACTGGAGTGGCTTGCTGGTTCAAATTGATGCTTTTGAATTATGGTGCTGGAGGAGACTCTTGAGAGTCCCATGGACTGCAAGAAGATCAAACCTATCTATTCTTAAGGAAATCAGCCCTGAGTGCTCACTTGAAGGACAGATCGTGAAGCTGAGACTCCAATACTTTGACCATCTCATGAGAAGTTAAGACTCCCTGGAAAAGACCCTGATGTTGGGAAAGATTGAGGGCACAAGGAGAAGGGGATGACAGAGGATGAGATGGTTGGACAGTGTTCTTGAAGCTACCAACATGAGTTTGACCAAACTGCTGGAGGCAGTGGAAGACAGGAGTGCCTGGTGTGCTCTGGTCCATGGGGTCATGAAGAGTCGGACACGACTAAACAACAACATCAAGCAATGGCCAAGGAAATGACTCTTCCAGTGGGATGAGGGTCCACAGCTCAACCGGAGATTATCTGTTTTGCGTGCAGAAGGTCCCAGGTTCAATCCTTGGCACCTCCAAGTAGGGTACAGAGCCATTTGAAACTCTGGAAAGCCAGAAAGCCACTGCCAATCAGTGTAGACAATATTGGGCTAGATGGACCAATGGTCTGACTCAGTATACTGCAGTTTTCAACGTTCCCAAAGGGGAATGTTAACAACAGAATAAGCTACACTTTCCGCTTGCCCCCGCCACCTAACAAAAATATGCAAAGTTCATTGCGCAGTTTTTCTAAAATGCTCAGATATTAAAATAGAGCGAGATGTCAAGTACTGACAAGCCAGTTGTTCCCCTATGAATTAAACATATGCTTTAGAACAAAGCTCACAGTATCATTTTAATGATATATCTGTTGTTGCTTTTGCTCGTTGTTCTAAAAGCCTCGGCACGTTCTCTCCATCTTTTAAATGCTCGCGACTGCCTGTTCCACCATTCAGTGCAGCAGTAACAGACACGTTAATTGAAATGTTTATGGTCCATTATATTCATTCCATGCCACAACATCTTCCCAACTTTTTAAAAAGAAGGGGAAGTGCTTCATTTGCCAAAGACAAGGATTATTGCTAGTCCCTTTTTTGTAATTGTGGAGTAATCAGCACTTTACATTCTATTTACATTTCAAAGCAACAAGGAGCCCTATTCAGCAGCTGTGTAATTATGTTTCATTTGCAGATCACATTCACTCTCAAATAATATTCTCCTGGTGGTCCATGGTGTGTGTGTCACTTGTGCAATAGTATATTATTATTTCCTTTATTGATACCAGGAGTTATGCAAGAGGGCAGCACTTGACAGCAGCGGTGGATCTTTCTTTCAGCAAGTAGTCAATCCAAATTTCCGACAAAGGCATCTGTTAAGATGAGAATGAGACAATCTGGGAGATGCTCAGCTGTTGCTGAAAACACCAGCCACCTTGGCTTGAGGCCTTTCAAAAGACCATGAAGGCCATTAAGTTGAAGGAGCTCCTAAGCAAAGTTGGTTGTATCATTTCCCAGAGCTGGTGAAAACGAACAGTACATTCCTCCTAAATGTTCTTCTGTGCAAGCTTCTTTAACAGGACCAAACAAGGTTTATGTGAGCTTCTGAGGGACCCGAAATGCTTCCTAGGGCTCAGTGTTCAAGAAAAACAAATTAGAAAGGGGGGAAGCAGGTGTCCTTGAGTAAATGTGTAGGGTTAAACTCTTGAGGTAGGTTTGAAGATGGCAAGAGAGTTTTTTTTGTCTAAAGTGAAATGGTTGGTGTGATCAGAGAGGAGTGTAATGTTTTTAATTGCCATCTTTTCATTCATTTGTATTATTTATTATTATATCCCGCCCATCTGGGTGGGTTTCCCCAGCCACTCTGGGCAGCTTACAGCATATATAAAAACATAATAAAAATTCAAACATTAAAAAAAACCCCAGAATATCTTATACCTTGAGCTTGTATTCTTTTTACTGATGTTTCTCTCTGGTTAATCACCTTTGGAACCAATTGGTCAAAGGGCATAAAATAAATAAATATCTAAAAAGCAAAAAAACCAAAGGGTCTGCTGATTTAGGACCCCCGGTTTCACCCAGGCAAATTACAGATAAACAAATGGGTGGCATTTCCTTTGAAACCATAAAACTGATCCTCCTCCTGCCTCAGCCAATATCAAGTGTTTTGGGCTGCAGTAATCAGCCATGGCATTCTATTTGTACCACACGGCATGAGGCAAAACACTACCTGAAACATTGGATAAATCTTTGGAATGGATAAATCTTTATCTTTAAGCAGATAAATAGAAGCGGCCATTTTCCTCTCAAAAATTGCCTGGTCATTCTCTTGAGGCATTGCATCCAAAATTACAGAAGGAATACTGCCAGGCAACTGAAGCCAATGACAGCCAACCCCGTCCACATACAAGAAAGCCCCTGGGAATGATGATGCTTCGTAGTGTATTGTTCCCATGGGGCACTTCATCCCAAAATGACAGATATTTCTGCTGGGCTGCTGAGGGCAGCTAAGGTCGCAAAGCCTCTTTCGCCCCTGATAAAAACCAAACAATAGCTCTTAGCTGCCTAGTCTTTTAAGGTTTCTTTTTCTTATGTATTTTGTGTTTATCTTGTATTTTTATGTTGTGAAAAGTCCTGAGATCTACAGGCGAAGGGTGGTATACAAATTTAATAAATAATAACAACAACAACAACAACAATAACAATAGTCTGCCAAGGGTACTTTGCCAAAAGGTAGACAGCTGCCTAGTTATGCAAAGTGATAGGTCTGAGGTATTATCTTCTTCATGAACTTCTGACTACTTTTCAACAATCACTGGATGATTTCCCCCCCCCTTTTTTTAAGATCCTTGGATCATGTCAGGCAGTCATGATTTAATCAGTTCCTGACAAATTTCCCTTGTCATTCTGCTCATTTACCTGATTTACAGCACCAGTTGGTACCATTCAATTTGTTTTTTGACTCCTTCCTTTTTTAAAAGCTCCTATTTTAAGCAACCAGATGGGGGAAGAAGCAAATTATTGAAGGCTGAATTCTCACCTCTCATCTCGTGGGCTGGCTGCCGCTGTGTGAACTGTGAAGTTAAGGACAAGAATTTAATTACATTTCATAGCCTCGGGCAACCGTTCTGACCACTGAGAGATACAAAACCGATAGTCCGAAAATAATATACTAATAAGATTCTGCCAACTGTGACTCTCCCCAAGCACCTTACATGAAAGAAGAAATTATAAATTTAGACTGAAAAATAGGATTAACACCAAAACAGGAGAAGTGTGTGGCTTTAGATCTGCAGGTGCACATTTTACCGCAAGGGTGGGGAACCTCCGACCACTAGGCCGAACCTCAGCCACCAGGCCTCCCCATTTGGCCCGTGAGGTAGTTTTCATGCCCCAAACTGGTGTGGGACACGTAAGGGAAGCAGCTAAAGCAAGACTGAATTCCCCATATGCCAGCTGGTTCACAGGGAGCTCAGTTCTGCTACTGTGAAGAAATCCCTGGGCTCAGATGACTCAGAAGTTTCTTGTTCTTCATGTTCACCGTATACCAGCCCTTCCTTTCAAGCCGCTTTTCGCACTTGGCACCAGCCGGTGGACCTCAGGGTTCATGGGGAAAGCCAATGCAGGTCCCACAAAGTCCAAGTCCTTCTGGCTCCTCAAGAGGACGGGGAAGAGTGAAGACGTGGGGGCAGTTTGCAGTAAGACCTAATGGAGACCGACCAACTAAACCAGTGGAAGTGCAGACAGCCCATTGATTCAGGTGCATGGAAGGGACTTTCTGGGGCATCACACTTTGGTATAAAGAATGGGAGCAGATTGAGGGACAGTACAACGTGGGGCTGGATGGATGCCAGCCTTCCAGAATGTCTGTGGTGCATATACATTTGTGCTAATAAAGAAAAGCAATCTAATGTGCAGGTGTTTTCACCTTCCTTGAAAATTAATAGCACCCACTGGGAAGACTTTGAGGGTGTGTTCATGTTACCTCCTTGGAGAGCAGTGAGGTTTCCCCCATCCTGCAAGTTTTACATCTCTTTCCCTCCAAGCTGCTCCCATCCCCAAAGCTTCAGTTCACTTTTGTTTTGTGTACAGACCCTCCAAGTTTCTGATCTGATCCTGGAATGTCCTCTTTGTCCTTGGGATGTCCCTATTTTCATTGGGGAAGTGATGGAGGGTATAGAGTTATGCAACCCCTGAGCAATCTGAAGGCAGCCCTGTATATGCAAGTTTTTAAATGTTTAATGCTTTGTTTATGTTTTTATATAGGTGGAATCTGCCCAGAGTTGTTGTTGTTATGGAATAGGACCTCCCTATTTTCATCACAGAAATGTTGGAGGGTATGTGTGTACACACACCAGGGGGTGTTGACGTCTTTACCCTACACAAAGGTGTTGACATCTTGGTTTAATTAGGAACAGCAGAACTCCAAGCAGTGTGGAGCTGACTTGAGAAACAGCACATTCACAACAGTAGTATAATGAGATATAGAATACACATGCATTTTGGATAATGATGTGCAAACATGGATTAAACAAAAACATAGCACTAGAAATGCAGTGAGTGCCGAGAAAACCGGAGTGGGAACTCAACTTGAATTTCCCCCTTAGGATGTTTAAAACAGACTTCTAAGTATACCGTGTTTTATATTGCAAATCTTGGTGGTTTACATGATGGAACAGTCCAAGTACTTGTACGTAGTGATGAGGATGAAGGTTTTGCTTCCAGCTTTCATTCATTCCTCTAGCTCTTTAAAAATGCTAAAGAAGAAGAGCATTGCATTTATTTTCAGGGTGGATAATGGGGAGAGAAATTGCTTCTGTTTTCACTAAACCAGAAAAAGGACTGAATGCCAGCAGCACAACCACTTTAAATCTACAGGGCATGGCACAATCGATGCCAGGCTTTCTGCTGATGCAAGGTAAAGCGAGGGAGGAGGGAAAGAGGAAACTGCTGCAAAATAATCTCAAATGGGAAAATTTAGCTGTAATGGAATTTGACTTTGGCAGCAAACAGCAAGCGAAATTACTTTTGATGTCTAAACATCTGTCTGTCTGCCAAGCTTTAATAGATAAACAGGCTACTGCATGTTATGCTAAATTGTGTACATTAATGAGCAGGCAGTAGCCTGAAAAGCTGGATGGGTGTCTCGTGCCAATTTGCACTGTGGGCTCATGTGGGATTTCACGGATATTTAATTCTG
This sequence comes from Podarcis liolepis, assembly GCF_965112155.1. Taxonomy (NCBI): domain Eukaryota; kingdom Metazoa; phylum Chordata; class Lepidosauria; order Squamata; family Lacertidae; genus Podarcis; species Podarcis liolepis. The sequence goes on from NC_139560.1 coordinate 21,565,463, forward strand.
CCTCAAAAATGGGGGATTGTTAGAGCCAGTGGTTTACCACAGATCTGTGGGCAAGCAGCCGATCTGCAATGAGGAAGTAATGAAGAAATGGTAGCTCCGCATTGGAACTTTATGGTTCAGTTGCATCTAGGCTATGGCTTAGGAAATACATGGGCCAGCATCCACAGAACTATTTCAAAGCACAGCTAAGGCGTACGATAATAAAAGGGCCCCTGTAGACCATAGAAGCATCATAGATTGGTGGTGGAGCATGTGTCTTGCATGGAGAGGGGTCCAGTTCTTTGGCATCTGTGGCCATAGCTGGGAATACCCCGACTAAAACCCTCGGAAAGCCACTGCCAGTCAGTGTAGACTACAGAATCACGGAACTGCTGAGTTGGAAGGGACACCAAGGGTTATCTAGTCCAACCCCCTGCAATGCAGGGAACTCAGCTAAGAGGGGCCAGTGGGTCTGACTTCCTATGTTATTATCCTTCTCCAGTAGTTAAAACAGAGAGGAGTCTGTTAAAGGGCTTTGTGGTCGATTAATCACAGGTTTTTGTGGGCAGGAAGTCAGCACAGCCTAACTTCCTCCTGGAAGTAGTAGTTGGGAAGGGGGAGGAGCCAAAGCAGTTCCTGTTCCTTTTACTTGCTCTGAATGCAGATTTCCTGGCTCAGAGAGGCGCAAGATCAAGGGTCAATAAGCAGGCTCTGGTGATCAACTAAGTGGGGACTTGCAAGGAGTTTGACAAGCGCTAGATTATGATTACCCCTGATGCCAGCTCTGGTTTCATATTTTGTATTTCTTATGTACTGAGTTGAATAGGATCCAAACTGCAGCAGTCTGATTGGTCCTAGAACAATAGGATCCAAATTGCAGCAGTCTGATTGGTCCTAGAACAATAGGATTCAGAATGCAGCAGTCTGATTGGTCCAAGAACAATGCAGCAGTATGATTGGTTGGCAGGAACCACCCAATCATGCTCCAGATATAAGTGAATCCACAACCTGATTGGCTTACAGTAGAATTCCAGAATTAACCAATCATGTGCAGCTCATTGTGTAAATAATGTATATAAAGCAGATACTTTGAGGGGACTTTCATTCATTCCTCCTCACCACTATGAGCTGAATAAAGAGCATGAAATCACTTTGCGACTCTGAGTATATTCAATTGAGTATTCAATTGAGCTCCCGTTATTAAAAACAAAACAAATCTCTATAGATCTCTGATCAAAAGTCTGTTTCAATTTTAAGTATTTACTCACTACTTTTCGAAGAAACTGAAACTGTTTGCAACTAATGTCTAGTACTATTACGTGCCTTGTAGCTTCATAGCAGCTGACTGTCAAACGCTAAGTGAACTCATTTCATATGCTGCAGTTAAATCAGAGCTGTGCCAGCAATCTTCTCCCCAATTGCTCCACGTGGCTTCTAAAAAAAGGGAATGTGATTTTTCAGAGACGCTTAAAGGGAGATGCTTAATTATTTGTCCCAAAATTAATTTTAAGCTAGTCACAATTTTTAACTCCTTGAAACGGAATTTGTTCTTGAAACATCATATATATAGGTATTTGCTGTTGCTGTGAAATAAGCATACTTATTTATAGGACAAATCGACAAGCCCTGTACTGTGCAATCAATCTTCTTACTCCGCGTTACTTTATACTTATTTCTCCAAAAGGGGAAAAAACTTTGTTTTTATTCAATAATAATTCACTATTATTATTATTATTATTATTACCTAATAGAATGCAATTGGAGAATTTGTGAACCTGAAGCAGCAATGGGGGACATCACAAAGGAAAGTGCTTTAAACCATGTCAGACCATGTAGTGGCTACACAGACTAGCACAGGCTTCAGACAGGAGATATTCCCATGGCTACCTGGAGATGCCAGGGATTGAACATGGAACATTCTGCACGCAAAGCAGATGCTCTACCACTGATCTGTGGACCCTTTTCTTCCTGCAAAGGTCACTTTTCCCTGACTACTGCTTAGCCAGAAAGCATTTAAGCTCTTGTCAGAGAGCCAGTTAAGAGATGTGAAGGAAGAGGGGTGTGGGGGCAAAGAAGACGACATAATGGGAGACGGGAAGGATTCCAGAGATGGCCTCAGAAAGTGACCCCACAGAATTCCTGAACACCTTTGAATGGGTGGCCACCAAAAGCCAGGGGAACCTGGTGCTCACACTTGTTTAACAGGACCAGAAAGCGTGTTCTCCTTTATGGAGAGCACGTGCTGTGGTGGGGGCTAACAAGTCACTCCACTGTTGCTGGGCAGGTAAAAGAGAGTTGGCCACCATCATAATTAGGCTCTTCTTATTGTTAGGGAGATTTATATGTTACCATTTTGTGATTGACAGCCATAGGCTATATATTCCCTGCGCACAGCATTGAGTTTCCTCTTTTTGCTACGTGCATCCGATCAATCTGAGCCCAGTGAAAGCGGACGGTTGTATTGCTTGAGCCTTTGGTTTTGCATTTTAGCTGCCTTGTTGCCTTCTTTATCCCGTTCCTGGATTCCCCCCCTTTTTCTTATCCCTTCTTACTTTAATCCCCTCCCCCCTCCCCGGATTTACCCCTGGTTCTGCGTGTGGCCTGTTTTCCTGTACTCCTCACGGGATGGGTGGGCAGAGGCCTCTGAACAGATCTCCGGTTTCACATTACCAAGGAACAGAGGCCCGGATTTCTGCCGCTTTTGGTAGACACATAAACCAGTGTGTTAGGCTCCAGCCGCCCGTTCGGCTCCTGGGCTGTTTAGAGGTCTGTGTAGCCTCTTCCTGTGTGCGGCTGGGGGTTGGGGGAGCGGACGCTTTTTGCCACTCCCCAGCTGATCGGCAGCGTTTGCTGCTGCAGCAGGGAGAGCGGCTTGTGTCTTCTGCCCTGGTTGCCGGAAGAGGGGGCTGCTGGCACCAGCAACTGCTGGTTTTTTGCCGGTCCTGGTGCTCCGCAGCTCTGGTTGGGGGAGCGGACACCTTTTTGCCGCTCCCCAGCTGATCGACGGCTTTTTCAAGGCGGCCGCCCTTTTTAGGGCTGATGGGGTGCATCTTTCCCCATTGGGGAATGACACCTGGCTGAATACTATTGTGTTGGGTTTGAAGGAAGGGTTGCAGTTGTGAGTGGTTGGCGGCGAGCTTCAGTGCTCGATTGGCGGTTAGGCATTGGTTTTATGAATTGGTTGGTAGAGGGGTATGGATTGGATGTGCCTGCCCCTCCAATGCTGCTGCTGCAAGGGTATTCCGTTAAAGGAATCCAGGGGCTTGCCATGCTTTTGTCCGAACCCCTGTCAAGGGGATAGAGCCACACAAAAGCCCCTGGGAGCATTTGAGGAGAGGTGAGGGCATGGTACGCAGCTCCATCTCTCTCCCCAAAACGTTTCCCCTTTCTGACTTCGCGGGTGTGCAGATGTCAGTCTGTCCTCGTGCGGGGTCCGATAGTTGCAACCAATGCCTAAGCAACCACTCACAATTTCTGTATTTTAATAAAGTTGTGGCCAAAATTATGACAAAAACCTTAAACAAAAATTCTGTGTGAATTGTGTTTTATTTGAGGTGGCTTGGGGACCTCAACACGCAACAGGATGGAACAGACACCCAGCCTAACAATACCTGAAAGTAAATGAAGCTGAACACAGTCTACACATGAGCAAAACTATCAAGAGATTTCTCCATGAGGCAAAGTGTATGTCTTGAGACACATCCCTGCACCTTGGGGCAAAATAAATAAATAAAAATAAAGCAAACTGGCTTTGGTGGCTCAAAGCAGCACCGGTAAGCTGACCACATGTTAATATTATGATTATTTTAATGTACATTAGTACTTCTGCCAACTGAATGCAACTACATTGGCATAATTCGGACCAATTTGTCTTTGTTCCAAAAAGCTACTATTGCAGATCCAGAGGATTATTTGGTGTAATTGAACAGCCAACTCACAAAATACCTCTTGCTCTTTTAAGACTTACTTAAAGCCTTCTAATTTTGTTAACCGTAAATTTCTGCTAAATTCTCTTTCAAATTTCTGTCCCTAGATTTAAAAATGCAGTTCCCATCAAGTGCTTGAATTAGAGCATACAATTTGAACTCACAATCAATCAAGTTATACAGAGACAAGGACGTCCACTATGTCCAATCTTACTTATTTTTTAGCAACTGCATGTTTAGCCTCTAAAGTTTACAGGTCCAGATGTTCAAGGTAATGAGCATCTGATCACCCTATATGCAGACAGCATGGTGTTGATGTTAATAAATCCATTCGATGCAATACCTGGATATATTTTTTTAAAAGAAAATTTCAGGAAGTAGCAGACAGATAAAAGAAAGCTCTTCTTCATGCAGAGCTGGGAACTCACTCCCATAGGAGGCAGCGAGGACCATAAACTTGGATGACTTTGAGAGTTAGACAAATTCATGGAGGATAAGGCTCTCAATGTCAACTAGCCATAGAAGAGCTTGGATTTGATATCCCACTTTATCACTACCCGAAGGAGTCTCAAAGCGGCTAACACTCTCCGTTCCCTTCTTCCCCCACAATGAAAACTCTGTGAGGTGAGTGGGGCTGAGAGACTTCAAAGAAGTGTGACTAGCCCAAGGTCACCCAGCAGCTGCATGTGGAGGAGCGGGGAAGTGAACCCGGTTCACCAGATTACGAGTCCACCACTCTTAACCACTACACCACAATGCTCTGCCCCTCACAGCTGAAGGCAGCAATGCTTCTGAATACCAGCTTCTGGAGAATGCTCTTGTGTTCCGGTCCTGCTTGCAGGTTTCCCATAGACATCTGGATGGCCACTGTGAGAACAGAATGCTGGACTAGATGGGCCATTGGCCTGAATCAGCAGGGCTCTACTTACATTATTATGTTACGCATAATAGTTTCTCTCTGTGTAAGCACCAGAGCAAACATTTCATATGAGAGTTCACAGCTGGGTAAGGAGGATGTGGGCCCATTACAGTCCATTCTCCAAAGACCCATGACGGCCTTGATTTTAGCCATACAAATCCTGGATCTAAATATTATTCTAACTTGAACTATGCTAGGCACTATCACAGTTAAATTCTCCTTTTTGAATTGTCTCGGCCTGTTGGGGTTTTGCTTAAATAAAAAGCCTATTGTTTTCTTCTTAAGACACTTTTATTTCTGTTCCCTTTCATAAGCAAGCATCTGGTGCACGCCAGGAGATTTTAACCAAATACAAAGATGCTGCAGGATGTAATTTCAGTTAAAAGATATGCCAAAGGCAGAATAAAGCTAGCCTCCATTCAGCTATTTGTGGGTTTTGGATAGCTGAAATAAACATTAGCTATAAAGCAAATATCCTGAGGTTCAAGGAGACTTGCTTTGCTGAGCTACATACTTTTTGGCCTGCTTATGTTTTTGGAAGCTGCAATCCTTTAGCAAACTGCTCTGTGATTCTGCACAGTGCCATTTTATTGAAAGATAATTCTAACTCAAGCCTTCAGATAACATACTTTCCTTGAGCGTACATGGCTGTGTCATCAAACAAATAAAAATAGCAGATATCCCAAAGCTTCTCCTCACTTCAGTGGGTCAAACATGAAAGGATAGGGAAAGTCAGCTACCCCTGTGCCATTATTCATTTATTTGAAGCCTCTCTTGTGTACACAGTGCTGTTCACCCCAGCACACACAACGTGTGTTTTGCAAAAATGAAGCCCTAAGAACTTATTTGATGGCGTGACCACAGAGGCAGCAGGGTAGGGACTTCTCTGTCCATATTGACCAGCCTCCTGTGTGAGGGATGATGGGATGGTAGATTGTTCAACACGTCTGGAGGGTATCAGGTTGTGAAACACTGCTTAATGTGCACATGTGCTTCTCTCAAAAGAATTTGCCAGACCCTTAAGAAAGGAATAAGCCACTCTTGTTGGTGTGCACACGCCTCCCAAAAAGCAGACGGAGCTTGATTATTAAATGTTCTCCAGCCATAACAGATTCCTAGGAACATAAACAGACCTTGCTGGATCAGGCCAGTGACCCAACTACAGTTATTTATTTTAATGCACACCATTTTTGGCCAATACTGTCGCGAAAATAAAGGTGTGCATTAGATTTGATGGCACATTAGATTCGATTGCCTAGATGGGGTGATCAAGTCTGCTTTTCTTCCTTTGGGCACCATGGAAAAGTCGAGCTCCTGCCAACCAGGAGGCCACACCCTGCCCCTGTCCTTGCCACAGCTGGACGTGTGTGTCTGTCAGCCAAGTTGGTCCACAGAAACTGTAGCAGCCAGGTGAAGCGAGTCGGGGGTTCTGTGCATGTTGCGAGGTTTTGCTTGTGTGAATGCATGGACATCCTACTTGCCCTGCTCGGCGCACCGGCTACTGGCTGAAGATTGTCCTAAGAACAAGGACTTGACCTTACCAGCAAACAAGGTGAAGTGTCGCAGGAACTGGCCTTGTCCCACAGAAAAGAGTCTGGCTGCAGGTGTGGGCACAGTGGCCCATTCTCGCAGAGGTGGTATTTGAAACGGAAAATGGCGGCTCTCAGGAGAGAAGATTGAACAGGCCTCGGACCCTGAACGGCCTGTCCTGGAGATTGCCACCTTTGTCCTTGAACAACCTGAGAATTGCAAATCTGCTTCTGCTGCCATTTGGCATGCCCTCAAGTTTAATTTTTTAAAAATTGAGACTTAATTTTTAAATGCCCTCTCTTTGTTTTGATCTTTAACCTTAACTCAAGTCTAGAGTCTGACTTCTTGCCTTTTTTTGGATTTACTAAAGAATACTAAATTTTATACTGCAGTTTCGCTAACAGTTCGACGCCTCAGTTTGATTTTAAACCCCCCATTTTGCTCTCATTTTTATATAATTTACTCCCCTTGCCCTCCTTCTTTCTTTTCCCACCCAGTAACTCATCATTTGTCATCTATAGTTTTGAGGAATAATAATAATGTTGTTTATCAAAGAATAGAAGGTGGGTTTTTTCTGCAAAAGTGAAATCATAAAAAACTCATTGTTGTAAAGAGCGCACTTTTTCCTGATGCATATGACATTCGCCAGCAAATAGTTTTGATGTTGTTTCAAGGCTTTGAAAATTGAGGTGCGCGTTAAGATTTGATGGGCATTGCTTTTGAGTAAATACGGTAGGCCAGCATCCTGCTCTGACAGTGGCCAAGCAGACACCTGTGTGAAATCCATAAGCAGGATCTGTGCACACAAGCACTCTCCCCTTCCTGTGGCCTCTAGCAAGTGGTATTTTGAAGCATTGAGCAGAACTGCAATGACTAGTAGCTATTGATAGCTTCCAGCTCCATGAATTTCTCCAATCCTCTTTTAAAGCCATCAAGTTTCCATCACTCCTTCCTGCAGGAGCAAGTTCCAAAGTTGAGCTATATGGTTTATTGGCAGGCTTCTATTAATAATTATACAATAGCATTGCAAAAAGAACAGTAAACATTAAGCAAAACTGAAAACAAAGTTATATTTAACACAGATCAGGAAAACACATCATTCTAAATGTTAGGTATGGGCTAGACATACCCCTATGGGTGCACACACACACATAAACACAGCTGGCTATTTAAAAAAAACAACAACCCATGTAATTTATAATTGACATGACATGCTGTTAGACTGTTAGACACACTTCTTTAATAGGACAACAAATGTTCATGCCACCTAGTGGCTAAACTGTAAACAAATAAAATCTCTATATGAGAACGGACACATTTAAAGGCTTTTGCAGTGTGGAACAGTGCATTTATTCTCACAACAAGCAGATGATGCAGCTGCACTAAATGGTGGCATATTTCTGTGTCTCCAATTGCCCTGAGACAAAATCTAAGCAGTGTGGATCCTATTGACATCTAATCATCAAGGTGATGATCCAAGGAATATGGAGACCAAAAAGTGAGTCTTGAAAGGTTAGATCTTCATGGCGAAATAGTTGGAGCTCTGTCTCAGGGCTTCAGAAGAGGCCTCAGACACTAACATGACTAAAGGCAACATGAAGGCCCCAAAAGGTGGGAAAGTAGCTGCAATAATTGAGGACAGGAATTCAGATGAGTATATTAATAAAATAAGGCATGTACTGGCCTTGGAGAGCAGCCATAGCATCGTTTGAGTAGAAATTTTGACATTCTTTCTAACCAGCTATCAGATTTTCTATTTCTAAAACAGCAAATGATACATACAATCTTGTGTGAGTCTAACCAACCAGTCTGAGATCCAGCTCTTACAAATGACGACTGAAGGTTTGGGGATGAACTGGAGGGACAATTGGACAGGGATGGGGGGGGGGAATCATCTATGAGGCCTACTGGAGAACCAGGAAAGGGGAAGGGGGACATAGTTCAGTTCATTATTTATTGGATACTCTCCCTGAATTTAAACATACCATGATCCCCCAATGACATAAAAAGAGCTCATTGGATTCCAGGATGCAGAAGCAGAACTGGGGAAGCTCCAAGAGATGTGGCAATTCGCTTTGAACATTATAGGCTCAAAGACTCAATTTTCAAAGCACTACAGAATGTTAGAAACCTAAAATACTGCAAAGGTGTACTCCTGAAAGGAGACGGGCAACTTTGCTTTTACCAGTAAACAGAAGTAAGAAGAAGGGTGTGTACTTGTAACTGCCTTAGAAGGAAGAAGGCACTACGATTTCCCAGTGATCCAGAGCTGAGGAAGACCAGGGAAGGTCATTAAATCAGAATTGTAGAGATAAAAGGGGCTGAGATCCCTTCAATGATTCTCTCTCCCCCCCCCCCACCATTGCCAAAGCTGCCAGCAACACAAGGCTCAGGAAAGGTTAAGGGACGAGGTGGACAGTGGACTGCACAGATTGCAGAAGCCCCTTCGCGCTGCTTTCTCTATGCTGCTTCCCCCCTACATTGGATGATTATTGTGGAAGATTATTGTGATTTTGAGGAGATAAGTGATCTGACATGGTCAACTCCTCCTGTCTGGTTATCTCTTCCCGATTCTGATTTCTATGTTTTACTACTTTATCACTTGTAAAAGGCCTTTGATGTATAGCCTGGTTTTTCCCCGTTGTAATTTTGGTCAGCCCCCCACCCACGCCTTTGACGGTAGTCAGCAGGTGTTGGTGCCTGTGAAGTAAGACTCAGTTCCCTCCGAGTTCCTTTTTCCTCCCCCCCTTCCACATACCAGAGTATAACGCGTGAGCCTTTCGGGGGTTGGCGTTGTCCCTTGGGGATAATTTTAAAATATAAAATCTCCTTCGGGTCACGCTAAAGCATTGTATTGTCGAGGGAGATTTTCTCAGGCGATTTGGACGCAACGCGTGGGCTGCGTTCAGCTGGATTAAACAGGCAGCCGCCAATTGGTGCTGTGGGGCGATTGTGGGGCTAGCTACCTTGCAATATCTGCTGTTTCTTAATTACTAGTGTTCCTGCTTGCCGGTGTTTGTTGCTATCTCTCTTTTAACGCCCCCCCCCCCTTGTGTCTGGTATCGTTGTTTGGTTAAACAGCAGCTTCTTGCCCTCTTTCTATTGCTGGTTTCCTTTTTAACCCCGTCAGCTAAATCTTTTCAGGGGAACAGCTCCTGCCCGTTTTATTTGCATCTGACTTTAGAACAGTGTCTGACTTTAGAATTGCTGCCAGCTAAATATTTTCAGGGAACAGCTGCCTGGCAGGATACATTGTTCACCTTTTTGACCGGCAGTTCTGGCTATTGTTAACTTAAGTGCCAGCCAGGTCAGGGGTAATTCATTATAACATAAATATAATTCATTTGACTTGCTAGCATTGGCTATTAATTCAGAAGTGATAGTAATAATATCTAGTTCATCAGCTATTGTGACCAAACTATAGTTAATAAACATTAATATTGCATATTAATAACATATTAACATTTAATATCAATACACTTAATTAACTAATTAATTAAAAAAGAAAACAAAAAAGAAATAATATTAAACAATAACAAATAAATAGATAAGTTAATTTAAAATAAATAATTAAATGTTTGGTTTTTTTTAAAGGAAAAATTACATATTGATAATCAAATTAAAACAAACTAATAAAAAATAAAAAATTATAAATAAATAAATAAATAAGTAAATAATAGTGACTCAGTAATTAGGTACATTCTTCTAGAGCAATAGCCTCTGCCTGAGGCCCTTCGTATATTTTGTTTCACAGCTCATGGCACCCAAGAGGAAACGCGCAGCTCGGGAACCAGCACACACTGTGGCCGTTAACTGTACCCCATCACGGGCGCCACGCGGTAGAAATAATAACCCCAAACCTATTTCACATTTTCTGAATGCTTTCAAATCGTTCATTGATGACTATGAACAACGCTTTCCTGATCAACCCCACAGTCCAACTCCCAGCAGTTGGAGGAGGAGCTGTTGGGATACGAGTGCTCACCAGCTGCGGGATAGCAGCACATTGTTTACATCATGTGATTCTTCTGATGTTACTGAGTGCAAGACAGGATGTCCAACGCTGCTTTCAAGGTTGTGTTCTCAGTGTAACCTGAGACCTTCCTGTTGTTGCTGCAAAGGAGGATTGAGTGAGTTGTACGAAGGCTTTTGAGAGAGCAGACATGTTTTGTACTAGCTCGTGTACAGTGTACAGTCTGAGAATAAAGTAGAATGAGTTGGGCTACTTTCAGACTGTTTTCTTTCTTCTGCTGAGATGCAAAGGGAAAGGGAGTGTGCATCTCTCAAGAGAGAGGTGTCGCTTATTACCGATCTCCCTGGATTGACCAAAGACCAGCCAGGGGCAGATCACTGGCAAGAGGCCCCAGAGCCTGGGAAGGAGTCAGCCTTTCCCGAGGGGGCTGATTGCCAACAGGAGCCTCAGGCGGTGACGGAGGACAAGCCGTCAGGGAAAAGACGCACAAAGAAAAAGCATGTTTGCAAGAAAATCAAGTTGAAGGCTGAAGACACGGATGATGACACAGGTAGCTCCTCTGAGTATGACAGTGATGCCTCCCTTGGCTCTTATTGGGGTAGAGGGGAGAAGATTTCAGGGCTCCCAGATTGGGCTCTCTCCAGGAGACCTAATTCCCACCGTAAAAAGTTCAGGGGAACTCAGGAGTGGAAGAATGGGGCCCTAGTTAAAGATTTGACTACTTCCACTTACACTACTGCAGATGTCATCCTGGGGGACCACCTCTCACCAAAAATGCGAGCTAAGATTTTGAATGGGAAGTTCGTTGACATGTTCCAATTAGTTCCCCCATCTGAGGAGTTGTGGAGGGGAGAAAAGAGGCCCTCTTATGGTAAACGCAAAAGCAAGTACCCTTCAGTCCCGAGGACTTTTGAAAACTGGCTAGACCAGTGGTCGGCAACCTGCGGCTCCGGAGCCGCATGTGGCTCTTTTACACCTTTGCCACGGCTCCGGGGCGGATACTAGCGAGGGGAGGAGGCGCATTGTGCGCCCTGACACTCCCCACTGTGGTGGGCGCTGTACTGGCTGTGACGTCACATGGGGGTGGTGCGTGCGTTAGTCACACACCGTCCCGATGTCACCTTCCCGCCCGCTGTCAGATCGGAGGGCAGTGCCGCGCATGCAGGTCTACGACTGTGAGGAGGAAGATGACATCCCTGTTTTGGACCCACGGTAGGCCAGCCATGGATAAAGGCAAGAAAAGAAAAATTTCTGAAGAAAACAGTGTTTAATGATACATGGACAGAATCATTTGCATTCTCTACTGACAAGACTGGTTTACCAGTATGCTTAATACGTGGTGAGAAATTTGCAAACAACAAAAAGTTGAATACTGCAAGACATTTCCAGAATAAACACACAGCCTTTGCTGAAAAATATCCAGATGGAGATGAAAGACGAAAAGCCGTTGCAGAACTTATGAGGAAGGTTGATAGGAGCAAAAATAATTTCAAGAAGTGGGTGAAGTCTGCAAATTCCACAACATATGCTAGTTTTGTAGCCGCTCAGGTAATAGTCAAGCACAGGAAGCCGTTCACAGATGGAGAGTATATAAAAGAAGCATTCATTAAGATTTCGGAACATCTATACATGGACTTCAAAAACAAGAATGAAATTGTGCAGAAAATCAAAGACATGCCTCTCTCTGTGAAGACTGTTAAAGACAGAACCCTAAAAATGGCAGAAAACATTAGCAAACAGCAAATTCGAGACATTAATTCAGCTGTGGCGTACTCCATCGCCTGTGATGAGTCCAAAGATAAAGGTGATATTGAACAAATAGCGCTGTTCTGCCGATATGTGAACTCTTTTGGGCCACAGTAAGAACTGATTGAGCTGATACCACTAAAAGACCAAACAAGGGGTGAGGATATCTGTAAGGCTGTCCTGGACTTTACAAGTTACACTCAACCAGCTCTTAAAACTGTAAAGTATGGAAGGCCTAGTGGGGGGCTGGCGGTGCTGGTGTCAACCTCTGTCAATGCATCAATTCAACAGTGTCCCTTGTTGACCACCCCTAATTTTTTAGTGTTGTCCCTTTCTGATAGTCTCATGAGAAATACTTATTGCATATGTGTGTATATACCTCCAGTAAAGTCTTGTGGGGAACTGAGATCATATTGGGATAAACTTGACCAACTACTCGAAAGTATAGACTCTCTGTCACCTAACCCTCGGTTTATCTTGGGAGGTGACTTCAATGCCTGGATCGGCCTTGTTTCCCCACAATATACAATATTATCTGGTCTAAACTTGGGAGGACAAACCTGAAATCTGTCAGAGGGCAGCAATGGACACCACCTCTAATCGCGCTGGGAAACATCTTTGTGAACTTATAATAAAGCATAACCTTTTGTTATGCAATGGGCACAGTCAAGGGGGTCAAGAGGGTTATTTTACTTTTATCTCACCCAGAGGATTTACTAGCACCATAGATTATATCCTAACATCTAATAATGTGCCAGTTAACTGAGATACCTTCAGGATAATTCCCAGAGCTGAAAGTGACCACTTTCCACTTGAGTTATCTCTGACATTATTCTTTTCTCCTGCCTTTCCTAAATTATTGGATGAAACAGAATATCTGATACTTGGAAATAGAAGGTTAAAATGGAATGCACAGGTCCAAGAAAAAATGATTCAGATCCTGGATTCCCATGAATTTGCTTTATTAAAGGGGGAAATGTTGTTAGAAACAGGAAACGTAATTGGACTTTATGAGAACATAATCAACCGAATGCGCCCACTGATGACCACAGCTAGTGTGATAAAAAACAAAAAGTTTAAGAAACAGACTTGGTTTGATAAGGAATGTCAGAATAGCAAAAAATGCCTATCTAGGGTACTTAGAAAATTGAAGTTAAAACAGGATAAGCACAAACTTGCCCTACAAGCTGAGGTAGCCCAGTTACGAAACAACTATAAATTATTATTTAAAAGCGAGAAACAAATATATTATGAACAACAGTCGAAATAATTGGGAGATGCAGCACTTCAGAAGGACTCACGGAAATTTTGGCATCTGGTTGCCTAAGGCACAAATGGGCTGGGCTACTCGTTAGAAGCATCTGTCCAAGGAAAGGATTGAGTGACATATTTTACAAAAATATATGGCCCCTGTCCTGACCTACCCCCACAAGTTTACTATACTCAGTTATCAGAACTGCCCGAACGGCCACACGTCACGCCCAATCAGATTAAGAGGCTAATCGCAAGCCAACTAGCTAATAAAGCTCCAGGAGAAGACATGATCCCAATGGAGATCTATAAGATAAGACCTGATTTCTGGTCACCCATATTTGCAAAATTGTTTTCATACATTTAACAGCTCAGGTCGTATACCTGAAGGGTGGAAGTTGAGTATAATTGCCCCAATATATAAAAAGGGTGATAAGAAAAACCCTGCCAATTATAGACCCATTAGTTTGTTAGATGTAGCCTCCAAACTATATGCCAAGCTCCTTCTTGGGAGACTAGAAGAATGGGCAGATTCCGAAGAGGGAAATCCACATTGGACCAGTGCTTTGTGCTGAACTTTCTGCTATGTACCGTATTTTTCGTCCCATAGGACGCTCCGTCCCATAGGACGCACCTAGTTTTTTGGGGGGGAAATAAAGGGGGAAAAATTTCCCTTTATTTCCCCCCCCCCAAAAAAGCAGGTCGGGGAAACAGCACCAGGGCGAGGAACAGCGGGATGGTGGCGCTGCGCCTCCCTGCTGTCCCCCGAGCTTGTGGGGCTGTCCGATGTCTGCCCGGCACGGGGGGCGCTCTGCTTCAGGGCGCCCCTCGCACTGGGCAGCAGGCTGCTATCCGCAGCCTAGACATCCCTGCGGGACCTCCCGCAGGGCTGCCTAGGCTGCCGATGTCTTCCTGAAGCCTGGAGAGCGAGAGGGGTCGGTGCGCACCGACCCCTCTTGCTCTCCAAGCTTCAGCAAAAGCCTGCATTCGCCCCATAGGACGCACCCAGATTTCCCCTTCATTTTTGGAGGCGAAAAAGTGTGTCCTATAGGGTGAAAAATACGGTAAATACATCTATAATTTGAAGCAAAAATTATATGTTGCTTTTATCAATTTAATGTCAGCTTTTGATACGGTCCCAAGACACGCATTGTGGCAAAAATTGGAAAAGACAAATATAGACCTCTGTCTATTATTTCTCATCAAAACATTATATACTGACACATCGATACAAGTAAAGGTGGATCTGGCTGGCCATCTCACCACTAGAATTAAGACCACTACTGGAGTCAAGCAGGGATGCATTTTGGCACCTTTCCTGTTCAATTTTTATATTAATGACATGGTTAAAGAACTGGAGGGCCTACAGTTTGCCCCTGTCACAATTCTCGACCAAAAACTCTCAGTTTTAATGTATGCTGATGACCTAGTACTTGCATCTAGAACCCAAGTGGGCCTGAGATGGCTGCTTGCAAAATTAAGTTCATATTGCATGAGGAATGCTTTATCTATAAACTATGATAAGACGCAGGTCATTGTATTTGGGAAGCGTTCTAAAAAGCATGTTTGGCACCTGGATGAACACATCATAAACCAAGTAAATACGTTTAAATATATGGGATTGATTTATTCAGAAATGGCATCTTGGAATACACAGCTATCCAATATTAAATTGCAAGCCTTTAAATCAGCAAAACCATTCTGAAATTCGCTGCATGTAAAGGTGGAAATCTGGTCAACCCAGCTCTATCTGTGTATAAAGCAAAAACAATGGCCCAGATTTTATATGGTGCAGAGGTTTGGGGTACCTCAAAGGTCTCCGGTCTGGAACCCCCACAGAATTATTTTTTAAGAGTTCTTTTAGGTTTACCCAAAGACGTGCAATCTGCCATGGTCAGGTTGGAAACTCGCATGTTGAGCATAGAGAGCCAAATAGATAAAAGAATTCTCTGTTACTGGTTTAGAGTTCAACAGATGGACAACACTAGGCTACCAAAAAAATGCCTGATTGAGCTCTCAAATGGATTACCCCTTAAAAACTGGGTACATCATGCTGCCCAACTGATGGGCAAATATGATCTCTCAGTGACTGAGATTAAAGAACTCCCCTTATATTCACAGAAAAATATTTTTCAATGAACCATAAGGGCAGTGGCAACTAAAAACGATCTAAACTCTATGTGCACATCTACATGCGCCCCATTGTATTTTAAACTTAGAGAGGTCAATGAACACATATCTTATTTTAATGAATTGACTTTTGCACAGTTTCGAAAAGCTTTTACAGAGCTACGACTAAATACAATAAGCTCTGCTTATAGAGATGGGAGACATAGAGGCATACCAAAAAACGAACGTGTTTGCATTAGGGGATGTTCTGAAGTAGAGGACCTTATGCATTATATCTTGCACTGTCCATTATATAATGATGCAATAAAAAGATTTTTGGCACCTATAACGACAGGGTCCCCTGGCCAGAACCCCCTTGATATGATGTTATATCTCCTTGCAGACACAGGTAAGTATGTGACCTGGTGGGTAGCACTTTTTGCAACTACTGCTAGGAAAATTAGAGCAAATTATATAGCCAAGGTAGCCATTAACTGTAAAGGAGATGAATTTATTAGATCCTATCTATCTACCTCAGGCTATGCTCTTATCTTTGTCACCAAACTCTGAGTATAAATTGCACACTGTATTAATTGATATTGTTTTTAACATTAGTGACCATGTGATGATTTTAACTTATGAATTTTATTGTTTAATGTTTTTATTTGTACATTGGGGTACTTTTATAGCTTTGTTTAGAGTACGTAATGTTTTAATAATATAAATGTTTTAAGTCTTTTTTTACCAATTCAGTATATTATCTTTTAATTGTCAAATAATTCTGTGTACATCGCAGCAGCCTTTGGCTATGTGCAATAAAACTGACTGAGACTGAGATACAATAGTTCAATCCTCCCGCTTGCCCGGGGAGAAGGTAACTGCCCTTAAGGAAACAATCCTTCAAACTCTCCCATTGAAAAAGGTCACCCTTAGGCAGATCCAATCCCTGCTGGGCCACTTTGACTTCTCGTGCAGAGTAGTTTCACCGGGCCGCCCCTTTTGTTCCCGCTTAGCCAGGCTGTCAGCAGGAGTTTTTTCCTATAGTTGTGGCTGTTCATATTTGGACTGAGGATTTCCAGAATCGCTGGGTGTGCTTCAGAACTGATAACCAGGCGGTGGTTAACATACTGGCTAAGGAGTCATCGCGTTCCGAGAGGGTGTCGCACCTACTTCGATCATTCGTCCTCCGGTGCCTCGAATATAACATTAATTTTTTTTGGCTAAATTTATACCGGGGGTTAATAACGATATAGCGGATGCCTTATCTCGTTTCCAGATGCCTCGCTTCTGATTGTTAGCACCTGGGGCTCAGCTGCTGCCAGAACCCTTTCCGGAGCACCTGTGGAACCTTAGAAACGTGAAGTGATTAAGGGAGTATTAGCGTTTGCCGCACCCTCTACGCTCAGATCATATAATAAGTCTGGTGCGATTTCATGGGTTTCAGGTCCAAAGTATTGTCCCTCTCCCCTAATGTCCCAGCCACTACTGATGACGTCCTGCAATACTTTGCGCGCCTTCATGGTTTGGGTCAGGCCTCAAAAACTTAAGGATACATACAGCTGCCATCACATTCTTTAGTAGAGCCATGTTTTCCATCGATCTGTGCTGCGACTTCATGGTCCACAGGGCAATCGTGGATTGGAGTAGACTGCAACCTCCGAGGAGCGAAGGCTGTAGGCCTATTTCTTACGAGTTGCTCTCCAAAATTCGTATGAAACTTAGGTCAATTTGCTGGTCCAAGTTCGAGGCCCGGCTGTTCTCCACGGCATACGCTATCGCCTTCTTTGGTGCCTTTAAGGTTGGCAAGGTTGTAGCAGAGGCTACCTCAGGTGGTACAACACGCGGCCTCCTCTTGGAGGACGTGCAGTTGTCCAGCTCAAGAGTGACGGTGCGGGTACGTCAATCTAAGACCGATCAGGGTGGTAAGAGCACCTTAGTCCAACTCACAGCTTCCGGTCAACAGGGCCCATGCCCGGTAAAGGACACCAGACGATATCTTTACCTAAGACCTTCTGGCCCTGGCCCACTCCTTATTCACGAGTTTGGATCCCGGTTGATGAGGCACCAGTTCACTAGGGTACTTTGTAAAGCTATAGATGCTTGTGGTTTCTCTTCCAAGGACTACGTGGCACATTCATTTAGGATTGGCGCGGCTACAATGGCTGCACTCATGGGCCTCCCGGCGGACAGGATTAAAGAAATGGGTTGCTGGAAATCTGATGCGTACAAGGGTTACATCCAATAATATGCTTCGAACGCTCTGCTTCTCTTTTCTTTACTCTTAGCTGTCTTCGGTAGACAAGTTTGGATCTGCGGCCACAGTATTGGGCATTGGGCATGCGTCCGGGCAGCAAGTTGTGGCTTCACTCCTAATTTGGGACTACCATTGTGGGTGCAAGTTTCCTGGTTTTCAAGACATGGCATGCGATGGGAAAAACTCATGGCACTGCTGAAGGGAAAAGCCGCCGTGTTTGGGCCCCCTAACATTCTAATCATTCAGCTGGGGGAAAACGACCTGGCCAACAGGAAGAGTGTGGACTTGTTGTGGAGCATGAAAAAGGACTTGGACAAGTTGGCTGCCTTATTTCCTGGAACAACCTTTTAAGAGAAGGGTTTGGCGTGGTGCGCATAACATTATGGCCATTGAGAAATCCAGGAAACTCTAAAATCGCATGGTAGCACGCAAAGTGCATTTTATGAATAGCCTAGTTATCTCTCATCATGATATCCAGATTGGTGACCAGGCCTTATTCCAGGATGATGGTGTTCATCTTTCAGATTGGGAAACGACATATGGTTGACTAACATCACCAATAGTCTTAGGGATTGGTTGCAGCTGTGAGGGTATTGGCCATGAGCCTCTTGGGCTCAGGTGGCGGTTAGGCATTGGAATGTGTTGTTGGTGTGTGGAAGGGCAAGGTGTGGCCATCGCCTACCCCTTCAATTTTGGGTATTCCAGTAAAGGAATCCGGCGGTCGTGGATCCTGTCCGATGTCTGTGTGGCAGGGGGCCATGGCACGACCCTTGGTAACATCAGGGAGAGCTTATAGTTGTATTAGCATCAACAGGCTCCCCCTACTGGTGGTTAACCCCACTTCAGACTCACCCCTCTCCAAGTGGGTGGAGTCAAGTTTTCCGTGGTCCAATGCCTAAGCCCAATACCTTCTCACATGCTGTAATCAATAAAGTTGTGGCCTTTTCTTGCCCATTAACCTAATATACTGTGTCCACGTGTTTTTATTCAGGATCAGGTCCTCGAATCACAATTACAGCAGCAAGAAACATAGTTTATTTTCATGTTTAAAACCATTTATCCAGGGGGCCTTAATTGTTTCATTTGATTATTTGTATTTTGTCTGTTACTTTGTACTGCTCCTTTTTATCCCAATCTTCTTGTATTTGTACTCTGCACTGTACCTTTAAACTCAACCCCCTTGTTATTAGCACCACCCGGAGTTGGCTTTTTCAAAAAATGTTTTTCAAAAACATTTGACTACATTATTACATGAGCACTGTTCCACAGCATTTGATATTTTCATTTACATACATTCATTTGAAATAAGACGGGGTATGTATTCTTTTTCATTACTGTTTGAATTATAGTTCATAATTTTTGTAAAGTGATGTCGTGCAGGTTGTCTGTAAAATTTTATTTTCCGTTTATGAAGCAATTCTATATCCTCCCACCACGCTGACGAATAATTATATGAAACAGTAGTCAATATCCGGAATCACTGTTCAGTGTTGGATATCATATTTGCTTAATACACAAAGCTTCACAGCTTGTCTTTCATCGTACAAAGTCTGGTACCTCGCATCATTTAAATATTTTCAGAGACTTTGAGACTATAAAGATTTCATTTTGTAATTGTTATGGTTTGAAGGAATTCTATAAAGATTGTCTGTTAGGTATGTATATGGTCATCATGTTGCCTAGACATTGTTGACACCCTGGAAGTCCAGCAGAAAAATTGAGTTTCTTGAAAAACACCATCTTTAATAGAGCTTGCTTACCTAGGAATTGACTTTCTCCTATTCGCAACTTCAACAACACATTTCAAACCATTTGGGTCCTTTTTCAGGGAACTCTACAATTTTTAAATCTTTATAATTACAGAACTGAACATTAAATAAAGAAACTCTTTGTGAACCGTATTTAAATATCCTGATTAGCTTGGGAAGAATCATTCAAAAAACAAGTTTAGAAAACGTACCTCTATTGAATTAAAGTATAACTGTTTAAATATCAGTTCTCATACAGTGTATAGTAATATAATGAAAACATAATGCATACACTGGACAGCTTTCATCAGCGGAATCGTTATTACTACAGGTGCTACATAATACTCAATTGTTTAGTGTAGCAGCATGTGATGGGATGATGAGCTGCTTGTGCGTAAAATCGTAGTCCCTCAGAGTTTGTTCAAGTCCACAAACCTCTGTCTGTGACGGAGCCCCTCAGACATGGCTCCTCTAGTCACTCGCAGATTCCGACAGTGGCTGCTTTCGGAATCGCTTCCAACATAAAAGCTCCTTAACGGAAACACGTCTTCTGGACTCACGGCGTGACAGTTTCCGGCGAGGAGTGGGTCTCCCTATGGGAGGTCCAGAAACCTCCCCACTGTTCTCGCTGGACGTGTCCCTGAGCCCTCCCTCTTGCTCGCTTTCCCTCAGAGACCCACCTCTCCCCCTGCTGGTTCCTGCTTCCGCTGCTGGGTCTCTCCCAACCTCCGTGAGCCCTTCCACCAACTGTCCCTCCGATGGCAGTTCCCTGACACAGCACCTGCACTTTGGGGTTGTGATTTTTTTCTTGATGTTCTTGTTTTTAGCTTTTTATCAACAACTGTGAGGTTTTGGGGGGGTTACTATCAAGTGGTGCATAAATTTTATGGAAATAAAATAAAGACAGAATGCAATGACTGTACAAAGATCACAAGTTGCGGCCTCAACTGTAGAAACTGACATGACACACATGAACACATGTAAAAAGAGTCAACATCTGGGCTCTTAGCATACAATATTATGGCACAAATGATGCTGTGAAGTTCTGGCTTTGTGTACTTCATGTGGGAATTGAATTACAATTGTAACCCACAGGGTATACGAGGTACACGAGAGGAAGTGCTGTTATGAAGTCTGCAGCAATTAGAAACAAATAAAGCTGCTTGCTTCTCCAAATGCCTTTAGGACATTGAACATATGGAAGTTGGATGTTCACTGTTTATTCTGCCCTGAAATTCTTTTACAAATAAAGGGGGGGGGAGTCATTAAACAAAGCGCACCCCTGGGTTTAGACAAATACTCAAGAGGAGTCCTTCCAATTGGTACAATTCAACATATTTTATCTTCCTTGGAGTGTTTTTTTAAAACAACAATCCACCATTGCCTAGATTTCCTGTTTCAATCAAACTCCATTAACCTTGACACTGTGCATTATGCTCTTTTTATTTATTAGACAGACTTTACAAAGATATAATATGGATTTCTATTTCTTCCGTATCCATCCCCAAGTGCAAATAAATACTAATTTTTCAGAATTAATACAGGTGACTTCCTGGTTTGGATGGCCTGAGGATGAGCAAAGCTAATTACAAGTTTTTTTAGAAAAGCTTTCAGAATGTTCGTCAGAACAGCCAGTAAATAAGGTCTCTTGTATGTTTAATTAAGTTACTTTAGTTGGGGATACAGTTTCTAAAGAGAAATTAGCTTTTAGCGCATCAGAGAAAAAAAGAGTAGGACTAGTGAAATTACTGAGAGACTGAGTCAATTCCTGGAAAACCACAGAACTTAGAAGTAAGCATAAAACAGGATATTAGGGGGGAAATGTTTTTAACTTCTCAACTTACCCCCATTTGCTTGACAATATTAGATGTGTCAGAAGATGTGAAGGGGGGTGGTTCTCACTAGCGTAGCTGAGGTGGGGGTGGACCGCGCTGGGCAGAACGGTTTGGAGGGGGAGCACCGCAGCCATGGCTGGCAACCCACTCAGGCAGCGCTCCCACAGCCACCACCTCCTTCTGCTGAGCCGAAAAACCACCTTCTGTCAGTGTGCATCATCTGGGGCACTGGAGGAGGCTTTGACCAGAGGCAACATGGCGGACACCGCAGCGGCAAGCAGCTCCTGAAGCCAGACAGAACCAATTACACTGCCTGGCCAGCTCCCAGGCTGCCGCCACCAGCACCACTACTGGAGGGGAACCGGGGGTGCCTGGTGTGTCAACCAAGGGAGCTGCAATGCCCCCCCCCCTCAGCGACCGAAAACACCCGGCCACCCAGACAACAGCCCAGCAGAGCTCAGGGGCCAGGTGGACCCTGAAGCCAAAGCGGAAAAAGAAAAAAAGAGCCCTGACCTTACCGCTACCGCAGGGGAAGAAGAGGAGAGGTAGGAGAGAACCGAGAGAGCAAGGGAGGCAGCGAGGAAACGTGCAGCCAAGTCCAGGCCCAACCCATACCTACCTCCCCAGCAGCTAGTGTGCCAAGAGCAGGCTGGGGCACAGAGGGAGGCCGTGCGATGGAGGACACCACAGAAGGGAAGAGAATGCAGCATGGTCAACACACACACCATGGCAGGGAAAATACAAAATACCGAAAACCCCTCTTTTTCATTTTATCTTCTTTTATTTTTTATTATTTTCAAAACTTTTTTTAAAAGGGGGCCATTGCAACTACAGCAATCTTTTACTTATATTTTTACTTTTTAAGTCTTAATTCCTTTCCCCAAATTATTACTTTAAAAAAAATGCTTAAAAACACATTTTTTTTATTTTATTTTACCACAAATTCTCTGCTTTTTATTTTATTTTACCACAAATTCTCTGCTTAAAAAATAAAATGGCGGTGCCTAGAAGAGAGCCCTGAACCAGCACATGCCATTCTCTGGGATCGCCACTGCACCCCAGACACTCTGCTCTTTTTTTATTTGCTTTTTCCTTATTTCCTTTGTTTTATTTTTGTTTTAAGGGGGGGGGATAACAAAAATCAGAGTCCCTTTTTAGTTAGGTTGTTTTTGAGGGGGGAGTCCTTCCTCCCTCCCACCATCCTTTTACGATCACCATCCTCTTTTAAAACAAAACCTTTTCTCCCGTTCAATGGCACAAGACACATCAATATGTATATCAAAGTGTGATTGGCTAGCTGATATCGCATGGTTTTCTCTCAAAATGTGATTGGCTCCCTGCCAACACGCACTTCTTTCACATCCCACTTCCGTTTTCCTCTTCCTCTTTTATTCTGTTGCTTTTTCAAGTGTTAGGTGTTTGTTTTTAGCAGTACTGGCAGTCTTTTAACACATCCCCATGTACTTTTTGTAATTTATATTGCAGTTATTGAAGCTAACACCATGTCAAAGAAAATGGGTGGTTAGTGATTTGAAACTAAATTTATCAGAAGAGGAGTGAAGGAACATTCTGCATTTTGTTCGCTATGTGATGCAACTTTTACTGTTGGAAGTGGCGGGCGAACCTCAGCCGTTGAACATGTTGCAACTAAGAGACATAAAAGCTCAGTGATTCAGGAAAGTAGCAACACAAAGGTATCAACATACTTTAAGATTGTGCCAGGTCAAAGTGAAATAAACATTGCCCTTCAAGAAGGAACTTTCGCATTTCATACCATGAGGCATTACCAGTTTCATATATACGGACTATACTTCTGGCTCGATTAAGAAATTCAATGAATCGAAATTTATGTGCTCCAGAACAAAAGTTGAAGCCATTTTCAAACAAATGATTTCTCCCTGGGCGATTGCTGAAGCTGTAGAAAAAAGTAATAGTGCTGCTATTGTAACTATACTTCTAGGTGCTTCAGATCATTGGAATACAAAATTACTATCAATTATTGTTCACTATGTACATGAGAATGCTGAGAAAGTTGTATCCATCCGTAATAAACTTGTGGACTTTGTTCAAATTACAGGGGAAATAATATACATGGCTTCATTTAAAACAATCAAGGATCTGGTTTGGAGCACAAAGTGGTAGCAGTTTCAGCAGACATTACAAACACTAACTTGGTTTGAAGAGGAAAGGTTCAAACAACGTCCTCACCAAAATGAAGGTTTGGGAAAGAATATTCTCAGCTTGGGATGTAATGCTCATATGATACATAACAGTACACATTCTACAATAAATCCAATCCCTGTTGATGTTGAAGGACTTGTAGTAAATATTTTTTTGTTATTTTCACATATTTACAGTGAGAATAGAACATCTAAAAGAGTTTCGTGAGATATTAGGACAGGAACACAAATTTCTGCCCCGGAGGACTCCCCTGCTTGAGTGCCTAAGGGCCCCGTTCCTGCCACACACCATCTGGCCCAGGGCGGGGCCTGACAGGCCTCATAAGGACAGTTGCCACTGCTGCTGCCCAAGAGGACTCAGAACAGTGCAGAGTTCTTTTTAAAATGCTTTTCAAATTTCTTTTTTCCCTTTTATTTTTTATTTTTTGGTGGTGGGGTGGGATGGATGTTTAGTCGGGTTTGGGAATTTGTTTAATTTTGGTATGTTTGTAATGTTTACTGTTTTTTGTTTGTATTGTTTTATTGTGTGTGTTGTTTTTTAGGTTTTATTTTGTTCTTAAGGGGAGGGGTCAGGGCTGCCAAGGAGTGGGTCCCAGCCAACAAAATGGCTGGGGCAGGTTCCACAGGGGGGATGCACTGGGACCACCGATCTCAGTGATCACGGGTAGGAGGAGGAGTTACGCTAAGATCAGACCATGTCATTACCGAGGAGGCAGGTTTAGTTGTTGTTTGAGGACTATCCCTGTCTCCGAGTCTGGTCCTGACTGGACGGATACTAGAATCAGCAAGGGATACCCACATGACCTGAAGGTGCTGCTATGCAATGCCAGGTCAATAATTCCTAAGACCACTGCCATCCACTCCCTCCTGCAGGCCAATTCGACCGGGCCTAGGGGGTGGGGCCCTACTCACCATCACAGCTTTAAGAGGCTCCAGCGAGGCCTTGGGACACTGCCGCTGCTGCTGCCATTGTGAGTGTGGGGGAAGGCCGCTCATTCCTGCAGGCCAATTCCATCAGGCCTAGGGGTTGGGGCCTACACTCACTATCACAGCTCTAACGAGGCTCCAGCGAGGCCTCAGGACTCTGATGCTGCTGCTACTGCTGCAGCAAATGTCAAAAATGGTTTTACATATTTTAAAATGTTTTAAAAGCGTTTTACTTTGTTGCACTGTGAACAGTGGTTTTTATTTATATTTTTTTATTTTATTTTATTTTTGTTTGGGGTGGGATAAATGTTGACTTGGGGTGGGGATTAGCTTTATTTAGTATAACTGTTTTGGGCATTTACTATCTTGTTAGGCTACTGTATAGTTTGTATTTTGCTTTTTAAGGGGAAAGGGTCAGGGCTGCCTGGAAGTGGGCCTCAGCCAACAGAATGCCTGGGGCAGGTTCCACAGGGGCAGAAGCACTGGGACAACCAATCACGGTGCCAGTGATCACGGGCAGGAGGAGGAGCTACGCTAAGACCAGACAATCAGCTGTGGTGAGGACTGCAGGGCCTGCTCCCTTCCAGGGCCTTTTCCAACGGGCCCAGGGCCTCACTCCTCAAGCTACAGGACTCCTACTGCAGTGAGACCTTAGACCATTGGCTGTGATGAGGACTGCAGGGCCTGCTCCCTTCCAAGGCCTTTTCCAGCTGGCCCAGGGGGCGTGGCCCAGGCCCTCACTCTCCCAGCTACAAAGGGACTCCTGTGGCAGTGAGACCTTGGACCATCAGCTGTGGTGAGGACTGCAGGACCTGCTCCCTTCCAAGGCCTTTCCAACTGGCCCAGGCCCTCATTTGGAACAAACTTTTGGGGAAGTGCGGGAGGTTGTTCTGCTATTGCTTCCCTGTCCCAAGTGGTTAATATGTTTTAAAATGTCCTTAAGCAGTTGGTGGCATTTAAAATTTTTCTTTCTTTTTTTCCTTTTTTGCGGCGGAGTGGAGCGGCAGGTCGAGGGAAGCCATCTACCCCCGAGTAGCGAAGCCCCGGGCTTGCAGAGAAAGCGCCTCGCTCTCAAATTAAAGAAATCAGGGAGCAAACTGAGATTGGCGATTATTAAAAGATTATTAAAAGAAATCCGGAGAAAAAACAAGATTACTGCGGAGTTCAGCTGTTATCCGGAATCAGCAAGGATGCAAAGTGACTCGCAGAGCGGAGAAAGGAAAGTGAGTTGCCCTAGCGGCTATTGTTTTCTCACACGATTTCTATACTAAAAGTATCCTGTGGAAAGAGGATGCTTTATATTAAGAACAGGCTAGAACTAAAATAGGGAAACAGAAAGTATCGTTTTGAAAACTGGAAGTACTCGGTGAACTGAGGGGGAAATAGAAGAAGGAACCGTTCTCTACTTTCACTTTTAAAGAACAAAGGACAGTGAAACGGAAGAGAAGGTCTCGACGCCATTAAAGAACTTGAAGTGTAGCAAATTGTCAGACAACGGAGCGGAAAATAAACGCATCTTGGTGGTTTTGGTTGAAGCAACTTATCCCTGTTTTTCTTTATTTGATAGCACTGTATAAGTCATTACTGGAAATTGAATATAGTAATACTTAAGAGACACTAAAGTACTGACTTATTTTCTTCAATCCTGTTTTCTTCATTTCCGAATCACGCTACACCAACGGAGGACACCTAGCGGATGGAATAAAATATTACAATTTGCTTCTTATTTTTCTTTTCATTTTCACGGACTTTATTTAAGGGGTGCCCCATACTGCCAAAGTGAACAGACTTTGGACGTTATCTCGTCCGGGTAGGATAATATATACCTCATCTCTTTTCGGACTACTATGATTTATTAATTGAGAATAAAGTGGAAATATTTGAAATTAGGAATTTGAAGAGATTATAAAATTGAAAATTAAACTTAAAATTGAAATTTAAAATTAAAGGAAGAAACCGACTGGATAATCAAGTGGATTAGCCTGAGTGGAGGCAAGAAGAGGAACAGACTCTACTTGGTTGCTGGACTATATTTTGGTGTCATACTGGTATTATATGGGGGATTTTGAAAATTTTGTTAATTCTTTGTAAACATATTTGGTAATTCGGTTGAGGTGTTACAAACTATAATTTAGAAACTGAGATATATAAATATTTGGGTGTGTAACAGAGGGAACTGGATTAAATAAGATATAATGTCGAATCCAACAAAGAGGATGGAGGGGGGACATCAACAGAAAGAAAAGGATCCAAGCAAGAAATAGACTTTAAAGCAGATATATTAAGAATGTTTGCAGAAATTAAACAAAGTGAAAAAAAATTAGAAGTAAAATTAGAGCAAGTAGATAATAAGATTGGAAAAATGGATAAAAAAATGGATGAAACAGTTAATGAATTGAAAGGGCAGATAAAGGAAGTATTTAGAAGAGCACAATCCGTAGAGGAAGGACTGAAAAAGACGAGACTAGAAATGAAAGATAGGAAACGAGAAGAAGATAGGATCAAAGTAGAGATGATGGAACTGAGTAGAGCGCAAGAAGAAATGAAGGATGTGATAGCCATGAATGAACTAAGGCAGAGGGAAGTTAATTTGAGACTTAGAGCGGTCCCAGAAGTACAAGGAGAAAACATTAAAGAGAAATTGATAACAGAATTAGCTCAATGGATGGAACTACCAATAGAAGAAATGGCAAGATCGGTACAATCTGCATTTAGACTGCGTGTAAGAACAACTAAGAGTTAAAAAACCTGTAAGAGACTGCTTGATCACATTTAAAGAAAGGGAAATGATAAACATGATTCTACAAAAAAACAGAGAAAAGAGACTGAGCATCAATGGGAACTATATAATAATCTTTAAAGACATACCAATTATATTACTGAAACGCAGAGATCCCTATAAAGCACTGGTGCAGACGCTGAAGAAAAATAACATAGAATTCAAATGGGAGTTCCCGGAAGGTATCTCATTTACTTACAGAAGTAAGAGGCATAGACTGACAAGCCCAGAAGAAACTGGAAAATTTCTGAGAAAATATAAAGAACTGAGATCAGAAAAAGAAGAAGATAAAGGAGAAGAGGCAGCAGGAGGTGCAGATCCAGAGGAAGAAGCAGGAAAGACATCAGGAGAAGAAGAAGAACAGGAGGAAGAAGAAACAGCTAATTTATAAAAGGATAAACAAATCCATCTAAGTTTAAATCACCATGGCGTTAAAAATTTGGAACTGGAACATCAATGGGATGAATGAGAAAAAAAAGGAATAAAATTGAACAAATTCTTAAAAAAGGAAATTTGGACATTATTTGCCTACAAGAGACACACGTAGCAAGAAGACACAAAAGAATATTGATTAACAAAAGATTAGGAAATGAGTTTATATCTTCAGACAAAGATAAAAAGAGAGGAGTTGTCATCTATGTCAAAAAAACAAATTGAAGCTCAACAAATTTTTAAAGACGAAGAAGGAAGGATAATAGCGGTTCAAATCAAATGGCAAGGAGAAAATCTAATTATAGTCGGGATTTATGCGCCAAACGGTAATAAGACTTGAGTTTTACAAAATCCTGGAAGAAAAACTATTTGAATATGTAGATCAAAAAATTATAATAATGGGAGACATGAATGGGGTGGTGTCACTGGAAATGGATAGACTCAGAGATGGAAAAAGTAAAGAAGGGAAGTTACCTAAAACTTTCTTTTCATTGGTTGAAAATTGCAATTTGATAGATATCTGGTGACTTAGACATCCACTGGAAAAACAGTTCACTTACTATTCTGAACCGAACCAGTCAATGTCCAGAATAGATCAGATTTGGATCTCAAATGAATTAACACCAAGAACTCCAAGAACACCAAGAATTTCGGGTAGAAATTCAAGCAAAAATAATCTCTGACCATAATCCAATAAAAATGGAACTAAAAGGTTTTGAAGAAAGAACTTTTAGGTGGAGAATGAAAGACTACCTTTTAGACGACCAAGAAATTGTTGAAAAAGCACAAAAAAGGTTGATGGAATATTTTATGGATAATCTGAATAAGGGTACAAAAATAAAAGTGGTTTGGGATGCAAGCAAAGCAGTGATGCGAGGTTTTTTCATCCAGCAGAATGTTATAAAGAATAAGAGCAGAGAAAAAGGGAAAAAAGATGTTTTGAAGCAGATAATGGACAACGAGCAAAAATTAGTTTAAAAACCTAATAATAAGAGAATAAAAGAAAACATTAAAGCTTTGCAATCCCAGTTCGCTATGATAATAAATAGAGAAGTGGAATGGAATATTAAAAAACTAAGACAAAGAAGTTTTGAATTTGCAAACAAATCAGGAAAATTGCTGGCATGGCAAATTAAAAAAAGAAAGGAACAAAACACAATAAATAAAATTGTAGTGGATGGAGAAGAGATAACTAATCCCAAGAAAATAAGGAAGGGTTTTTTGGATTATTACAGAGGATTATACAAAAACAGTGAGAAAAATAATTTGAGGAAAATAGAAAGATTCTTGAAAGAAAAAAAGGTGCAGACGATCCCGATAGATAAAAAAGAACAACTGAATATCCCAATAGAAATAGAAGAAATAAAAGAAGTAATAAAAGAATTAAAAAGGGGGAAGGCTCCAGGTCCAGACGGATTTACCGCTAATTATTACAAAGAAATGAAATCCGCACTGATGACTCCATTGAAAGAAGTAATGAATAATATACTAAAAGAAAGAGAAATACCAGAAACATGGAAAGATGCATTTATTACATTAATTCCGAAACAAGACTCAGATCTATTACAAGTTAAAAATTATAGGCCGATCTCGCTATTAAATATAGATTATAAAATTTTTGCAGGAATTCTGGCGAAAAGAATGAAAAATATACTGTTAGAAAGCATCCACGGGGATCAAGCGGGCTTCTTACCTGGCAGGCAGATGAAAGACAATATAAGAAGTATAATAAATATATTAGAATATCTGTCTGCCAAGAACGAGAGGCAAGCTATAATGATGTTCATGGATGCAGAGAAGGCATTCGACAATGTAATTTGGGACTTTATGTTAAAGAATCTGGAACATATGGAGGTTGGTAAAGAATTTTTCAATGGAGTAAAGGCAATTTACACAGAACAAAAAGCAAAATTGATTATAAACAATGTGGTATCAGAAGAAATAAAGATTGCAAAAGGAACAAGACAAGGATGCCCGCTTTCCCCATTGTTGTTTATAACGGTGTTGGAAGTCCTCTTGAATTCAATAAGGCAAAATAAGAAAATTAAAGGATTAACAATTGGCCAAAATGAATATAAAGTCAAAGCATTCGCAGACAATTTGGTAATAACGATAGAAGATCCGATGAGCTCAATAAAAGAAGTACTGGAAGAAATCGAACAATTTGGTAAAGTGGCAGGTTTTAAACTAAATAAGAAAAAGACCAAAATAATGGTGAAGAATATTGACTCAAGTATGACGGAAGCAGTGCAACAACAAACAGAGATAGAGGCGGCCAAAAAGGTGAAATATCTAGGAATATGGGTAACTCCTAAAAATATAGATTTATTTAAGAATAACTATGAACCGGTATGGAAAGGAATAAGAAAAGACCTAGAGGTGTGGGGAAAGTTGAAACTGTCATTCTGGGGTAGGATATCTACAATCAAGATGAATGTGCTCCCAAAAATGTTATTTTTATTCCAGACTATTCCTGTAATTAAGGGAACTAAGATATTTAAAGAATGGCAAAGAGA
Source organism: Podarcis liolepis (assembly GCF_965112155.1). Lineage (NCBI taxonomy): Eukaryota > Metazoa > Chordata > Lepidosauria > Squamata > Lacertidae > Podarcis > Podarcis liolepis. Next base: position 21,595,567 of record NC_139560.1, read on the forward strand.
AATCTCGAAATATATCTGGCAGGGCAAAAAACCGAGAATTCAGTTCAAGCTCTTAACAGATGCAAAAGAAAGAGGAGGTGTTGCCCTGCCAGATTTGAAACTATATTACGAGGCTTCATGCCTTTGCTGGTTGAAAGCATGGATAAAATTGGAAAAGAAGGAACTGTTAGATTTGGAGGGATTCGACAACAGATTTGGGTGGCACGCGTACTTATGGCATGAGAAGAAGAAAATCCATAAGGGTTTCGAAAGCCACATTTTTAGAGGTCCCTTGATTGAAGTGTGGGAAAGGAATAAATACTTATTAGAACCTAAAGTACCACACTGGTTATCCCCACTAGAAGTTATGAGTATTAAGAAGATCAATATGAGAGGCAACTGGATTACGTATGATCAATTGTTATTCAAAGAAGGGGGGAAATGGAAAATGAAACCGTACGAGCAAGTCAAAGAAAATGTGTTTGATTGGCTACATTATTTCCAAATAAATGAAATGTTCAGGAAAGATCTTAAGGACAGAGGATATGCTGGTAAGAACTCTAAATTCCAGATTGAAATAATAAATAATGATTATAAAATTTTATCTAAAATGTATAATTTGCTATTAGAGTGGAATCTGATAGATGAGGAAGTTAAGTCAGTCATGGTACATTGGGCCAGGGATATCGGACATAATATATATCTTGAAGAGTGGGAAAAACTTTGGGGGAAAAATCTAAAATTTACGGCTTGTATGACGTTAAAGGAAAATATAATGAAGATGTTTTACCGATGGTACATAACACCTGCAAAATTGGCAAAAATGTATAAAATTTGTAATAAATGTTGGAAATGCAGGGATAAAGAGAGGTCTTTCTACCACATGTGGTGGGAATGCAAGAAGGTAAAAGGTTTTTGGGAAAGTGTATATAATGAAATGAAGAAAATTTTAAGGTATACATTTGAAAAAAAGCCCGAGGCCTTTCTGCTAGGAATATCAGGAAGGGAGATAAAGAGTAAAGATTGTAAATTGTTTCAATATGCAATGACTGCAGCAAGAGTCCTCCTGGCTCAAAATTGGAAACAACAGAAAATACCGACAGTCAAGGAATGGAGAATGAAACTGTTAGATTACGCGGAGTTGGATAAATTGACGGGAAAAATTAGATATTTAAAAGACCAGAAGTTCATTGAGGACTGGGAGAAATTTGCGGAATATCTGGATAATATAAGTGAAGGTCAAATAACGCTAGTGGGTTTTAAAAGAGCACTGTGAAAATATAGGAGTATTGTCTAAAGAGAAATTGAAGTAAGGAGATAAACAATGTCAATATAAATTATGAAATGCATAACTCAAAAAAGAAAAAAAAATGACTACGGATGATTTGTGGAGAAGCTGAAGGAAGTCCAAAAAGAAAGTATTTTGTGACAATAAGATGTAGAACTGTATGTTTGTTTTGGTTTGGTGTAAAATAATAAAAATTATGTTCAAAAAAAAAAGAAGACTTGGTATAGACGCTATCAAAGCTATGTTAGCAGTCTTAAGTAACTTTGCCATGACTTGCCAAGAATTTGCAACAAAACTGGAGTCAAGAAGAGATCTCTGTAAGATGCACTCTTCGGAAAAATACAACTAGTTTAGAACAAAGATAACTTCTAAATTTCATTAATGTAGTTGTTTTAAGGTATTATCTTAGTAATAAAGGCAAACTTTATCACATACACAGCCCAACAAGACAATGATAAGAATCCACCAACAGTATATGACTCAATATGGCTAACTTGACTACCCACCCCCACTCACATATGAAAACAAAGTTACCACAGCCAATCACAAACAAACAACCACACCCTAGGCCAACCCCAACCTCTCACAACCAAAGAGAACCCGCACAAGCGACGCTGACATAAACCCCCACAACACATGCATTAAGTAGAATAAAAACATTGCCACCCGACCCCACCCACTCACCATGGCCCCCTCCACCACTTCCCCCCTTTTCTTCATAATGTAACACTAAGGTCTCAGCAAATGAAACTGATTGGTAGAAAATGTAACTTGAAAAAAGAGACATTGCACATACTTTTGTAAACCAAAAAATATTTGTTTAAAAATACGTTTAAAAAAAATCTGGGGCACTGGAGAAGCCTCCGACTACAACGTTCATCAGTTAAACAATTAAGGGAAACATTGACCTAGGTACCAAAATTAAGGAGGCAGACTGGAACACCTTATAGGCAAAAAAATAATAAAAAAAAAATCCCTTTAAGATCAGCGGCAACCCTCATAAGAAAATTCTTCTAAGTTAATGCATAGATGGCATTTAACCCCATTAAGATGCAGCTACATGGACAAAACATCATCACCAATGTGCTGGAGAGGATGTAACACAGTTGGTACTACACTCCATATGTGGTGGCTATGTGATTAAATGCAGCCATTCTGGGAGACTATTTGTGTAAATAAGCAATATTACAAATCAGTCTATAAAATGTAACCCAATATTTAAAGAAGGTTCAACTCAATCTACATGGAACTTATTACTTTTCTTTTGCTGGTGCCATGACTTCTCATAGCACCGAACTGGAAAGGATTTGGACATTTGCACATCACATGATGGTGACAGAATGTATGGGCAATTGCTTTACCTTAAAAACTGGCAAAGAGGTGCATGTTTTGAAAGCTCAGGCATGTTTTGAAATGCAGGTGACTTTATTGAAGTATGGTACCGCTTCATAAAATTTTCTGATGAACATTCCAACAATTGGCATCCACTGAGTTCACAAACAAGGTTATGGCAAGATTTGATAAGGGAACAGGATGTGAAACAGGGGAACTTGTTTATATTTTGTAGGAAACCAATAAATATATAGTGAAAGCTGACTTTTTGTTTTAAAGAGTTTCAATGAAAAAAATCATATTTCAAGAAGCAACACTTTTTAAAAAACATTGTTTTTCAAATCATGACTCAACGTTAGATGAGCATCTGCAGAGGATCATTTTGTATCTATAGCAGATGACTCACTTCCCATTTTACATTGAGAAATCTGAGTCATATCTGAGATTACTGATACATTTAGCTGCTGGCTGGCGTAATTTAAAGTAACAGCAGGAAATGCTGCCGTAACCAACACTCATTTGTCAAGCTGCTTGATCTGTTCAGGGGTGTTTAATTCCACACACTCAACCCAACAGCTGTGAACGTTAAGAGATAGATGAGGATTCGTTTTCACCTGGTTATTCAACACATTCCTTAGTACTACAGTTACTGCACACAAACAGCTGCACTACTTGGTTTTCAGAGATCAGCAATGAAGAGGAGGAGGGTTTTCAGGTGGTGAACAGGGAAATAAGTAGCCCAGGTGCTACTGGAGTATGCCCATCTAGTAGTTTTCATGTGGTGGCCCAAAGGGTGGGGAACTTCAGGCCTGGTTTCCCATATCCAGCCCTGCAATCCTCGCTTCCTCCCTGGATGATGTTCCACCCAGTGGGTTACCATCACCAACTAGCATCCAAAGGAGTGAAATACATGCAAGCTTGATGAAATAGGATTGCTTGTGGAAAACAGCTAGGAAGTAGGATTGATTTGCTTGTGGGAAACAATGGCCACTTCTGCAAGAAGTCCGCTCTCCTTTCTCAGTGGGTGGTGTTGCAGCCAGGCAGCCAGGTCCCTGTAGCCATCCGGCTTGGGGTGGGAAGTTGTGCTGACCTCGGCTGCGTCACGCTCAGTGTGGCTCCACTGGCCAATCAGCACCAGCGAAGGACGCAGCTGTGGGAAATTTAAACTGTGGTGCAGCTGGGGAGTTCTCCTCTTTCACCCCCTTCGCCGGATCTCTTCAGTCACCCCTTTGCCGGATTTCTTTAGTCGTTGATTCCTTCCCTACCTGAATGGTTTAGCCTAGTCGCTGCTACTGCCGGGATTGTCAAAGACTTTCCCTTTGCAGCCGCTCGAGAATCGGTTCAAGGGAGGGCAGCTGTTCTGCGGCCACCCACTCAGCTTCCCCAATCAACGCTGCTTCTTAAAAACGCCACACAGCAGTGTGTGCTCGCTTTCTGTTGTCTTACAGCTTGGGGAGTCAGTAGCTTCTCCCCTGGTGCCCATGGCTGCCGCTAAAGCAACTTTCCTCCTTGGTGGTGGCCTGGCTATCAGGTGTATGTGGACATGTACCCAGCCTTGCGTGATTTCTAAACGGGGAAGTGCGTGTGTGTTTGATTTGGCTTCATTGTGCAACACAGGGCGGGCTTCACTGGGTGTTCGTTCCTTTACATCCTCCCCCCCCCCTTTTCTGTTTCATTTTATTGTGTGATTTGCTTATCTGGCATGTTTTAAGCAGGGGACGGCCATTGCCGGGCGCGTTTTTCTTTTTGCCCCCCCCCCTTAGTGTGTGTGCATTTAAGCTCTTTGTTTAATTTAAACCGTCCTCTTAGTCTGACTCTGCTGGGAATACTGCTATGTGCTCCTTTGTCTCCTGCTTGTCCGTTTACCAACTGGGTTTTTACCCCATTTATTCTCATTGTTGCTGCGTGGGCCCTGTTTCATTAGTCAGGGGATGGAGTGAGGTCCGCCACTTGGGCAGGAACACGTGGCCATTTCTGCAAGAAGTCCGCTCTCCTTTCTCAGTAGGTGGTGTTGCAGTCAGGCATCCAGGTCCCTGTAGCCATTGGCCATTTCGGATCACCCACTCAGTCTAGCCCTTTCACTGTGAGGCTTTGGAAGTTGGCCATCACTAGATTACTTTTGCTAACACATTATATACAGTGGGAATGTTTTTTCAAAAACTTTATCAGAAGCAGCCTATAGGCAACATCAAACAAACAAATGAATAATCAAATAATAATAAAAAGGGGCTGTTTTGATTGGGCCTTAGTGGCTGAATCCAGAGTCTTTTTAGTGGTGTTGCCTGCAGGGTAGTGTGTGCCTATTTGTTTTATGAATAGTAGCTATTGTGGCAAAAGTATCGATTTATTATATTAAGTATAATATTGGTATAGTTTCCCAGTGACCCCCCTTGAGTTCTCTCCTTTGATGGTATAGTTCCCATGTATCCTAAGAAGAAACTTCACACCTGCACAGCTGCTGTTTAAGCATATTACCCTCTCTTCTTCCTTTGTCAGTAACAGAGAACACTATGATCTCTTTGTTCTAAATGGTCACAAGCAATTTCCCTTTTATCTTATCTGTGGAATGCTCGCCTCTAGGAGCCAAGAAGCCTGCCTTGGGTAGAACTTGGGTAGGCTGTGAAAGGATGTTGTTTAACAATTAGCAAGTTCCTGTTGCAATAAATGAATATGCAATGCTTAATGTATTCATGTGGGGAAAGGGTATATAAGCTCTGGGCAGTCTCCGCCCAGGGGGATTCTGCTTTTGGAAACATTCCACAGAGCCACTCAATTGCTACCAGCAAAATAAACTGCATTCTTTCTTTCTACTGCTGAGTTTGGATTTCATTCAGTTTGTGGGCTTCTTTCTGATATAACGATAGCGCACCTCAGTCTAGGAGCCAAGGGCATTGCTACCTCCGGTTCAGGTTTTCATGTGATTATCAATCTACACACCCCGTGCTATCACTAATTAAGGCATATTAGCAAATTTATCTCTAATCCAGTCGCTATGCCTGCTAATAAGGCCTGAGGGCTCTGCTCTTGCCTCTCTCCACCTGGCCTAGGGTGGGGCCTGATAGGTTTTATAAGGACTGCTGCTGCTCAGCAGAGAGGGCTTCTTTTAAATTGTCTTTATATCCTTTTAAATTATGTTTTAACAATTTTTAAATTGAGCTGCAAGAGTACTTGGTGGGATGTGCCTGGGAGGAGAGGAGCGGGGAAGAGCAAAGGGAGGCCCAATTAGTGTTTCTGGGTAGGGGGAGGTATGTTGTGGGAGGAGGAGCAGGCCAGGTAAGGGGCACGCAGCCCAGGCAGTTAGTGACTGTGCCGTGTGCCAGTCCCTCCTCCATCCTGGGGAATTGTGGTTGTAATACCAGCCAACCCTCGGGTCCGGGACTACTGCTGTTGAATGCCAGGGTGGCCCAGAATAAAATCTCCCTCATCCATGGTTTGATTATGGATGAGGTGGCTGATCTGGCATGTATCACTGAAACCTGGGTGGGTGAACAGGGTAGAGTTGGTATCACCCAGCTGTGCCCACCTCAGTGTAATAACTGGACAGAATGATGGGTCAGGGGGGTTGCTGTGGTTTATAGAGATTTATCTCCAGGCTCTCTGTCCAGTTGGGGGGGGGAATCTAGAGTGGGTGTTCCTTTTTAGAGATTGTGCTGCTTTACTGCCCGCCTCACTGCCCAGCAGTCTCCCTGCCTGAGCTTACAGATTTAAGTTAACAAATAATCCCACCGGGACCCCAATTGGTTACAAAACCCAACAGGGGGAAAAGGAAAATTCCGACTAATAAAAATCAACTTTGGAAACACTGAATTTTATAAAATCTTCAATTTCCTAAAGAACATTGACTGAATCACAGATTCAGACATGGGCTCCAAGAAAAATCAAACATAAACAACATTGTTGGCCACGACAGGACTACAAGCAAAAAGGACATCTTTAGCAGACCCAGACTCGAATGCAGATCTGAAAGAAATTATTGCAGGAATGAACAAGAATCTAAATGACAAATTAGAATCAATGGACATTAAGACTGATCAGAACGTCAAGCTAATAATGAACATATCAGACCAAATAAAAGACCTGACTACAAAAAATAAGGAACTTGACAGTTCAGGATGTAAAAAATAGGACGAACAAACAAGAAGAAGTAACTAAGAAACTGACAAGCGCAAACAAAGAATTTATAAAGATGAAGGAAGCAGTTAAGGAGGAAGTTTCAGATTTAAAGAGAATGCATGAAGAGATTTTGAATGAAATAGCTGTCCTTGAAATGCATCAAAGAGAACTTATCCTGTGTTTTAGAGGCGTCCCAGAATAAGAAGGTGAACAGACTGAAGAAAAAATAATCCAGAGCCTTGCAATATGGTTGGGTGTTCAAGATAAGGAGTTAACAATGGACACTGATAAAAATTTCCGAATAAAGTCTGAAAGCGCAAAAAACATACAAGGGACCAGGGGATTGTCTCATTTTTCTAAACTCAAGATTATTAAAATACAAAATTTTACTGAAAAGATGACCATGTAAATTATTAATAGAAGACAAAAATATTAAGATCTTTAAGGAGATCCTAAAGAGACTCTTGAAAAAGATACAGAGTTACAGATTGTTAACAGACACATTAAACAGGAATTCAGTAAGATTTTGCTGGGAATTCCTGGAGGGAATAACCTTTACTTACAAAGAAGGAAGAAGTGTAAGATCAATATACGACACAGAAAAATTCCAGGAGATACAGGAAAGAGTTAGGAGAAACACTACCAGAAAAAGGAGGAGAGCTACAAGAAAGCAAGCGACAAGAGCAGGAAACCTAAGAAAATATGATTAGAGAATAACATCACAGATTAATACACTGGACTGCTGTTTTGTTTATTCTACTGTAATTCTAACAATAAGAAGGGGGAAACAAAAATTAATAAAGTGTAATGGATTTGAAGATTATCTCCTGGAACGTTAATGGGCTTAATGATAAATTAAAAAGAAACAAAACAGAACAAATTCTGAAAAAAAAGAAGAAATGGGATATCATTTGTTTACATGAAACCCATGTAGTCAGGAGACATAGATTGGTGTTAAAAAATAAGAGATTAGGCCAGGAATTTATTTCTTCAGAATATATATATATATATATATATATAGGCAGAACAAATCTTTAAAGATGAGGAAGGAAAAATTGGGGGTACGGATCTCAAGAGGAAGGGAACAATTAGTAGCTGTAGGGATCTATGCACCAAATGGTGATAAATCAAAATATACCAAAGAAGTAGAAGTTACTAGAACTTCCAGTTGATCACGGAGCTGAAAGCAAGCGGGATTTAACCCTCAGGGGAGAATCCAGCTTTTCGGAGAGGGGGGAAGGGGGCATTTGCATAGGCGCGGCAAACCCCCAAAACCTCAGAAGGCAAATTCTGAGGGCAGGTTCCCAGCGAGCCGAAGAGCGGTCTCTCCACCAGCCAAAACACTCCTTTTAGGAGCAAGAGAATTGGTGAGATTGAAACACCGGCGTGGGTCGCCATATTCTACTTCCGAGAAGCGCAGCCTCAAGCTTACCCAGCACAGTTATCGATTCCAAAGGAAAAGAAATCCGCATTTCAATTGGTGAGAGACAAAAGGCTTTCAAACTTAAAACAATTCGGATGCAGCGGGGTGGTAAAAAGGAGGTCAGCCCCATCTGGGAATTGCATTGGGATGCAGGACATTCCTACGGAACAGAAAAGGCCTGATGTTCTCTACTGTGAAATTTATTGCTTTAAAGTAAACACATTTGCTGGAGAAGAGGATTATATATAATAAATTTAAAAGAGGTGAAAGCCTGTTTGTGGATATTATCGATCTGTTTGGAATCTCTGCTTTGGCAGGAGGAGAACCTCCTGAAAACTTTTACTTCCACTTTTAGTAACTGCATAGTAGAAATTAAAACTTTAAAGTGCAGCCTTTCTTTCTAACTTTAAATGGTCCAAACCACAGAAGCTTGGAGATGCTACGGAGACCAAATTGGAAGTAACTTGGATATTTATTTATTTATTTACTTACTTACTTTATTACTTTTTACTGCAGCTAATTTAGAGAAGTGTGGAGCGGAGAGTAAAACAATAGATCAACCCCTCCTTTTCTTCTTTGTGTGGATTGTTAGAGCTGGAGGACTGGCGTCTAGAGAGAATTTCCTATCCTCTTTTTGATAAATACATTGTCTTCCCTTCTGCTTTCTGGATAATTTTTGGATTATTGGATTGGCATCTTCTTTATTTTCATCCTCTTTTGACTGGTGGATTATTGGTCTGCATGTGGAATTAGGCTGACAAGCAGCTGAAAAAGTGGTTCATTTTATATTTGGTTCTATTTTTTCCTTTGTTGGTGGACAAGGGTTTGGTTTTTTTGTTTTGTTTTTTCCCCTCTCTCCTTTTTATTAATTATTAATACCGCTGATTTTCAAGGATTGGCCAAACAAGAGGCAGAAGGAAACAATTTTTATCTATATTTTAACCTTCAACTGGGTGCTTTTGGGGCTCACTCATTGAAATTGTGGATTAGCCATTTAGGAGGCAATAAAACTGCTGTGGTTATATCTAGTGGTGAAAGGGGGATTACAATTAAGTAATTTCAATTACAAATTTACAATTAGTTATAAAATTACAATTAAGTAATGGCAGGAAAAAAGAAGGTAGGAGATGGAGGGACACCACTAGAGAGCATCGAAACAAGAAAGTAAGAATAAAAGTGAAATTCTGAAAATGTTTGCAGAAATAAAAAAGGACATAAAACAGAGTGGAAAAAATATTGAGTCAAGACTGCAGCAAATGGATCAAAAATATGATTTGATAGTTGAAGAACTGAAAGGCCAGTTGAAGGAAATAACAAAAAGAACACAAAGTTTGGAGGATGGAATGAAGCGGACAAAGTAAGAAGAGATATTTAAAAAAAAGAGGAAAAAGTTAAGACAGAAGTTTCAGAAATCAACAAAACACAATTAGAGTTATGGGATGCGATTGCTATGAATGAACTGAGGCAAAGAGAAACAAATTTGAGATTGAGATCTGTACCAGAAACATGGTGGCTGCTGCCATGAGTGCTGGGGAAGGCCGTTCCCTCCTACAGGCTAACTCCACCAAGCCTAGGGGGCGGGGCCCACACTCACAATTGCCACAGCTTTAAGGACACTGGTGCTGCTGCAGCAAATGTCAAAAATGTTTTCATATATTTTAAAGTGTTTTAAAAGTGTTTTTACTTTCTACTTTGTTGTACCACTGTAAACAGTGGTTTTTATTCATGTATTTTTATTTTGTTTTGTTTTATTTTGGTTTGGGGTGAGATGGTTGTTGAGTGGGGTGGGGATTGGTTTTGTTTTGGTATAATTGTTTTTTGTTTGTTTGCTTTTCTATTTTGTAAATGGAGGCTAGTATGAGGCTTGGGATTGGAGGGGCGAGGGAGGGGCGAGGGAGGTATGGTGGTGGGGGCAGATGTTATAGGTGAAGGGGATTGAGATACGGATATGCTTGTACCCCTTCCAATCTGCGCCCCATCCAGAGGGACGAGTGTAGGGTGAGCAAGGATTACTCACCTCTGCCACTGGTGTTGTGCAATGCCAGGTCTATAGGCAACAAAACCGCCACCCTGCGAGATTTCTTCACCTCGCAGGGGTCGACCTGGCTTGTGTGACGGAAACCTGGGTGCACGAAGGGGAAACTGTTACCTTACGAGAGATGGCGCTCCCGGGTTTCTCCGTCCTCCACCAGTCGCAGACTGTGGGCTGGGGGGGAGGGGTGGCATTATTAATCCGGGAAGATTGTTCTTTCAGGGCTCTACCACCACCATCGATCCCCAGCATTGAATGTGTTGGCCTAGTGTGGGGCTCCGAGGTGAGCTTGGCTGTCTGGCTGGTGTACTGGCCACCTAGCGCACCAGCAGCCACCCTGTCAGGCCTGCTGGAGGCGGTGGCCAGCTGGGCCTTGGGAGTTCCCTAACCTATTGGTATTGGGGGACTTCAACATCCATGCTGATGCCACTCCCTCCTCACAGGCTCTGGGCCTGGTGTCTTCCATGGCGACACTAGGGCTCTCCCAGTTTGTTTTGGGCCCCACACATCAAGCAGGCCACACGCTGGGTTTGATCTTTGGCGTCGGTATAGATGTGATCATGTCTCCTTCGATGAAGGTGCCATGGTCTGATCACTACGCTCTGAAAGGCAGGATTGATGTTCCACCCCCACCCTGCTTAGGTGGCGAGCCGATTTGGGCTCGCCCGCAGAGGCTGATGGACCCTGATAGATTCCGCCAAGCCTTGCGGGACCTTGCTCCCTCTGGTGACTCATTGACTGAGCTTGTTGAGGGCTGGAATATCCAGCTCCTGGCAGCCATCGATGAGATCATCACACCTAAGCGCCCTCTGCGACCCCGCAGAAACCGGGCTACCTGGTTTACTGAGGAGTTCCGGAAAATGAAGTGGGGTGCCCGTGATGGAGCTTCAAGAACATCTTATAGGGTTTTTATGAAAACCTACGAGATGGCAGTGAAGGCCGCTAAGAAGTCTTACTTCTCGGCCTCCATTGCATCCGCTCTCGCCCAGCGCAATTATTTAGTATAATTAGGTCTTTAACGTCCCTCGAGGGACAGCCAAATTTAAATAACAATTTTACACACAGCTGTGAGGCATTTGTGAGCTTTTTTGCGGAGGTCCTGTTGCTCCGCCATGACCTCCCTGCCAATTTGGATACAATAAGGGAACTGGAGGCCCCTCGACTGTCCTCGGGTCCAGTTTTGGACCACTTCAACCAGATATCCCCAGCCGATGTGGACAGACTCCTCCGAGCTGGAAAGCCCACCACCTGTCCTCTCGACCCATGCCTGTCTTGGCTGATTAGAGCGTGTCCAGACGAGGTGCGGGGCCCCTAGGGGATATCATCAATTTGTCCCTTGGCACCGGGACATTCCCAGGAGAACTGAAGGCAGTGGTGCGCCCGCTCTTAAAGAAAACATCATTAGATCCCTTAGATCTATCCAATTACCGCCCGGTTTCGAATCTTCCATTCCTGGGTAAGGTGATTGAGAGAGCGGTTGCTGAACAGTTTGGTAGGTTTCTGGATGAAACATCGGCTCTGGATCCATTCCAGTCCAGCTTCTGCGCTGGTCATGGGACCGAGACGGCTCTGGTCGCCCTAACAGATTATCTCTGCAGGCAGCTGGATCGAGGCGGGTCAGGGCTGCTGATTCTTCTAGACCTGACAGCAGCCTTCGACATGGTCGATCACGAACTCCTGGACCACCACCTTGCCAACGTGGGGATCCAGGGCACAGTCAATGGCTGCGCTCGTTTCTCTCTGGTCAGGGACAGAGGGTGAAATCTACGTACCTAATGGTAGTAAGATGGAAATTTACGAAGACTTGGAAGAAAAACTTTTTGAATTTATGGATCAAAAAATTATACTTATGGAAAACATGAATGGAGTAGTCTCATTGGAAATGGATAGAATTAGGAAAAAAGAGAATATGAAAGAAGGGAAGTTACCAGGGACCTTTTTCTCTATGATAGAGAATTGTAATTTAATATATGCTTGGAGACTGAGACACCCATTAGACAAGCTATTTACATATTACCAATTTCGCTGTTGAATAATGATTATAAGCTATTTGCTAGTATCTTAGCAAACAGACTGAAAAAAAGTAATGAGTGTGATAATACATGATGACCAAGCAGGTTTTCTTCCTGGTCGCCAGATGAAAGATAACATAAGGAATATTGTGAACATAATTGAATACCTGACGGCCATGAATGATAAACAAGCGATGTTAATGTTTGTAGATTCGGAAAAGGCCTTTGATAATATATCTTGGTAATTTATGATAAAGAATACTGAATTAATGGGTATTGGACAATTGTTTATAAAAGGTTTAAAAGCTATATATTCTGATCAAAAAGCAAAATTGATAGTAAATAATATAACAACTGAAAATATTGAAATTATGAAAGGTACAAGACAAGGGTGTCCGCTCTCACTACTATTATTCATATCGGTACTGGAAGTCTTTCTAAAGACAATAAGAGAAAATGAGAAAATAAAAGGAATTTCAGTTGGCTGGAAACAACATAAAGTGAAAGCCTTTGCAGATGACTTGGTACTAACTATAGAAGAACCATTAAATAATGCCAAATAAGTTATTAAAGAAATAGAACAATTTGGACAAGTAGCAGGTTTTAAATTAAACAAAAGCAATATTAGTTAAAAATACGAAACAAGATTTGGTTGATATGTTGCAACAGGAAATTGGTATAGTAGTAGTCAAAAAAGTTAAGTATTTAGGAATTTGGTTAACCACAATGAACATAGATTTATTTCAAAATAACTATACACCGGTGTGGAATGGAATTAAGAGAAGGCCAGGCTGACTTCCTACCAGGTAGAAAAATGAGTAATAATGAGGGTAGTAATTGATTCAATTGAATATTTAGACATGAACCCAAACAAAAAAGCAGCCTTCATATTTGTAGATGCGGAGAGAGCATTCAATAACGTATCATGGAAATTTCTGAGAAAATAATTGACCAAATGGAAATGGGGAAACAAATTACAAAGGCCCTAAGAGCAATATATGAAGGACAGAATGCAAATTTGATAATAATGATATGACAGAATATTTTAAAATAGAAAAAGGGACCAGACAGGGGTGTCCACTTTCACCTTTACTTTTTATTTTAATTTTGGAAATATTAAATGAAGAAATCAGGTTGATAAAAGATAAAAGGGATAACTCTAGGAAATAAATCTTACAAGTTACTGGGCATTTGAGGATGATTTAGTATCGATGGTAGAAAATCCAGAAGAAAGCATTAAAATGGTTCTTGAGAAAATGGGAGAATTTGGTAAAGTCTCAGGGTTCACACTAAATAAGGAAAAAATGAAATAAATGGTTAAAAACATGGGAGCAAAAGAAAAAAAGGAGTTAGAAGAAAAAACAGGATGGCAAATAGTAAAAAAATAATTAAAATATCAAAGTATACAATTGACAATGAAAAATATTAATTTATTCAAGGACAATTACAACAAAACTTGGAAAGAAATCGAAAAGGACACGGAGATATGGGCCAGATTAAAATTGATGTTGTGGGGCAGAATATCTGCAGTTAAATTAGTATTTTACCAAAATTATTCTTTCTTTTCCCAATGATACATATAATTGACAAAATGGCATGTTTTAATCAACAGAATAAAGATCTTTTGACTGCCTTTCATACTGAATGTCAATTCTGCCTTTCAACTTGAGACATTGGCTGTTACATTGCCCTAATGCTACGGCAGAGGGAAGGGAGTTGCCTTGAAGAATGGCCAGCCAGAGGTCCAAAGTTTGTAGCCTGAATATCCAGGATGTGTCCCAGATTCTTTTTCCTTCAGTTATTAGGGAGGACTTTACATGACTCTGCTCTCAGCCACATATACCCTTCAATATGAGGGACAGGGTCATTTTCATGGTTCTTTAACTGTATTACAGCTATATCTATTGTGTGGAGAGATCCCGCCTCCCACCAGTAGAAATAAAGACACAGGACACAGTAATTTAGGTTAATGGGCTAAAATTAGGCCACAACTTTATTGGTTACAGGTGATGAGCCCTAGGCATTGGTCCTATCAACTATCCGGCTTCAGCCTGCTTGCTTGAAGACCGGGAAGGGTTAACACCAGAAGGGAGTCCTGCTGAGGCACATCAACTAGGTACTCCCCCGGGATCACCGCTCGGGGGTACGCTTTAGGCCCTGACCTCCATAGGCTTCGTACAAGGCCACATCCCCTGGAATCCTTTACCAGACTACCCTACAATATTTGGGGGAGGTGATGGCGCTCCCCCCCATACATCTACATAACAATACCCATACCAATGCCTAACCACTACCCAAGCAAAGCTCGCCGCCATTACCCTCAAACCTGCAACCAATCCCTAATCCCAGCCATCATATCCGCCAACCACACATCGTTTCCCTCATTGGAAAGATGTACGCCATCCTCTTGGTAGAGGGCCACTTTGCTGACTGGATGTTGGGGTGGTCAATGACCCAACCCCCCAGAGCTGCCACTCTACGTGCCACCAAACGTTCCAAGAGCTTCCTGGCTTTATCTATCGCAATAGAGCACTGACAGTCCATACATGCCTCTGCAGCAGCGGTGACCAAGGATTTCCCAGATCGCGCGGGGCTGGGAGCCAGCCTCCGGGCACGTGTTGGGGGCGTGATGCCCACAGCACCACCTCCTCCAGAGGTCGGAAGTGGCTTTCCACAATCGTTTGCTAGTTTCTAACATTAAAAGCAAGCACTACCCCCAAACTACCTCAGGACCAGATCAAGGTTGGAGCAGTTGGTCCCGAGGTTATCCCAGAGTGGGTCATTCCGATTTGGTACTCCTGGATTGAGAACAGGGCAAAATGGGAAGGGGCTGTGCACATACCTGAAGGAGCATACCTGAAGGAGCATCTCCGCCCCCATCGTTCTACCCGGACACTGAGGTCCAGTGCTAACCCATACCTACAGCCTCATTAACTAGTATTATTTCAACTTGTTTTCACAGTATTATTCTACGCCACTTTCCCCCCTTTTTGCTGGGAACCTGAATAGCTAGAACTATGCTTCTAAGCTAAAGCTCTTAATGCATGGTGCACACATACAGCAGCCTTCAAGAAACATAATCCCTCAAAATACCATTTCCTTCCTTCCCTCTGTAAGACAGGGGGGATCCTCATGCAATTAAATACTGTGAAATCTTTTGTCCCCAATTATCTCATGGCAGTGCCAAAGCAGAGCTCTCCAATTTGCTCAGCTGAATGGCCAGTGCATGTGAAGTAGCAAAGTGACAGAAAGTGCTATGGTTTTTGGTCTCTGGCATCTGCTAGTTGATGGAGCAAAAATGCCTGCAATAAATCTAGTTTAATGCCAATGTTCTCACCTAACAGTACTAATTCTAACAGCAATTTATTTTATCGCTCTTATGTCTGCAGCAGTTCCTAATATCTGAAACATATAAATGAGAAAATTGCAGGCTTTCAAGGGAAAAAAAGTATTAAGAAGCAATAAGCAGAGGGAAATTAATGTTCTTAAGATTTTGCTCATTCAGCATCGGTCATGTAATTAGAAACAGTTTAAACATGCGAGAGAAAAAGCCACATTATGGGTATGTTTCCCACAGATAATGTTTTGAATGCAAAAACTTTTTCTTTATGTAAGGGATGGTATGAGACACACTAAATCAGAACTGAACACTATGGTACTTACAGAACAAGCCATCACATTTTGCATATGACCAAGAACTGTCTTCCCTATGAGACAAAGCAGAGAGCTCCAAAAGGATATTTCCAAGCTGAGGAAGGGGATCTTGGAATGTTGAATGTTGTTCAAGGAAATGCACACTAAAGGGATTTTGGGGTTATGATGGATAGCCCAATGAAAATGTTGAGGCACTATGTAACTGCCGTGGAAAAGGTAGATTCAATGTTGGGGGTTGTTAGGAAAGGAATTAAAAATAAATCTGCCAATAACATGACTTCACACAAACATACAACGTGACTACACTTGGGAATACTGCAGTGAATACGATATTATATCATTGTAAGACACTGGCTTATGGGTGACACATAAGTATTATTAATAAACAAGAAAGTAAAATATACCCCTGTGCAATTGCACATCTGAATCAACTACAAAGTAAAGCAAAATATTGTGTGAAACCTATCACTAACTCTGGGAAGCCTACATTGAAAATGTTTTGCCATTTTCTCTCTTTTCACTCACATTGCATAATTATGATAAAAGGATTCATTTGCAACAACTGATTCTTATTTCCATCTGCACGGTAAAGTGAGCAAAAATTAATTTTTAAAAAAGTTTGTTATTTTAATCACAAATGCATTAGGAGAGCAGTTTTCCAAAATCACATTTATTTACTGCATTTTCTCGATCTCTCTGCTTGCAGTTCTTAATGTTTCCAAACCAATCTAATATTTGGAGAGCGGCTTAGGGAACTTGGTTCCTAGCATTACATTTTCCAGATTTATTTTGCAAAGGGGTTCACTAGATGGCTGGCAGTCTAGTCTGTTAGATACTGGCTGATGATGCTCTGGCAAACAGCCCAGGGAGACAGCAGTAGTCTTAAATTCAATAGCACAATCAATTTTTTTGATCAAATACAAGACAAGATGTCATCTTGATTAGTTTCTTTGCAGCTTCATGGAGACCTCTTAATTTTGCTGGGAGAACACTTTTGATTCATTTGCAATTGCAGGGCGGGGGAGGGATCTGGATAAGAGAGAAGAGAGAGAGAGTTTTGGATTTGATATCCCGCCTTTCACTCCCTTTAAGGAGTCTCAAAGCGGCTAACATTCTCCTTTCCCTTCCTCCCCCACAACAAACACTCTGTGAGGTGAGTGGGGCTGAGAGACTTCAAAGAAGTGTGACTGGCCCAAGGTCACCCAGCAGCTGCATGTGGAGGAGCGGAGACGCGAACCCGGTTCCCCAGATTACGTGACTACCGCTCTTAACCACTACACCACACTGGCTCTCATAATGTTCAGCACAGAGAAACGGCAAAAGGTTTATTGCATGCTAATTCTTGCTCTAGCGCTCTTCAAAGGTATTTGACAGCACTAAACATCCGATACAGCCACCCACTGAGCAGCTCCATTTGCCATTTGGAGTAACAGCCCTAGGGATGGGGATGCCACCCACAATAACCGGAATGGCACCTTCGGGAAGGTGAAAAGGCTTATGCAGGTATATCTCCAGAACAGTCTCAGTTTCATCAAGGACTTGGCTAATAATCCAAAATATTTGTGTTTTCTTATTGCAGTAGTTAGTTTTGGATCTCATCCACTGGTTTCATTATTTGATGTTTGTACCTATTGTTTCCTGATGCCGTTGTGGAGTCAATCCGTTGTGGAGTCAATGCGTTGGGTTTATGCTCCTCCCAATGCTGACAAGGCGGCGGGGGGGGGGCATGTTAGGATGTTGCTCCTGCCTTCTGATGAAGCAGTATACGCCAAAATTGCTGTTCACTACTTTACTCAGATAAGCTATTTCCACACCCCTTTTTATTTCACCTCCCTTCTGACTTTTAACATGATTTCTTAGCTCCCTTCCCCTGATGCTAATTTTCACCCCATTTTTAGCCGAGTTCCCTTCATCCAGAATTTTGGCCATTGCAAATTCTCCCCATGCTCAAAGAACTCGTATGGCCCTCCAACTGCCCTCCGTCGAAAGGAAAGGAGCCAGAGACCAAGATATGGTAAAGTCCAACTGAAAACTGTTGACGATTGTTTTAGATCTCAGTTAGGTTTATGGTACTGTCTCCTACATATTAAAAAAAAATGCTCCAATCCAGTGCTTCCCATGCATTCTCTCTCTGCTGTGGCCAAATCCTGCTTGGTTATGGTAAAACCACACACAATCAATTGTGGGGTGGCTGTGAGCTAACACCTGTTCAGTGCAACATGACCTCCTGCGCTCCCATCACCACCTTGCCCCTTGCATGCAGGTGCCCTGGAACACAGAGACTGCCAACAAACATTGAAACAAGGGGTGAATTAATGGGGGAAACCTCATGTGGCTTTAAGTACCAAAATGCAGGGACAAGCAAGCTAATATAGACATATAGACATTTGTGGATGTGAGCCCTGTGGTGCATATTTTCAGGAACGCTGAAAGTGAGGCTTGTATGTGTACTCCTACCCCTGCACACAAGGCTCACTTAGGAAGGAGGGCAATTTTTCTCCTAATCCTTGGTTGGGAAGCCACCAAGAGCCACTGCTTACATGTCAAGGAATGTATGGAGGATGCTTCTCCATGCATATTGATTTAACCTCTCCTAACTGCACTTACTTAAGTGGCTCCCCTCCCCAATATCTTCTCATATAGTTAAATAAATATAACCCATCGCTCTTCTGCCTCTCAAGTCTTCTTTCAAGACGCTGGCAATATGGTCACTGGTGCTAGTACAGTTTTATGTACTGAGTAGAATACACTAGTGATAAACTACACTTGAGCCTGCCAATTTCAAAATCCAGTCTTTAACATCAGAAGTAACATCTTGACCATGGGAGCGTTTCAGCTCTGTTCTTGAGTTTGTTCAAAATCTAAAACAGCTTTATTTTGTATTCCTTTCTTTGAATTTGTGCCACTTAGGTTTTTAAACCTTTTTGTAAAAGCAGAACTAGAATTTTCAAATTGAGTCCTCAATCCTTTATTACTGTGCTCTGCTTTACTTAGGTTGAGCTAGGATCATAATACGTCAGAATTTTTTGAGTTCTACCCTTGTTTGAATTTTGGTCATTTAGAGTTTAGGATTTTTCTATTTCCTTCTGAGGAAACTGAATAGTTGCGTGAAACGAGGTTTGTAGCCAGCATCCCATTAAGGCTTTGTTCTCTTTTAGGTTTTTCTTAAAAAAAAAATCCTTAAGCTTTTTGATTTTTATTATTTAGTTGATTTCCACAAGATTATATTTATAGTCGATTACTTCTCGTTTCAGGGATTTTCACAGTATTTCATTTGTTTTGTGCAATTTCTCAGTTCCGTGACTGTCTTTTTCTATTAGTTTCAAAATCCAAGCATAACAGTGATGTGATTCTGAGGCTGGAAAATGTGGGGGGGAAATCCTTAAAAGTGGGGCTTCCAGTTTGATGCACTCAGCGCTGGGTCTAGGGAATGTGCTCTGAAGTAGTGGAGCACACCCAATCAAGGTGTCAGGGCAGAATCAGTACGCTCGGAATCCCCTGACATGGAAGAGAACGTTCAGGTAGAAAGGAAGGAGTTAGAAGAATGTGTGTCTGGCAAAGGAGGGGGAAGGAGAGTCCAGTGAGGATGCATCAGCCCCTGTAGACACAGGGAATCAGGAAGTGGTGAAGAGCGAGCAGGCAGCCTTGCAGGTACCGCAAGGGTTAAGCTCTGAATCGGAAGGAGGGGGTACATTTACGACAGCTCGCACAAGACGCAAAGACAAGAGACAGGATCAAAGGAGACTCATGAGGTTCCCACACTCTAGATGCTGGAAGTGGAAGAAGAGGTCTTTGGCGGTATCTGAACTAAGTGATTCAGACTAAGGGTGATTAGCTTGTTATGCCTTCTGTAAATACTTGTAAATAAAGACCATACGGTCAACGGTTGAAGTGGTGACTACTGTGAAGACAGACACTCCAGCCCTGACACAAGGTTAACAGGAATTGGGGAGGGCGACGCTGTCTCCTTAAAAAGTTTGAGAGGCGGTCTCAAACCCAACAGCATCGAACGGCGCAGAAAGGGGGGTTTCTCGCCATTCTGACACAAAATAGGTGGAAGTTGAGAGCACCCCAGTGTAAAAAGAGGGGGCTTTCCTGACCGTGAGATGCCTCAGGACCCAACCGAGCCAGCATCAATCTTCTCGATTAATAAGAACAAGAAATACAACTCTTGCTCACTAAAGAGCCCTCCCTACCAAAAAGGCTCCTGGATTAGATATGCTCCCTGGAGAATTATTTAAACAAATCCTGGTTGGTAGTCCCCAGTCCTTGCTTCATTGTTTA
The DNA here is from genome assembly GCF_965112155.1 of Podarcis liolepis. Classification (NCBI taxonomy): domain Eukaryota; kingdom Metazoa; phylum Chordata; class Lepidosauria; order Squamata; family Lacertidae; genus Podarcis; species Podarcis liolepis. The sequence goes on from NC_139560.1 coordinate 21,615,684, forward strand.
ACCACATCATCCAGTGCCTAGCAATCCCACGGGCCTTTGCAATTGTAACCCCAAGAGCTCTTGCACCGACTGTTGAGGCCTGTGGAAAGATGGAGTTTGAGCTAGGAGGCTGTGAGAGAGCAATTGTCTTGGAGATTGGTAGTTTTTGAAGGAGTGTCTGGGATAGGTATTTGAGTTTTCTTGGGGGGGTTTGCCGTTCGGGGTGAGTTTTTTAAAAGCTTTTGGGGGGAGGGTTTTTTTTGGTTCTTTTTAGTTATGATTTGGAAGGGGGGGTTCCCCAGACATAATTTTTTGAGTTAGGACTTTTAAAAAAGGTACCTAGACCCAAGACATTGTCATCTTTCTCGGGTACTGATAACCCAAAAAACAGTGAATGATGCCCACACCGTAGGAGAAACTAGCAGTGTTGGACTGTTTGCAGGAAGGCATGAGCCTGTGTGCAGGAACGAGTCCAGTGTCTGTGCCATCAAGATCTGGGAGGAGGAGATCCGGGCATCAGCATCAAGGTCACCAGCCACATGCAGGACAAGACCCTGGTGAACACGGAGGCTCCTCAAGAGCAGCTTAAGAGGCTGCTACAGAAGGGCTATCTTCCAGAGTAGGCCTTCAACAGAGACAAGATGGGCCTGTTCTGGAAGATGCCTGAGCACACCTTTATCACCAGAGCAAAGAGGGCAGCCCCTGAACTTAAAGGTGCAAAGGATTCAGTGGCACTGCTGCTATGTGGCAATGCTGCTGGGCACCTGATCAAGCTGGGCATGCTGTACCAGTCCAAAAAACCCTGTGCCCACAGAGGCTTAAAGAATAACCTGCTGCAGGTCTTCTTGCAGTCCAATAAGGCAGCTGCAATTTTCTTGGGGCAAATCTACACTCACGGCATTTAACATTAAGGAAAGGCTAAGGAATGCTTTCGATAACGTAGATGGGCACATGAAGTCCTACTGTTTACATCCAAGCAACGCAGGGAGAAGATCACAAACACACCAGAAGCCAAGTGCGCCATCAAATATCTAATTAATGAAGCAACAGGATGGGACCTCAATCACTTGCTCCTTGAAGAGAAAAAGGTTTTGGCTGAAATGAAAGCAGAGAAAAAGTGGCCTCTCTGCATGGCCTATAGTAAAATACAGGGTGAAAGAGGGAGAGACCGTTTTTGATTCATAGCAAGAAGTTCTAGCATTTTTAAGCTGGGCCTATGCTTGGATAAGCGTCTGTCTTGTGAATGTCATCTGTTCAGCAAGGAAAGCTTTTGGGTATTTAACAAGTGTCTGGACAGTGCTTTAATTCCTAAAAGGAGTAAGCCTTACACATGTTTTAACTCCCTAAACCTGTGAAGGGCAGAGGGGACCACCAGGGACCAGGCAACCGTGTCTGAAGAGCAGTACTGGAATGCAGAAGAAAACGTAAGGAAGTGGGTGATACCTGACCCCATATAATAATAATAATCGCCGATCTGTATGCAGCCCATGATGCCTGCGGAGATACGGTGGAGCCGGAAGCACTGCCCGATTGGGACCCAGTTACATGCCCTGAAGTTGAAACTCTCATAGATCGATTTAAAGCAGGCAAGGCCCCCGGTGATGACCTTATATCCATTGATGCCATCAAAGCAAATAAAGATTGGTGGATCCCACTTTTAGCAGCACTTTACACGCATATAAACAAAACAGCAAAATTTCCCTCAAGCTGGAGCTCTGCGCTGATTGTATTAATACATAAGAAAGGCCCACGTACAGAGCCGAGCAACTTTAGGCCAATCAGCTTGCTAAATGTCATTGGGAAGATTTACTTGGGGTACCTGCTAAACAAACTATCGAAATGGATGGAGGACAATATCATTGCCGATGAACAGGCGGGTTTTTGCCCTGGAAGATCTACCACAGACCAAATATTAACCTTGAATCACCTGGCGGAAAAGTATGCCGGCAAAGCCCCAAAGGTTCTTCATGTGGCCTTTATTGACCTTAAGCAGGCATTTGATCGAATCTCTAGAAAGCAGCTATGGAAAAAATGGCTGCAACAAAGATCGATCGTCGTCTCCTTCATCTGATTATCAGCCTCCATACAAACACCTTTCTGAGAATCAGGCTAGACAATAAAGGCCTAGTCTCCAACCCCGTTACCACCACTAGAGGGGTAAGACAGGGTTGTTTACTGGCCCCAGCATTGTTTAACTTTTACATTAACTCACTGGTGACTCACATGGCCAATGATGCTTTCCACCCCCCCAAATTAGCAGGCCGATCTCTGAATGACACTGCACTTCTTGCTAGATCCCCTATTGGACTGAGGAGAATGTTGCAAGCTCTACATGAATACTGTGATCAGCATGAGCTCCAACCCAACTATGCTAAGACCAAGATCATGGTCTTCTCTGCCCGACCGAGACTCCATCGATGGTCGATGAACGGGATCCCCCTAGAGCAGGTTAACTGCTTTAAATATCTGGGACAAGTAATACGGTCAAATAGGTCTTTTCTGGCCCATAGAGACTATATAACAACTAATGCATCTAAAGCAGCCATCCAGATTAGATCTCTATATGCTAAGAATCAGGCTCAATCAGTGAAGATAGCTTTGAGACTCTTTCAAATGAAAGTCCTCCCCCTTCTTTTGGTGGGCATCTCTTTAGGCTCCGGTAGGGACTTTTTGAAACTGGATTCTATCCAAACGCGATTCCTTAGAGCCATCCTTAGGATTCCCCCCTCGGTAGCGGGTGCGGTTATGAGATTAGAGGTCGGCTGGCAAGCTCTACGGTATGTGGCCTTGAAGACGAAGCTCTGGCTATGGCTCAAGCTTTGTTTTAGACCAGTGGGTATTGCCCCCTTGATATTGAGGGACGATTTCCAATCATCGTGGGAAAGGGAGGTCACTAACGAGGTTCAATCCTGCGGATTGTCTCATCTTTACTTTGAGTCTATGACGTACAATCAAGCTAGAGCTGTGATCTCCCGGAGACTGAGTGACATTGCCAGACAAGAGGACATAGCCCAGGTAAAACCAGGGATGTTCCTAGGGGACCAGATCTATCGGACCATACCAGCCCCCTACCTTGCAGAAATCCACTATGTGGAATACCGCAGACTTCTTACAGCGGCTAGATTAAATGTCCTTGACTGTGCGATATTGTGGGGAAGGTACAGGGGAGTACCATACACCCAGAGAACCTGTCATTGTGCCATGGGTGTGGTTGAGTCCACCGAACACATTCTCTTGACTTGCCCTTCTTATGCAGAGCTTAGACAAAATTTTATAGACCCTCTCCTATGTCAATTTAGCTCCCTACCCGGAGAAAACCAGGTTTTACACTTGCTGAATAATGTCGCTAGAGCTATACCTTCCTTGGTGGCCAAATTTCTTTTTTTAGCTTTTAAGCGCCGCAAGACTATAATTGACTGTACAGTGGTACCTCGCAAGACGAATGCCTCGCAAGACAAAAAACTCGCTAGACGAAAGGTTTTTCCGTTTTCGATTTGCCTCGCAAGACGAATTTCCCTATGGGCTTGTTTCGCAAGACGAAAACGTCTCGCGACTTTGTTTCCTTTGTCTAAAAACAAAGACATGTTTTGTTTATAAAGTTAATTTATTTTCCCTTGGGGGAAAATAAATTCCACCAAATTAATTCCTTGTGGAACGAACATAAAAGAGCCGGAATGAGTAAGAACAAGTCCAAGTTCCAGTTAGAAATAATAGAAGGGAAGTCTAAACTCCTAACCAAAATGTATAACCAACTATTAGATTGGGACACTATGGATGAGGAAGCCAAAGAGGTTATGATCAAGTGGGCTATAGACTTAGGACACCCCCTAGATTATGAAAAATGGAAAAAAACTATGGAATAAGGATATGAAATTTTCAGCGTGTGTCGGACTTCGAGAAAACATGGAAAAGATGATGTACCGCTGGTACATCACCCCAACAAAATTAGCTAAAATGTATAAAACCGGAGATAAGACCTGTTGGAAATGCAAAAAGAAAGAGGGAGATTTTCTCCATATGTGGTGGTCCTGCGACAAAGTGAAGAAGTTCTGGGGCTCCGTCTATGATGAATTAAAAAAGATTCTAAAGTATACCTTCCCAAAAAACCCCGAGGCATTCCTTTTGGGAATGGTGGGGAATGAGATCAATAAAGACGACCAAACCCTATTCCAGTATGCAACAGTAGCCGCTAGGATACTGTTAGCGCAGAATTGGAAGAAACCCAACATCCCAACAATTAGGGACTGGCAAACCAAGTTAATTGAATATATTGATTTAGCAATAATGAAACAGAAGATCAGGGATCAGAAAAAATTATTAATGACTGGAATAAATTCTTTTCATACATGGAGAGGATATTAGGAAACACCAAAATCACAGTAGGTATAATATAAAAACCGTGAGGTAAAAAACGACGATTAGCAAGAGAGACTGCTGTACATATTGTTGAGATAGAGGTCACGTGGTGGTGGTGGGAAGTCAAATAATGTAAAGATTGTACAATGATTTTTGTACCTTCTCTTTTTTTCTTTGCTTTGTTTCATTAATAATGTATATGTGCTTTTAGATGTTGGATTATAATAAAAACTTTTTTTTAAAAAAAAATTATTTTCCCTTCAATTTTTGAACTGCTCTTTACAGTATGTGTGACTTTAAAGAGCAGTTAATAAACTGTTGTTGTACCAAATTTGGCTTTGTTTGGACTTTTTTTGACCATAGGAACGCATTAATTGATTTTCAATGCATTCCTATGGGATTTCGTGATTCGCAAGACGAAAAATTCGCTAGACGACAAAACTTGCGGAACAAATTAATTTCGTCTTGCGGGGCACCACTGTATTGATATGTTTAGCTCATTTTAGTGTTGGCTAAGTACTAAAATCTTCTTGGATGTTTTAACTGTGTATTGACAAATGTACTTTTTTCTGACTGACAGTCGAATAAAAGGTTGATGATGATAATAATAATAATAATAATAATAATAATAATAATAATAATAATTTTTATTTATATCCCGCCCTCCCCAGCCGAAGCCGGGCTCAGGGCGGCTAACAACAATCAAATAATCCAACATTCTAAAAACATTTCATTTTAAAAATTAATTAAAATCAAATTGATGGCAACCGTTAAGCAAAATTCTGTGCAGATTGCCAGAGGAGGGAGTCAGGCTGCGCCCTGACCAAAGGCCTGGTGGAACAACTGTCTTGCAGGCCCTGCGGAAAAATGTCAGGTCCCGCAGGGCCCTAGTCTTTTGTGACAGAGCGTTCCACCAGATTGGAGCCGCAGAAAGCCCTGGCTCTAGTTGAGGCCAGCCTAACCTCTCTGTGGCCTGGGACCTTCAGGATGTTTTTATTTACAGATTATTATGAAAATAATTGAGTCCAGATGTATTTCAGATGAGGCTGGGGCAATCCAGCCTGGCAGGGTATAAATAATAAAATTGTTTTATTATCATTGTCAACTCCATGTCCAAACCAGAGACAGAAAAAGGTTAACTTGGATGGTATATTGGGAAGGAGAGTGCAATGGCAGGTGTGGCAATTTTCAAAAGGTCTGGATAAGAGACGTAAACACGACAAGAGTATACTGTGCTTCTCTACACTGTCAAGTAGATAACTTTCACCTTCTGCATCAACGCTGAACCAATTTTAGTGCCCTATGCTCCCTGAAAGATCATTCAAACTTACTCAACCTTCTCAAACTAACAGTTATAAAAAGCTATTGTGTGATGCATGGAAAACAAGATGGCTGCCTAGCTCAGAACACCTGCCCTCGGTTATTCACCTGTGACTCAACACAGGTGTTTTCAATCAGATATATTTGCTACCTCATACCTTTGTTAATACACGAGTTAATGATTATTTTATTGCTAATATATTTCATTATGCTAATAATAGGTTCTAAATAGCTGCAGCTTTGCATGTAAAATATGGAAATTTCCAAGTTTCTATGGTACACATTTTTGAAATGTGAACTTGTTTACCTTTTAAAATATGTTTTTGAATGTTTTTAAAAATATTAGGGATCAATCCAATGTACAAGAAGTTGTCATAAAGCATGCCAATGTAAATTAAGTTAGTATAAAAACACAAATTGTGGGTTATTCCCATTATTAATTATATAAGCCTGGTACATGTTGGCTCTCCATCCCTGAAAGTCCTTAAAAATGCTGGGCTACTAATATTTACCAGCATTTTGTAAAGTGGTCGCTTTTCATAGTTTAGTTACTCCTCTGCAGTTTTTATAGCTATATATTGCTATTGTTCTGAACGCCCAATTCAGCAATGTAGCACTAACTGCTGAGCATACATAGGAAAAAAATTCTCCCCAAATCATAAGGGGCATCTTAACCCACATAAAATAAGTAAAAACTATCACAGCAGTTCTGATTTAATGGAGATGCTAGGCTTACAAAGCAGACCTTATTTTCTGGACTTAGTGCAAACCTCCAGCTGGTTTTGGAATGAGGTTACTGATGGAATCCAACAAGCTATCAGTTGACATCCACTGTTTTTAAAAAATGAATTTTACTAGCAGATCTACAACTGATATCCAACTTGAGAACATCAGAAACTAACATAAAATCCCCATATAATAAAGGTATTCTACAAAACAAAAAACTGGGAAGCATCATTTTCTACTTTCTAGGGACCCAGCAAATTGTGCAGGAAAACAAAGGAGTAGAAAATCAGTTTAGAATTTGTCAGTATTATCAGCAGTATTTCTTAAAAACCTGATAATGGAAAATGACCACTATGCCATCACAAATAATGGGTTAATAAAATTTATCATTTAAATGGTTATAAGTGTAGAGTTTTTCAGCACACCCAAAACCAAAAAGGGCAAAAAATGCAATTTGGGCACTCCATTAGATACACTCAACAGTGTAATATAATATAGTGTAATATCAACTGCCATCAAGCAAAATTACTCTGTTGGTTTTCTCAAAGAATCAATAGGAATTCAGACAAAGCATATACCAATTAATATAGTTATCTAATAATTAGTACCTTTTACTGAAAGTTTCTTTGCTTTAACGTGGGCAGATACTATTTAACATATACAGATAACTTGGATGGAGTTAGTATACCTAACTTTCATTTGTTTATAATTATAAATGAGCAACTTTTTACATGAATGCAAAACACAAAATATAAATAAAAAGGAAAGCTAGACTGAGAATTAAAGATAAAGTCCAACTGCATGTTGAAAATGGCTGTAAACCTCCGCACTTTTAACTTGTTACATGTTGTTTACATTGATTTTGTGAAAATAGAAAGCATTTTTCTACTGTTTTGTATTGCTTACATTGCTTTATGAAAATAAAAATATTCTTCTAGCATGCTATCATGGCTACGTTTGCCTAATCAATGATAGACAATATTGACTAAATTCTATAATAAATATCCAGTTTTTAAGTGTATTTTTGAAGGCCGAGTTTCCCAAAAGGCAAAGCAGCTTTTTAAAAAATTAAGTTCATCAAAACTTTTAAAAAGAGAGCGAGACTGAGCCAGGGGCCATTTTTGCTTAAAATAACTCTCAATCGCCACCTAGTTTAAATCAGCATTTTCTCTATCTCTGATGAATTTAAGTTAGTCTGCCTCATTTCCCCTTATTTCCTTATCAAATTCTCCCTCAAAAAGAATCAACTGACCTTCATACTACGTAAAAGCAAACTTGAGAGGTTTCAAGGCACTACATTTTTCTGCCCAGTAAAATTCAAAACAGCATTTTGTTTTACAAGCCTCAAAGGTTTCTTTATACAATGCCTGGATTGTATTGATTCGATAATCTTTCCTATTTCTAAAACGCCACCCTATTGCATGTGTATTAACAGCTTTAGAGAAACGACCACCCTCAATCTCCTACTGCCCTCCTCTCTGCAAAACATGCAGGCAACTTAAAGCCAGCCCCACCTATATAAGGCTTCCCAGAATGCATTATCTTTCCAGGCTAGTTATAAAACCTGGCATAGATTAGCCTCCCTCTTTAAGAGAGCCTGGGAATAAAAAAGCTAGGGGTAGGGTCATGGAATGGATCTCTCAGGAACTGGCTAACTAGAATTAGAGAACACTTGCCTTATATACAGTCTTTTTTTCTGGGGGGCGCAGAGGTACACCTAGCCCTAAACATTTTGTGAATCTTTGTACTTTTGTCCATTTACTGTATTTATTTTTCCCATTTTGAACCATAAAATGGTTATTTTCTTCAGTCAAAATGAGAGTGCCCCTAAACATTTTTTTAAAGAAAAAAAAGCATTCTTTTATAACAAAGTAAAATCAACACTTTCAATTCATCACAACAATTCAGGTTTTCTTTCCTAAGCCAAACCTGACCTACCCCAAATCTTTCAACAGTCTTCATTAATTGGAGTACAGGCTGAGAAGAAACACTTCTGGAGGTGGTCTCCCAGGCACAATCTCCTGCTCTATTATTTCCTATGAAAATTATTTCTATGAAATAACCAGGCTTTATTAAGACTTTTGATTAAACATGCTTGTTTCAATCTATAGAGTCTACAGACTGACCATTTTTGAATAGTAAGCAACTCTTTGATTCAAAGCAGCTTTTAACCTTTGCATTAATTCTCTGTTTTAATGATGGGATTTAGTATACCTGAAGGAGCATCTCCACCCACATCATTCAGCTGAGATCCAGCTCCGAGGGCCTTCTGGCGGTTCCATCACTGCGAGAAGTAAGGTTGCAGAGAACCAGGCAGAGGGCCTTCTCTGTAGTGGCACCAGCCCTGTAGAATGCACTCCCATCAGATGTCAAGGAAATAAACAACTACCTGTCTTTTAGAAGACATCTGAAGGCAGCCCTGTTTAGGGAAGTTTTTAATGTTTGATTCTATTTTTAATATTCTGTTGGGAGCCACCCAGAGTGGTAGTACAGTGGTACCTCTGGTTACAAACTTAATACGTTCCAAAGGTCCATTCTTAACCTGAAACCATTCTTAACCTGAGGTACCACTTTACCTAATGGGGCCTCTTGTTGCCACCGGCACGCGATTTCTGTTCTCATCCTGAGGTAAAGTTATTAACCCAAGGTACTACTTCCAGCTTAGCGGAGTCTGTAACCCAAAGTGTTTGTAACTGTAGAAGTAGTAATAGTACCATTAAAAGATGCTTTATTTGTTTTTCATAGGTTAGCAGGCATCTGCTCTTTATAATAGTGAGCATAGAATTTGATAGCTTATAGCTGATAAGGGAACCACAAGGGACCCCAGGATATGAAGGTCCGGCATTTCAGAGGTCTCAGGGCGGTTCACACAAAAGGATCACAATATATAAAATAAAAGAGAAGTGAGATGCTGGGGGCATCCATCAAAATACAAGATGCACTTGGTTTCTCAGAAAGCTCTGGGAATAGAGCAGTCCATCACCATGCAAATAGGGAGCCTCCAAACAGAGATGGAGCAAAGGCGCATGCAGATTGCTGACCCAGAAGACCCCGGCGACTGCACCAAGCAGCTCACGGAGAGCATCACCAACATAATGGAAGTCAAGTGTGCCTTCAAGAACCTGATTGGCAAACTGGTCTCCTCAAAAGTAGAGGATGGGGAACTGAAGCACTTGCTTCTCGGCGGCAGCAGCTGAGAGATACGCAGCAAATTTGATTGGGGTGGGAGAGCACACACTCAGCAAAACATTCAGACTCTCCTCTTCTGAAGGAAGTTTATGGTTTTCACAGCTAATTTGTCTGCATATCCCTTTTCGTGCCTGAGCCTTTGCACCAGATTGGGAAAGACTCCTCCAGAAAAACACAAAAGACTCACAAGCCACTAGGAAGTGCGTAGCTTTCAAAACAAAATCTGTGGTGTGTGTGTTAAAATGTTATGTCCTGTTAGATTCTCCCAACAGCATTCCAGTTTTGCTCTCTTCACGTGATTTTGTTTCTGTACAGCCACTTTTCAGAATAGCCACCAGATGGCAGCTATTAAAAAGTTACTTTATAATTTGTTTTATCCACTCCAATAATGAATTTACCACTACTGAAATGCAGCACCCAAGATCTCAAACGATGCTTGCACTTGCTACCCACTTCCAGCTTGACAATTAACTGGCCCTAATGAATGGTTCTGTTTGTTTTAATTAATCATCATTGCTGTATTTCTCATTTCTGTGTTTGTAATTTTTCCCGTTGCAAGTTTCTGTAGCCTACATTTTATAGGATGGTCAAGTAAGCCATGCACCCCCAGCCAAATTATTCTTCTTCCCAATACGGATCAAAGCTTGGCTTAGGGAAATGCACATAAAAACAATGTATTTCATAAATACATTAAATATAATTTGTGGTGCCACTTCCCAAACCAGCCGTGGGAGTTTACCGGATGCAGAGTAAACAGGATTGTGTAGACAGCCGTAGACTGTGAGAATACAGTTAGAATAATACACACCTAGCTTGTGTTTGTAATTCTGGTGGTTGTACTTTATTTATCCACAAACATTTAACCCCCCCACCACTGCCGCCGCCCAAGTCAGAATGGTCTATCAGTCAGAGCCCTAAATCTCACCAACACCATAACTGTATCTCAGTATAGCCTTGGGTAAATTGTAATCTGACTTAACTGTTCAGCTGTAAAATGGAAATAGTGGCCTACTATAGAGTGGTTTTGAGGGGGGAAACAAGAATTACCAAGTAGCTTGGAAAGCTTTTTTTAAAAAGTGTCAGATCAATAATGTTTTTGCCAACTGTTTGCCTGTCCATGTATTTTTTAATCTATCATAAACAGAATAATCTTGCTCTAATTTTTTTCTTCATGCTTCAGCTGCTTATCTCCTCTCCATTATTTTTTTAAAATAGGAAACTCTTGGAGCACAATAAGGCAGAAGATGTATTTTTTATAGAAGAAAAGTTTTACATGTTAAAGTATAAGACATAAAAGCAGCCCTAAATTTCATTGGAATCCCAATTGCTTGTATTCCCCCACCTGCTTTTTATTACACACCTGCTGGTCAATTGGTAATTGAAAAAAGGTTAACCTTCATTAATCACCAATTGCATTTTAACATCTACCAGCTGCAAATCTTAGCAGCCATTGACTTAAAGTACTTCATTCATTTTACCTCCACCAGAAGACAAAATAATTTGCAGTTGTTTGAGCCAACACAGAACAGTAACTGCTAAGGTAGGCCATTTTTTTATCCTAGCCGGGCTAGGATATTTAGAAGTCTCGTTCCAGCATTGACTTACTTTACAACTTTTTAAAAAAGGGTTGGGGAAGCTTCTGGGCTTTTAACAGTTGTACGGCAAACAAATTCAACAGGTGAAACTTTTCCTCACTTCAGGTCAACGTCTGAAGGTTTTATCCATTGAATTTCTGCATCTTGTGCAATGTATTGGATGTTATATCCCCCCCTCCCACCACAACAACCCAATACAGCTGCTGCTATTGTCCCCTTGGTAATTAACTGCAGTAGATGATGTCTGCAAATGAGTCACACCGTTTGCTTTTTATAAGTGCCCTTAGAATAAAATGTAAACTTGCCAAACACCATTCATCTCAGTGTTACCGAGTTTTCAGTCTAGGGTCTGCACTCATAGCAGGTGAAGAATATCCCCCAGGATCCCCTTGCTATTATGTTTTCAAGTATGTTATCAGATCAACAGCAAATACGTACCTGGTGTTGAGCCACCCAGATCCGGTCGTTTGGGGAGCTGAACTATATACCACACTTTGATGAAGTGGCTTTCATATGCCTGTCTCATCACCTTTCGGAGTTCCCAGTCATTAATCTCACCCACACAAGCACTCAGCTGAGATTTTGCAGCACTGACATTTGCAGACAAATAAGATATGATGTCAGAGACAAAAAAACCCCCTGCATTTTTAGCTTTTCCCCAGCAACAGAGTGCTCCAAAGTGGGCTCAGCTAATTCCATAGCCCAGGGCAGAACTGAAAACCTATTTCAGCATGAAGCCTGCAATACCCATCCAAGGACTACATGCCAATGATTGGGGCCAGAGGCAAAAGACTTCCCATGGACAAATTTAACAATATTTGAAATTCATTTTTTATAAATACCACATTAGATTAAGATCTGGTTAACTACAATGACAAGTTCCCCCCTTTTCTGTAATGTACACAACAATATCTTCTTCTTCTTCTTCTGTTTTGTTTTGTTTTCTACATGGGTACTATTTCTTAGGGATGCGGGTGGCGCTGTGGTCTAAAGCACAGAGTCCAGGGCTTGCCAATCGGAACGCCAGCAGTTTGAATCCGCACGACAGGGTGAGCTCCCGTTGTTCAGTCCCAGCTCCTGCCAACCTAGCAGTTCAAAAGCACGTCCAAGTGCAAGCAGATAAATAGGTACCGCTCTGGCGGGAAGGTAAACAGTGTTTCTGTGCGCTGCTCTGGTTCGCCAGAAGTGGCTTAGTCATGATGGCCACATGCCCTGGAAGCTGTCTGCGGACAAACGCCAGCTCCCTCGGCCAAAAAGCGAGATGAGCACGCAACCCCAGAGTCGTCCGCAACTGGACCGCAGTTTAGAAAAGTGGTGAAGGGCTATGAATATAAATTTTACAGTAGACTGGCTTCTGCACAGACTCACACAAACCTCTCTTATCCTCACAAGCAAGAGGCATTTGCCAGAGTTTCAAGGACACATTCCAGCCAGGCAAAAACACTGGAGGAGGGTGTGAAGCACAGCCACAGGGGAATGGTGCTTGGGGAAGGTGTGTGCATGACCTGGGAAGAATATTTTAAGGGCCATTGATAGAGGCCTGGAGAACCATATCAGACGTGAGGTTCCCGTCCTGTGCCCTAGGGAAACAGAGCAGGAGTTCTAGTAGTACAGTTGATGTCATCATTGTGCCTTCTCTTCCAGCTTGGAAAGGAAATGTTTAAAGGGGAATTAAAACTATGGAATTCACTTCTGCAAGAGTCTGTGATGGCCACCAATCTGGATTGCTTTAGAAGAGGATTAGACGAATTCACAGAGTCTTATCAATTCATGTCCATTAACAACTACTAGCCAATTGGAGGCAGTAGGCTTCTGAATACCAGTTTCTGGAAACTACAGAAGGGGAGAGGGCTCTGCTGCTCAGATCATGTCTGAGGGAATCTGGTTGGGCTCTGTGAGAATAAGATGGTGGGCTATTGGCCTGAACCAGCAGGTCCCTCTTATGTTCTTATCGGAGATGTGATGGCTGTACTCAAATATCTGAAGGTAGAGCAACAGTAGAGTTGAGCAGTAGAGCAGGGATTACAGTTTATCTCATGAAAATCAGAGTCAAGATTTATAAACTTTGCTTCCACAAACTTTACAGCACTGGTCTCCATAGCTTCAAATTCATCTCCATTTCATGAATGGAGTATTTGTGTTATAAAAAATTGTCAATGATATTGTCATGGATGTGGGGGCAGATTCCCCCCTAAGTTCCTGGGTGCCAGATCATCCCCATGGATTTAGTAAAAGTTAGAATTTGGATTAAAATACCAGATGGAGCGTCTCCATCATTCTACCCGGACGCTGAGGTCCAGCTCCGAGGGCCTTCTGGTGGTTCCTTCACTGCGAGAAGCCAAGTTACAGGGAACTAGGCAGAGGGCCTTCTCGGTAGTGGCACCCACCCTGTGGAACGCCCTCCCACCAGATGTCCAAGAGAACAACTACTACCAGACTTTTAGAAGACATCTGAAGGCAACCCTGTTTAGGGAAGCTTTTAATGTTTGATGAGCTACTGTATTTTAATATTTTGTTGGAAGCCACCCAGAGTGGCTGGGGAAACCCAGCCAGATGAGTGGGGTATAAATAATAAATTATTATTATTATTATTAAACTTTGCAAAACAAGGAAACCTCTTGGATTTAGATATGCTAACGGGCTGTGCCAACCAGTTCATCAGAGCTAGCTGGATGGGACATTAGCAGGGGACATAAGTTAGGGAACCACCAGAGGGCAAGACTGCCAGGCCAGGGGGAGTGAGCCCACTTCTTTGCTAGTGGGCAGAGGCAAAGGCCAGGTTTAGGGTTTCAACTTGGAATGACATAGACTGGAGGGAGGTCCTTGGAGTCAGCAGGAAGAAGGAGAAGGAGTGACAGAACTACAGGTGAACTGGAGGTGACGGGCTGGAACAAAGAGACACATTGGATGGCCTTTTGCTGTCCCTTGAATCCAATGTTGCCCTTAAAGGTGGGGCAAGGCTCTCATGGGATGTGAATGCTCTGCAACCCCTCCATCTAGGTGCAAGTGATATATATGTGTAAATACAACCATATATCATAAGGCCACCACAGTCTCTGCTGTGCCAAATTTCTGAAGCAAACGTGAACCCTGGCTAAGCACCTGGAACCCCTGGAATCTCAAACCACGCAGAGATGGGGTGGCACGCAGCAATATTTTTTTAATGCATTCATTTCACAAAGTTGCTGAATGCCAATAGGGTCCAGGCCATGAGGACCAGGAGCACATTCATGTGACCTTTCCAGTTTTCTTTGTCTGAATGTGCTCGCTCAAAATGCTGCTCAATTTAAGTGCCTTTTGTATTAAGGAACAGAAAGTTGACATGCCCACACGAAGCCTATCTAAAGCCTGTCTTTTTAAAAATAAAATAAAGAAGAGAAAGAAAACGTGTTCCTTGGTATTAGCTTTCCACTCACTACGAAGGTTTTACTGGAGCTGCCTATAAGCATTATAAGTTTAGGATGCTTTGCTTAAGCATATCTTTCTAACTCAGGGGCCAACAACCATTTTGGATAAGGAAGGACATTTTGAATTTGACTCTTGCAGCACTTTCTCAAGTCTTGAAATGACTGCCTCAGTGGTGTGGCATAACACAAAATCGATGTGTCATGGGCAGCATGACACAACAAAATTAGAGGGGGTATAGTCATTGCTGCTCCCACAACCCAACACAAACTTGTGCTTGCTGTGGGAAGTGGCCTAAGTCCTGCTAATTTTGGATGTTCCTGACACAATAATAGTATGTTAGAGGTAGATTTATTCTGCTTCATTCATTCTTCAATGCTTCCCCAATGCTGTCTGGGACAGCTATAGTGAAACAAAAGCATGGCAAAGTCAACACAAAAACCCAGACTATTTCTGGTATGCAAAGTTGATGAATTTCAGCAGGAAGTTACATGATGCGATCTGATTGGAAATGATGTGGTATGACCATTCCCAGATCTTTGCAGGAAGTGGGATTGTGTATGAACATGCAGTAAAAATGTCTGGGGGTCGGGTTGTTTGTGCACCACAACTCTGGAATGTTCTCCCTGTGGAGGTTCTTTTGATGCCAGGAGGACTTTGCTTTTTCATCTGAGCTTTTTAGATCTTTGAATTGTTCTGTCTTCTAAAAACACAGCCTTCTGTTTTTAATTGCTGGCTCCTTGTGATGCCTTTTGCTGTTTTTGCATTGATTTACATATTTTAGGCTGCAAGACTAAGCACACTTACCAACAGAGCTGACTTCTGAGTAGGCATTTGTGGGACTGCACTCTTCTTGTCTGAACTCATTTATATGTACGTAGCTGCTTCTATTATTATTATTATTATTAAGTTTATTTTACAACACATACACACACACTCATAAAACTAGGGCTCTAGTAATTCTTTATAGCTTACCCATACTCTATATATTGATTTTCTTATGATATGATTAAGAAATCCCCTGTGGACTTTCACCTTTTCATATCCTAAATATGCATGCCACCCACAGTGGTTATTAAACCCTTCTAGGTCTAATAAGTCTCCATCTCGTAATATTATCCACTCTTTTAATCAATTTAAACAAACCGAATCGTAATACAAATTTAAATCAGGTAGTGCCAATCCACCTCTATTTATATATATATCAAAAATTTGTGTTTGATTATTGGTTTTTTATACTGCCAAATAAATTTTGGTAGGTCCTTTTGCCATATTTTAAAACATCCCACCCCTCCAATGACTGGTATCATTTGAAATAAAAACATCATTTTAGACAACATGTTCATTTTTACTACTGATATCCTGCCACAACGTGAAAATCTTATTCCAAATCTCCAAATCTCTTTTAATTTCTTTCCAAATTTCGATGTAATTATCCTTGAATAGATTGCTGTTTTTGTTTGTCAGCCAAATTCTCAGGTATTTAGTTTTGTTTACTATTGCCAATCCTGATATCTTCTGTAATTCTTCTTTTTCCTGCATAGTCAATTTTTTTGCTAATATATTGGACTTAATTTTGTTTAGTTTAAATCCTGCCACTTTTCCAAATTCAAGAATTCTTTCTATTATTTGTGGAATGCTTTCTTCTGGATTTCCGGTGGTTAAAATCAGATCATCTGCAAAGGCCTTTATCTTATGTGATTCCCCCCCCCCCATGTTATGCCTTTTATATTTGGATATTTCCTTATTGCAATCGTTAAGAGTTCTAGTACCATAATAAATGTGAATGTATGTAGTTTATTCTAGAGTCCTTTGGCATGGGCTGCAGCTCAGTGGTAGCACTTCCACTAGGGGGCAGACCTGCATTTTGGGGAGCCATGTACTGTTAAAGGGGCTGCTTTGCACAAGCAATGAATCTGGGTAACCACTGTTATGGTCTTCAGTGGGGTTGTTCCATGACAGATAGCCACAGATAGTCCGCTGGCAGTAGCAGTACAATACAGTGGTGCCTCACAAGACGAAAAGAATCCGTTCTGTGATTCTCTTCGTCTAGCGGTTTTTTCGTCTTGAGAAGCAAGCCCATTGAAGGATTAGCGGATTAGTGCTTTTAGCGGCTTTTAGCGGCTTATCTGCTGATCGGATCAGCTGATAAGTGGCTTAGAAAAAGGGGGGAGGGGGAAAAAACAGCAGGAACTCGCAAGACATTGTCGTCTTGCGAAGCAAGCCCATAGGAAATTTGTTTTGCGAAGCACCTCCAAAACGGAAAACTCTTTCGTCTAGCGAGTTTTCCGTCTTGCGAGGCATTTGTCTTGCGGGGCACCACTGTATGGGCATATCTTTAAGTTAACATCTTACATTAAAAACCTGACAGTACCAAATTATCGAAGGTTTTACACCAAAGCCAGACTAAACGTCTTTCCTTCTGCAGTGTTGGATGGCAGGTTGAGAGGAGTTCCCTACCAGGACAGACTTTGCTCGTGTGCTCAAGACGTTGATTCCATAAAACATATTTTGCTGCACAGTGCAAAATATGAACAAGCTGAACTGTTGGGATACTGCCAGGGAGATAAAGTCCATCATGGCTCCCAAGCCGGGTGCCGGACGTTCCATCGATCTCCCGTGGATACAGTATCAGCAATTAGCGACACGAGTTTCTAGAAAATAGCTTGCCACATTCCAGAGCTCATGCACACTCTATCAGCAGATAATTCACAGCAGAAGTCGCACTCAGGAGAGCATTATTTACAAGTTTATTCAGCGTTGGTCAGAACAAAGAAAAACATGACTGCCTACATCAGTGTCTCCAGACACAGAGAGAAAACGAAAGCAACAGAAAAACATAAACATTTCCTGTGAACAGGAAATGCACAGACTCTGTGACTCACAAAGCCTGCTCCCTTTTAAGGTGGAACGGAAATATCCTAACAGAACTGATATTACCCTTGCTGGTACCTTTCTCGGGAAAATCAGAGGCTCACTATGTCAGGTTCCTATTGGAAAATCGGACAAATGCTAGAACATTAGCAGTGGCGAAGTTTTTAACGGTGGTTGCAAGAACCAATGATCCCTATCTTTAAGTCTGAACAAAATGCTTGTTTAACCTGGAAGTAGACTGTCTGAATTATGCATTGCCTTGTAACGATTTGTTGGGTCTCTGGTCCATAATAAAGATAGATTAATTGATTGATTGATTATTTTTTTATTTAAAAAAAAACAATAACTACTACATCTCAGATTTTGATTAAAATTGCTGTGCTGGATCATCTCATACGTCAAAGTTCACTGGTGTGAATCAAAATGTCCTATGCCTTAATGTTTTTGAGTTATTGTGGGGGGATGAAAATTTTGGAAATGTTACATGTGTGCATGAGATGCATCGTAAAGGTAAAGGGACCCCTGACCATTAGGTCCAGTCGTGACTGACTCTGGGGTTGCGGCGCTCATCTCGCTTTATTGGCCGAGGGAGCCGGTGTACAGCTTCTGGGTCATGTGGCCAGCATGACTAAGCCGCTTCTGGCGAACCAGAGCAGCACATGGAAACACCGTTTACCTTCCTGCCGAAGCGGTACCTATTTATCTACTTGCACTTCGACGTGCTTTCGAACTGCTAGGTTGGCAGGAGCAGGGACTGAGCAACGGGAGCTCACCCTGTGGCGGGGATTCGAACCGCCGACCTTCGGATCAGCAAGTCCTAGGCTCTGTGGTTTAACCCACAGCACAACCCGCCTCCCGAGATGCATCATAGAATGATGAAATTGGGTCTACCAGACCCCAAAATGTTAAGCAATGTGGACTAAATTGGCTTCTGGGGCCCCTCTGGATTAGGGGCCCTGAAACTTAAGCTATGTTAGTTTCATAGTAAAGATAAAGGGACCCCTGACCATTAGGTCCAGTCGTGACCGACTCTGGGATTGCGGCGCTCATCTCGCTTTATTGGCCGAGGGAGCCAGCGTACAGCTTACAGGTCATGTGGCCAGCATGACTAAGCTGCTTCTGATGAACCAGAGCAGTGCATGGAAACACCGTTTACCTTCCCGCTGGAGCGGTACCTATTTATCTACTTGCACTTTGACATGATTTTGAACTGCTAGGTTGGCAGGAGCAGGGACAGAGCAACGGGAGCTCACCCTGGCGGATTCGAACCGCCGACCTTCTGATCAGCAAGTCCTAGGCTCTGTGGTTTAACCCACAGCGAGTAGATCCAGGTAGTTGCCAGGATCAATCCCTTGCCTAAAACCCTGGACTGCCCCTGCCAGTCAATGTACATAGTACTTAGATGGACCCCAGTCTGACTCAGTGTAAGGCAGCTTCCAATGTTCCTAAACTGCAGGATATAAATGTCTAAAATAAATTATGAAATGACTGCCAGTCTCAGCGGTGGGGTGGGGCAGCAGAGGTTCAGGCAGTTCCTTTGCAACACGCTCATTAGTCCTCCCATTCAGCCGAGGCTTGTGTGTGAGTGTGCTGGATTATATTAATACTTGGGATAATTTCCAGCATTACCAGAAAAGGACAGTGACCTAAAAAACTAAAGTACAAAGAAGGCAATGTGTCAGCATCCCGATTTGTGCTCTTTTCTTGTTCAGGAGAGAGTGCTTTCCTCCCACCCATTCAATCTCTGGATGAGTGACGGTGTAAGAGGCTGTTCTCCTCTGCCTCCTTTGATCCCCAGACAGTAAAACAATGGACCTCTCCCCCTCTGTTTTTTTATTTAACACTACTGCTACTTACATCACTTAGTCCAAAATGGATAGCTTTAATCTTGATGAGATTTGGATGAAATAGAATCCTTTGTTCGAAATTGAAAAGGTTGAATTCCCTGCTTAAAATATGCCATTAAGCTACTCTCATGTAGATTTGTTAAGATACGTATCCTAGTCAATTGTACTTTCTGGCAATACCTTCTTATGACAGTTTTGTTCCCTGCAATTAAGCTCCATTTATACTTGTCAGGAAATCTGGTCACCGTACTTTGTATGTGAATATAACCTAGCATCATATATATATATAGAGAGAGAGAGAGAGAGAGAGAGAGAGAGTTTCATTTTATATTTTAACTTGGGTCAAATTGCCCTCTTCTTTCCACATAATCTCTCCCCTCCCACAACCTCCTTCATTGCTCCAAACAAAGTTCAGTAGCACCATCCAGTGGACACATGATATCACTGCAGCAACAGATATTTAGCAACCATCCAAACCTCTATAATTCACTTCAGACCCAGGTTTACTCAGGGGAGTAAAAGTCCTAGTAACCGTGCTATTGCCACAGAACAAGGGGCATATATGTAAAGCATAAAAAAATTGCCTTTGATTTGGACAAACTATTGTTTCAAAAGCAGGTTGGGATCTTCAAAAATCTGTGCAGAACCTCTCTTGGTTCTTGTTGAAAAATAAACAGGGGAAAATGCAGAGAATACGTCACAAAACAATGCCCTAAAATACATACCTGAACTTGTTTCGATTAATGTCTGCAGGAGACTTTGTGGATATTTAAGTTATAATTAGAAAAATCTTAATAATTATTCGTAAAGAAAGCAGCTTATAAGAAGTAAATAAGGAGGCCAGATACAGGATAAAGGAAGTCTTTTATTTGGTTGTTTGTATTGTTGTATGTTATGCTTATTGTATTTCTGTACTGGGGGGGTTATGTTATGTTGTAAATAAAATTTTCAATAAAAAGAAAGAAAGAAAAGAAAGAAAAATAAACAGGAAAATGTGTTGTGAAGGAACTCAGATGCTCGCTTGCTAGGTTACGATGTTTGACCACTTTGTCCCATGTCTGCAAAGTCTCTTTCAGTCTTTTTTATAAAAAATATGTATATAACTCTCTATCATAAAAAGTGCTAGTGTTTTTACAACAAGAGGTTGGCTTTGCACTGATAGCAGGCAGCCTTAAGTCTGAAAGCAGGACACGATATTTAAGTTACAGGTGGCAGGGTATGGGAATCCTCCCCTTACATGTTTTAAGATGGTTAGGAATATAGGAAGATGCCCATTGATCCATATACCACAGTATTGTTTGCAGCTTTCCAGGGTTTCAGGCAGGGAACAGCCCCAGCCCTGGAGATTCCAGGGACTGGATCTGGAACCTTCTGCATGCAAGGAAGGTGTTCTTCCACGGAATTGGAAGGGGGAGGGGGTTCCAGTTGTATGCTCATTTTTATGGGATGGAAGCTGGTTTTCTAAATATAGAGCTACATAAAGTTAGTTTGCATGTGTTTCGGTGACTACATGGATGTCCGCACCTGTGCACACACACAAACACACGCATTGCATTGCATTGCATTTTAATTAAATAATGGTGAATGACCAGGAAACAGATCTTGGGGTCATGATAGCTAGCTTGAAAATGCTGGCCTAGCGTGCAGCAGCTGTTGGGGGAGAAAGATGAAGTCATGTTAGGAAAGCAACTGAAAATA
Organism: Podarcis liolepis; assembly: GCF_965112155.1. Lineage (NCBI taxonomy): Eukaryota > Metazoa > Chordata > Lepidosauria > Squamata > Lacertidae > Podarcis > Podarcis liolepis. Next base: position 21,636,673 of record NC_139560.1, read on the forward strand.
AAACTGCCAATACCATAATGCTATTGTTTTAAGAATCTGTAGCGCAACCACACTAGAGTTCTGGTAGACACACTTCAAGATCTGTACAGTTGGGGTAGGCTGCATGCTGAGACCCTTCTAAACCTTTTCAATGTGATGAATATAGGCTGACATCCCTTAAGTCTTAAGCATCTTACAATTGGCACAGAAGGAATACCTAACTGACTGTGACCACTTTGCAGTTCTTTATGAAAGGGTGTCCTGCATCCAGTTATGCAAACGCAGAATAATTCCTGTTCCCCCATAGAGGGAGCAGCTCATTCCTAACCAGGCACTTTTCATTCTGACAGCAATAGTGTTTACATCTTTGTATAGTCAGTTGAATGTGTTGAGCTGGTGCCCTCCGGTGGCCAAAAGCTTATTACAGGGACCTAAATTGTATTTTAATAGTATTATTATTAACAATATTGCATTGCTCAGGCTCACAATAAGATACAAGTTTGCAGAAATAAAAGTAGGAAAAAGATAAAATAGTGTTTCACAGAATGGCTGCATAAAACGGCAGGAAAAAATGGCTCACACTGGCAATTTCATTGTCTCTCAGAATAGGGGAAACTGACATACATAGGATTTATGTTATCTGAAATCTTGAATAACGAGTGTCAGATTACAATTTAGGGAGGCTCGTGTTCAAATCCCCACTCAGCCCCAAAGTTCCTTGATTGTTATTAATTATTTACCCAAACCAGAGTGCATTACTCACTTCTGCGTGGCAACTCATAGAATTATAGAGTTGGGGGGGGGGACCATGAGGTCGCCAAACCTACCTCATAGGATTCTTGTGAGGATAAAATAGGGGTGCAAACAAGGTATACCACCTTTAGCTCCTCAGAGGAAAGTTGGGATGCAAATGTAACCAAATAAGCTTACAGAGGGCCTTCTCGGTAGTGGCGCCTTCCCTGTGGAACACCCTCCCACCAGATGTCAAAGAGAACAACAACTACCAGGCTTTTAGAAGACATCTGAAGGCAGCCCTGTTTCGGGAAGCTTTTAATGTTTGATGTATTATAGTATTTTAATATTCTTTTGGAAGCCGCCCAGAGTGGCTGGGGAAGCCCAGCCAGGTGGGCGGGGTATAAATAATAAATTATTATTATCATCATCATCATTATTATTACATACACATCACTTGAGCACATGGGGGAATATTGAGGACTGCCTCTTCTACCCATGGGGCCCCTGATTCTACACAATTTCTTGTTTTCTTGTTTCATTTCACTTTTAGTTTGTATACCGCCTTTCTACACACAAGGCAATTTACAAGCTGAAGAAACAACAAAATAATAGAAGAAAAACAAAATATCACACACGTAATAACAATCTGATCCAATACCAAAAAAGTTACAATAACTTTAAAATAAACCACTTACATCAAATAAAGCAATATTTAACCATCCATTAGAATATAATAGAAAACAGTAAAATTAAATGCCAGCAAATAATAATTAAAGTTTGCCCTTAGCAATCACAGTAAAGAATGACTAAACTGTAATCCATAAAAATAACACCAAGTCACAATGCATAAAATGCCACAAAACACACAAAACCGTGTAAAAGGATCAAACTGAGAAACAAGGACACACAACTTATATATAGAAATCCTGAACTCTTTTTCTCTCTTCCCAGTCATGGTCTGGGAAAGGCTCCTAGGGCTGGATGGAGGGGCAAGACAGGTGGAAAAAGCCATTGCCTGAAGGCCAGCACAGTCTCTCTCCCCTCATAATGACTGGTGGTTGTTACAAACTATTGCGTAGACCTCTGTGGTGTGTGCTAAATGCACAGATCCCTTTGCTTGTTTCTTAAGTTCAACCTGCGTTGAAAGCTAAAAAAATTACCCTTCCATGGAACCTAAAATGGCATCCGTTGCTCACTTTGGACAATAACTTTGCCATAACCTAGAAGCAAAAGCAAAAGCTGAGATCTCTGGCAACTACTTGTACCCTGGTATGGTATCCTACAAGTATCTGTGCAGTTGTTGTTGTTTTTTGTTTTCGTGTTGCAAATCTATCATCAGCTTTGATACTTCCATGGCTCCTGGCTGGATTCGATAGATTAGCTTTCTGTGCTGGCGTTAGCCAGCCAAGATGGACATGGGTCCAATTCTCTGGATATTGCGAGAAGATATCCCTGTGATGGATTGCTCCGCTTCGTGATTTATCATGCACCTTTCCTCAGACCACCTGCACTCTTCCCACCCATCCATCTCGGCCAAGGTTATTCCTAACAAGCAGATCGGGCTTACGGAGGAGCTGTCGCTACTTCATCTCCCGCCCGGCTAGTCAAACCCAGCCCTATAACCAACAAATAACGGTTTGCATGCCACAATTGTATCTTGCTGCTGCCTGACACCTGCTCCACGTGGTTGCCAGAATATGCATTAGTGCTTCTGCACACAGAACACAGGAAAAAGCTTATCCCGAGCCAGACTGTTCCTCTGGCCAGCCCAGAATTGTCTAGACCAAGGTTTCCGAAACTTGGGTCTCCAACAGTTTTTGGAATACAACTCCCATCATCCCTAGCTAGCTGGACCAGTGGTCAGGGATGATGGGAATTGTAGTCCAAAAACTGCTGGAGGCCCAAGTTTCAGAAACCCTGGTCTAGACAACCTGGCAGCAGCTCTCTAGGATTTTGAGCTGAGATTTGCCCCATTCTGATCATAAGGACATAAGAAGGGACCTGGTGAATTAGGCCAAAAGTCTATGCCAGCAGCTGAAACTGGGGTCCTTTGCTTGCAAAGGCATGTGCTTTGCCTTTAGGTTATGGTCTTTCCCCAAAAAAACTGGGGTGAGGAAACATTTTGGCCCAGTGGGCCAGATCTTGAACTCCCCCAGGGGCCAACTTTTGGCAGCTAGGTTGCCAGTCCTGTCCACCTGTCAAAGTTGAATGGCAGGGGTCTTCTTCACCATTGCATTCCCTTCGGGGAACAATCTGGCAAAGCAGCACTAGGCGGGATCAAACCCTCTGCCCACCAGCTGATGAGCAGAGGATTCAATCCTGCTGGCTGCAGGGCTTTTTGCTTCGCCAGTGTGTTCCCACCATCAGCCCCAGCCAGCAAAACCAGCGGTAAGGGATGATGAGATTTGTAGTTCAGAACATCTGGGAGGCACCAGGTTAGGGAAGCCTGCATTTCCTCTTCCTTCTAAAGCCCCTTCCCACCCCCATAGGATTATTATTAGGCAGCTGCCTTATAAGGAGTCAGAATACCACCCCATCTATCTCAGTATTGTCCACACTGACTATCAGTGGCTCTCCATGGCTTCCATACAGGATTATTTCCCAGCCCTGCCTGGAGATGCCCGGATTGGATCCTTCTGCATACAATGGTGCTCTGCCATTGAGCTACAGCACTTCATTGGAGGAAGTAAGTCCTGAATTTTTGCAAATTTTCCTTCAGGTGGAATCCAGCGAATAGGCCTTTTTTCCAGCTGAAACGCATCAGAACTCATTTCTGTCCCCTCTCATGTAGGAGAAGAGGGAGGCGTTCATGGTGAGTTCTGGTACCTCATCTTCTAGAAACACAACACTGGCAGTTTTATCAGTCCTCCCTCCCTCCCTCCCTATGTCTTACCTGAGAAGGAACTTGTAAAATTTGCCTCGAGTTTCATTGTGGTGAAATTTCTGCCCTCCATTACCCATATATTCTTCCTTACTATCTGAGCAACTTCTAAGCGACCTTCAGAACTTGCCCTTTCAGGGTTTGACTTGCATGGTCTGCTGGCTCACCAGCCCACTCACCTTGGCAGCTGACGGCTTCTCTGTTTCTGCCTCACCTTCCTTGCCTTGCTCTGCTCAGCTACCTGAACCCCACTGCACCAAGACTGTGCAGTGGCCGGGCTGAGAAAGAGTGAAAAAGCAGACTGCATATTAAAGAAGAAGCCTCTCTTCCTTTCTGTGTCACTTGAGAGATCAAAATTAGTTTTATTTATCCTTGACACCAGGCAACCAAATCTAGACTTAAAGACAGATGATCCAATCGTGAAAGCCGAGTAGGTAGTAACCACACCAGAAGTGGCAATTTTCAGTTTCTAACAATCCATGTCCAATCCTTCAAACTGAAGCTTTATCGTGCTTTTTCGGAGGGTGGTTCTTTTTTTTTCCTTTCCCCTTCTAGACAGCAGAAAATCCTCAGTAGCAAAAGCTATTTAAAGTCCCTGGCCCAACAGTGAATCCTCAAATTTGGCAGTCGAAGGTTTCAGCTGGATTTTCTGGGCAGTAAATAACTCTGCAGCAAATTTACTTCCTTTTTTTTTTTAATACAATGGCAACAGCGCTTGGAAGTAAGAGGAGTGACTTTGGACTGTGCCAAAATTTAAATGAAAAATCTAACTATAGTTGGCCTTAAAACTTGTTGGCAGGGCATGTTGCTTGTACATGGGAGACCAGAGGCTGCTGGTTTGAAGGCAAGGTCCCTATTAAACAAGCCCTCAGAGAGTCCGGAAAGAGGTTTGCTTATGAAGAAATGAACCAAGACAGGCCTGGTGCTGTTTTTTCAGATCAGTCTTCTGTGTGATGATGACCCTTCTCAAATGGCTGAGAACACCTTCAGAATCGGCACACCTCAACATACTGCTTGAGAAGGGGTAGCAAGAATAGCCCATTATTGGTTGGGGAAGAAATGAACTGCATAGCCAGTTTGTTGTTTTAAATTTGTTTGACTGAAGACCCTTATTGGAAAAGCAAAAGCTAAAGTGACATGGAATAAATTAAGAATTTTATGCTGTAATCCTAGGCGTACCTGAGCATAGTGGGACTTACTTTGTAGAGAAAATTATATTCCACCTCCCCCTCCCCATAACTCAAGGGTGTGTACATGGTCCCCACCCTCATTTTATCCTCACAACAACCCTGTGTTGTAGACTAGGCTGAGAGGTAGAGTTTCATGATTGAATAAGGTGGCATACTCAACATGTGATCAAGCTGTTGGGCCCTTGGAAATAAGAATTAAAACGACTGAAGTGTTTCTCCCTTTCCTGAAGAACATCTGTACAAAATGGTATTGCTTGAGCCTTGTCAATAAGCTAATGGAAATTATCAGTATGCATTTTATTTTATTTTTACTAGCCTCCTGTAGAGGCTGGTATATGCCATTTGCATAAGCAATTGTATATGCATTTCATGAGGCTGCAGAACTGCATCACAAAATTTGGAGAAGGTGGAACTTTGAAGGACATCTTGTGTTTCAGGTCACACATTGAAAAGTAGGCAGGTTTGCCTTTAAAACTTGAATTGAATTTCGTTCCCATCCCCAGTTGCTTGTGAGAGCAGTGATCTAGGCATATAACATCTATTCTGTAGCAGCTATACTGGTTGCTGGTGCTACCTTCAAGACCTACCTTTAAAACCTTAAACAGTTTGGGGCCAGGTTACTTGAAGGATTACTGGTATCAACCCGCCTGACCAAGCAATCTGGTGCAGAGCTGTTACTCGCAGGCTCACCACCACAGCCAATCAGAACATCTGGTACATGACGCAGGGCCTTTTCAGTGGTAGCCCCATCTTTGTGGAACTCCCTTTATAAAGGTCCACTCCCATTTAGCTCTTCTAATAGGCTTTTAAGTACAGGTGTTAGGCTGGATTTTTAAACTATTTAAAGAAGGGATTTCAGGAACTGTGCAAATATTGGCTCTTAAAATGCCAACCCCCAAAATATAACCAAACAGCATGTAAAATATGACACCGGCCACCTTTCTCTCATTCTGTTCCCACTTGTCCAGTGCGGTGCTTCCACCAGAAGTTGCTGGACTCATCTCCCATCAGTCCCGGTCAGCATGGCCAATGCTTAGGGGCGCATGAGAGGTTACATCTACAAGGCAGTGCACTGCCTACTTCTGTTCTTTATGACCTCTGCAATGCATCAATGGACCCTAAATTCTGCAAACAAATACCACATGAAGAATTAGAAGGAGGGAAAGAAAGAAGAGCACCTTTAATCACCCAAGTCAGCCACCAGAGTCTCTGCTGTCCCTGGTTGAGCCTTAAAGTTTCAAGCTTTTCAGTCCTGCACAGAAGTCAGCCTTGACAGAGCAATTTATCAGTAGAGTAAGTATTCACTAATATGTGTAATATTAATGGCCATCTCCTTTTTATGCATTTTGGGTTTCTTCATATCAAATTAAACCTTCACATATCATACAGCGGACTTCTCACGGCAACTGAGTTTTCCCTAAGTAGAAACTCACAGGGAGGGGGGAAGGTTTGATGGGCAAAGGAAATTGACCATAGCTTTCCCTCTGACTATAAATTATGTGCAGTTCATAGATTAGTTGCATGCTGTGCTTGGGGACCGTTCCCCAATGCCTGTGTATAATAATAGGTTGCAGCACCAGGAATCCCCATATCCCTTCAGCGACAGAGGGCAAGATTTTAGAAAAAGCTTTTACAATTTGCTTATACCGCAGAGGTTACACTTTTTTGAATGTCATTTCATTTCTGTTTAGGAGTCAACTTGTGGGAAAGGCACCCAAAAAACCTACAGTTTGTTTGACCAAACGTTGCACTTTCTAGCTCTGTCTGTTCACATCCATACCACACCATATATATAAACCACAAGGCTCTCTCCCCCCCCCCACTTAATCTTGGGAACTGTAGTGCGTTAAGGGTGCTGGGAATTGTAGCTGTTTGAGAGGTAAACGATGACCCTTTGGGAATGTGCTTTAAGTGCACGGTGCAGATGTGCCCCAGAAAGCATGCTTTAATCAAAATGTGCCCTGTTACCTAACAAACCCGGATTTCTACTTCAATAGGGACCATGCGCAATAGGTTGGTTTCTGCAAAATTCATAGAGCCAAAATTTGCACTGACTTTGACCAGGTTATACAACGTTCCCAGGGTACATACTGTTATAGCTACCTGGTCAGAGGGTGGTTTACAAAAAAAAGAGTATGGTAACATAATATATAACAAACATTAAAACATTCTCATGAATTACATGTTGTTATGCCATGCTCCCATGGCAGATGTTTTTTGACTGATGTCCACAGCACTTTGTCAAAATTCAAAATGTTCCTGGTGATCCAAAAAGTTTGGCAGCCCCTGCATTGGTGTAATGATGCATGCAACCCTAAGTATGGTACCCACCTTGAAACTTTAAGATCGGGCAGGCCACCCTATAAATATATACCTTTATCTGCTTTGCCCTAGCATTGCCAACCTGCAGAAGCAGTGACTGCTAGTTTTACATGAAAGTACTACCAGAAAATGGGCATAATTTTAAAAGCAACTGACAGCTTGTCAACTGGCCATACATGATTAACGGGTGTGGGGTGTGGACTCTTAATTCAGCCACAACTCCTGCCGTAGCAGCAGCCAGAACTGAAATCTGCATTTGACACAGTCTGAATGCAAACAATGTTATTATCCCATCACCGTGATTGTCTCAAGTCACAGCTCGGCTCTGTGGATTACCTATGAATGAGCGGAGCTGGTTTTCTACCTATAAGGTCCAACATGAAGCAAGGTCCCTGCTTCCAATCCAAGCAGGCTGAATTCTTTACCTGAAGCAACGCCAACCAGTTGGAACGTGGTTTTAGGATGGGACCCCATAACAGTTTAGTAGCTGCTAAATAAAATCCCGCCATGTTTTCAGTGGGCCAATTTGGATCATGCCTTCCTGGAAATATCCACATTGTTCGGAAATCTGGAGTGGGTGTGGGGACACCTGTTTATTTACATAGAACATCTCCGCTGCCATTCAGAAAGCTTTCACGACACTTTGCTTGACTACACTGAACGAGAGAATTGGGGGGCAAATTGTTCCTGGATAGGAAAGTCAAGGTAGAGAACTGCCAGGCACTTAATGGAAAAGCACTCAAGCCCAGCTTTGGCTCTAAACATCAATCTAACCCATAATATTCTTGGAAGCAACTGGGCAGCCCCTGTTTCTACATGGACTGGGGTTGCCAACATAACTGCTAACCGTCTCTGGACCCATGTATCCTTTTATCACTGTCTCAGCCCTTCTCTGCTTTTATTTTACTGGTGAACAAACTGCTTGCAATTGAATTAAGCATAAACAACTAGTGTTTTGCTGTAGTAACTCTTTTATCAGAATTGCATGCAAGAAATAGTTACTGATTCACTGATGGATTAAGACCCTGCTTGCATAATTGAACTTTTTTTTCCCTTGCAAGCTAGCATTGCACCCTTTTTAGTAAAAGGAACACCAATGTCCAGGTTTAGCTGAGAATACACTCTTAAACATGCCTATATTTAATTTGATGTAAGAATTGGACACCTATTCTCTTACCTGTTCTGTATTGATGGGCGTGCACACGTTTTGTGTCGCTGTCTCCTTTTCTGCTCTTTCATATGTGGCAGAGGTTCAGCAGAAACAGAACCTTCTCTCCCTCCCTCTATGCCCCCTTTTCAAGCTGGTTCTTGGATGTTTTAGATTTCAGGTACCTGAAGGAGTATGTTTCACCCCATACTGCCCTGAGTTGCAGTAAACAGTTTTGTGCCAGTGACTGTTTATTTGTTTCGTTTGTTTGAAATAACGCCTCCTCTGCTTTTTACTTCTGCGACTTTTCATGTGTGGCAGCCATTTTGTATTATATCACACCCACACCCCAAGGCAGCCATTTTGTGACTGGCACCCACAGAACTTTTTCAATATTCCAAATGTGCCCACTGGCAGAAAAAAGGCCTCTCCTGTATCACTGGTGGTTGCTTGGCTTGTGGCCACTTCAAATGAGTGCCACTACATCACGTGGGAAGGTAGACAAGCCCACTGAGCCCTGGCGTCACCCAACACTGGCCAAGGAGATTCCATTTACCAGTCAGTGTAGATAAACCTATTTCTCCTGAATTTGTCTTAAGACCTCAAGTTCAAATAAGCTCTTGGGGGGAGGCATTACATGAGGGGGTATCTAAACTTATTTTCTATTAATTTTTTTAAAATATCAAGTTTTATATATATACATATATTCTTCTGCTAACGGTCAAAGTCTTGTTACTATTTCACCAAAAAAATAAAGCGTTTCAATCCATGCCTAATGTGACTATATATATTCACTCTAGTAAACCTGAAGCTGCATGATTTGTTGCTCATGCATATATCTATATTCGGAAAAGTGGGTAAACACTGCACAGAGAATATTTTGTGCTTCCCTGGTCTTGGGCAGATTAGCAGAAATTAAATTTCACACTAATCTGCCCAAGACCATGAGTGCCACATTAAGATCTAGGGTACTCGGTTAATTGTAAAAAAAAAAAAAAAGTCCCTCCATTTGTGCTCTTTGTAAAACTTTGGCTAGAGCTTTCCCCTCTTCCTAGAAAGAGATGCCATGTTCAGTGATTGTGGACTGGAAATCTGTCTGCCCATCCCTTCATGTGTGTCATTTTAGATGTCTTGGTCCTGAAATACTCCCTTTCTAGCCGGCCACACACATCCCCTATGGCTCATCTCCCTTCTGACCCTTTCCTATCTCTGGGGCACAGGGGGCTTCCTTCATTCCTCATTTATTTGTTGTTTAGTCATTTAGTCATGTCCGACTCTTCATGACCCCATGGACCAGAGCACGCCAGGCACTCCTGTCTTCCACTGCCTCCCGCAGTTTTGTCAAACTCATGCTGGTAGCTTCGAGAACACTGTCCAACCATCTCGTCCTCTGCCATCCCCTTCTCCTTGTGCCCTCAATCTTTCGTTATATGCCTGTTGTCTTTGTCTATGGGGGTGGCGCTGTGGGTTAAACCACAGAGCCTAGGACTTGCCAATCAGAAGGTCAGCAGTTCGAATCCCCGTGACGGGGTGAGCTCCCGTTGCTCGTCTCTGCTCCTGCCAACCTAGCAGTTCAAAAGCATGTCAAAGTGCAAGTAGATAAATAGGTACCGCTCCAGCGGGAAGGTAAATGGCGTTACCGTGCGCTGCTCTGTTTTGCCAGAAGCGGCTTAGTCATGCTGGCCACATGACCCGGAAGCTGTACGCCAGCTCCCTCGGTCAATAAAGCGAGATGAGTGCTGCAACCCCAGAGTCGGCCACGACTGGACCTAATGGTCAGGGGTCCCTTTACCATTACCTTTGTCCATGGAGTTTTCTTGGCAGGGATACTGGAGTGGCTTGCCGGTTCCTGCTCCAGGTGGATCATGTTTGGTCAAAACTCTCCACTATGACCTGTCCATCTTGGGTGGCCCTGCACGGCATAGCTCATATTCTCTGAGTTATTCAAGCCCCTTCGCCACGGCAAGGCAATGATCCATGAAGGATCACTCATTTATATTACTCTGCAATGCTATGTGTGGGGTGTTAGGGTAGTACCTCTGGTGAGGGACATGTCGTGCTCCTTCTGGGGCTGTTTGTCCACCTTCGGTCCCCACCCTGCACTCAGCTCTCTCACCTGCAGCTCCTAGAAGCTGTCAGCATGCAACAGCGGCCATATCCTGGGAGCGGCTTTGACTGCCTGGCTAAACCAGGGGAGGGTAGCCAATGGGTCTCAAGCCCTTGGTGAGTTAAAGGACTTCCTGTGTGTGAGAAGACAGGCTCTGGAAGATGCAGCAGTCAAGACCAATAGTGGGGTCCAGTGGTCAAGAAGATGGTTACTGCTTGGGCTGTAGAAGGAAGTGAGGGGCAGATGGGGCTTGTCAACCTGGGAAGGTAACCCATCAAGGAGAAGGAAAACTCTGGTCCTAATCCTCCGCAGGAGTAAACCCTACACAATGGTGTAGAGGCCGTAAGATGGTTGGGTGGTGCCTTTTGTGCTTCCTTCTGACAACCCCTGCAGCCAAGCTAGTGCTAAACATATTGCTTAGGGCTGACATACACCTGGAATTTCCCGGACACAGCCGGTGTTCATCCCTCGTAAACAGCGTCCAGGTGGAAATCACAGAAATGTCCACTTTCCTTTGGACTACATCAATGAGGTCTTTTCATCCGGGCAACCCAGGACCTCCGTACACACTGCCCAGGCTTACACGCCAGGGAAGACACTTTGGTGCTGCTAATGCAACAGCTTGACTTCACACCTAGACATGCACCCCATGTTGATGGAAGCCAACAACAATGCTATATGCAGACACACCTGTGCAGTGTTAATATTTGTGCATCTGTATGTACAATGTTAGGAGGCAATCTAAACCCTGCCTGCTGACTGGCATGGCTTCCCGGGGCAGCAGAGCCACATCCATAGTTGTGCTGGGCACAGCAACCAGGGCAGAAGAGGGGTGCAGGATGATTGCTGAGCCAGGCTGGAGGTGGAACACCCATTGGGACCAGACGAGGCCTAATACCATAACACACTGGTATTTGTTAGGGAGCAATCCAGACCCTGGCCACCAACCAGCAGAGATTTTAAAGAATTTTGTTTTGCTCATTTTTAAAAAAATATATAATCTCTTTTATACTGTAACCCACTCTAGAATGCTTAAGGGCCGCAGCTCAGCGGGTGGCGCTGTGGTCTAAACCACTGAGCCTCTTGGACTTGCCGATCAGAAGGACAGTGGTTCGAATCCCCACGACGGGGTGAGCTCCCATTGCTTGGTCCCAGCTCCTGCCAACCTAGCAGTTCGAAAGCACACCAGTGCAAATAGATAAATAGGTACCACTGCGGCGGGAAGGTAAACGGCATTTCCGTGCACTCTGGTTTCCGTCATGGTGTTCTATTGTGCCAGAAGTGGTTTCGTCATGCTGGCCACATGACCTGGAAAGCTGTCTGCAGACAAACGCCGGCTCCCTCGGCCTGAAAGCGAGATGAGCGCCACAATCCTATAGTTGCCTTTGACTGGACTTAACCGTCCAGGGGTCCTTTACCTTTACCTTGTAACCCACTCTGGAATGCTTAAGGGCTGCAGCTCAGCCACACAGCACCTGCATGCAAAAGCTGCAAGGTTCAATTCCCAGCATCCCTGGGTACACCTGGGAGAAATCTCTGCCTGAAATCCTGGAGAGGAGCTGGAGAGTCACTGTAGACAATACTAATCTAGATGGGCCAATGGAATAAGACAGCTTCCCATGTTGGTTTCTATGCTGGCATTAGTACCAGCTATACATAAACGAATTCATGACGAAAATGGTTGCTTTTAAATTGTGGCAACTTGTCCTACCATTGCTGAGTGTATACTGTGGGACCCCCGTGTTTTTCTTTCCCTGATGATGTACTTACCTGTTACCATTTCTGGAGTGAGTCATACGCACATTTTCCAGCAACAAGTTCTACTGAATCCATTTGATTTCTGCAAGATGTAACCTGAAATGTGCATTAAGGTGCTAATAGGGTGTATACGGTTGGTATCGAGTTTTCGTGATGAGTTGCGTGGATGTTTATCTGCTTTTATTATGAAGCCCAGCACAAATCCTTAAGCAGATACTCCATTCGAGCTGAGAAACGAGTCCTGACAGTTTACTGCAAGATGACAAATGAATGCTGACATTTATTCTTACATGTTTATAGATCAGTCTAAAGGTTAAGAGTCGCTAATGTGGGCAATCTGAAGAATCCATATACATAAACAAAATATTCATTTCAGGATAACCATATACGTCCAACGCCATTCTCAAAAGATAAAAGTCAGATTACGGAGAGAGGGAGGGAAAATGCAAATTTAGCAGTATAAATCTGTCCGATGAATTGCTTGATTGATAGGTAGTGTGATCAAATCCCTTTGTCATTTAGTTTAAAAACAAACCGTTGACTGGAACATCCCTCAGTAATCAGGAGTGTCTCTTAGCATAACCCCACCCGCCATTATTACAATCGCTTGCCAGCCAATGATTCAGGCGTTCCAATAACTCGACTGCCAAGGCCACTAGCAAATCGGTGGTCGGAAAAAGAGGAGAAATTCTTCTCTGTGCTAAGATGTTTGGCAAGACCAGCCTCCCTTTCTTTTGTTCCTCAAAATAAAAAGGCATTCTAATATTAAAGCTAGCGCCATACTGCTTGCATTCTTACATAATGCTAATGGAGCAATCTTAGCCCCTGAGCCGCCATGCTGGAACAGGTTTGGATGAGGCAAAGGTGTCCCTCTGCCCAGGCCTGCCTGGTTCTTCTGGCCTCTGACAGTGCAGCATTGAATCCCAGTGGAGCCTGCCCAATGGCAGGCAAAAGGAAGCTATCACCAGTGAGTGGGGAGTATCCTTCAAAAACTCCCGAAACAGGGTGTTTCAGGGGAAGCACTGGCATGGCCCAAGATCCACGGGATTTTGGGTCAGTCTTGCTGTCATCATGTGACAGCAGAGGACCTCTTTATCACAATTTAGTCCTCTGCAACTACACTAACCTGGGAGCTGGAAGAGTAAAGGCGTTTCCCCCCTGCCCTTCAACTTCTTCTATGGCTGACACAAGTGGTGGACTGTGGATGTGGTAGAAACCACACACACAGAATTTTAGCATTTAGAAGTTTGGGCTGCTTCCTTAACTATGGCTTCAGCTTTTTCTTTGAGTTAACCACAATGTGTTGCGTCATTATTAATTATGATTAATGTAAAACGAGCCAACGTCAAACCATGGTTTGCAAATGTCTGTTAAACTATTTTTTTTAAATGATATTTATTAAGTTTTCAAAGAAAAAAAATACATAAATAAAAAGATTAGAAGAAAAGACAAAAAAAGAAAAGAAAAAAGAAAAAAATACAAAATACAGAAAAAAGATAAAAAACATTTAAAAAGAAAACACATCAATCTTTCCATGTCATATATTCATATCCTTGCTTCCCTGACCTCCTCACACCTCCCTTTTTTGTATTCCATTTCAGTTAGTTAATTCAGCAATTTCTTTCCCTCTTCGTTTTTATCTTAATCCTTTAACTTAATATAATATAACTTTGAGTTCTGACCTGTTAAAAATCCATTTTTTCATACACCTTTAAAACATTGCTGTTTATACCACTTAACTTCATTCTGACATCATTCTAGCATTCATTAATTTTGCAATATTTCTGTAAATAGTCTTTAAATTTCTTCCAATCTTCTTCCACCAACTCTTCTCCCTGGTCTCGGATTCTGCCAGTCATTTCCGCCAGTTCCATGTAGTCCATCATCTTCATCTGCCATTCTTCCAGGGTGGGTAGATCTTGCATCTTCCAATACTTTCCAATAAGTATTCTTGCTGCTGTTGTGGCATACATAAAGAAAGTTCTGTCCTTCTTTGGCCCCATTTGGCCGACCATGCCCAGGAGAAAGGCCTCTGGTTTCTTCAGAAATGTATATTTAAATACCCTTTTCAGTTCGTTATAAATCATCTCCCAGAAAGCCTTAATCCTTGGGCACGTCCACCAAAGGTGAAAGAATGTACCTTCAGTTTCCTTACATTTCCAACATTTATTATTGGGCAAATGGTAGATTTTGCAAGCTTGACTGGTGTCATGTACCACCTGGCAAATGTCTGTTAAACTAACCTTTGTTAACATTGACCACAATTCCTGGTTCAGGCAACATGGCAAGCTGTGATTAACTAAAAGCTGCAGTGAAGCTTCTGAACTCTCATCCTTGTTGGGAGGGGAAGGAGAGCTTTCAGAAAGGCATGAGGCTTGCTTATGCTTCACTACACCATGGTTTAAAATTATGTTCAGCTATTGGCCTGGTTCATATATTACTCTAGCCAAAACATGGTGGTTCCTAGCAAGGAGATTGTGGCTCCTCCACTGGTCTTCTTGCTGCTGTGCTGCTATGAGCTAAACCATGGTTTGGCTTTGTGTGTCGTCAACACTCAGGTTCATTATTTTTTCTTGCTTCAGACGAATGATGACATGTAACCATGGTTTGTTCTTTTATGGAGCTGTCCCCAGAGTCGGTTGGCAAGCTTATTAATGAATGTAATTGTCGCAGATCAGGACAGGTTTCCCTACACCTGTCCTCTGCTGGCGTGAGAATTAAGTGCAGAAAGCTTTGGATACCTGAGTGCATCACCTGGGCTTTGTATATACTGTATATATACTGTTTGGGAGGATAGGAGATGTCAGGGAACTGACATCGGAGCTAGAGGCGGAGGGAAGGCTCTCAAATGATGCTGGAGAAGGGCCCAGCAGGGAGAGAGGCAGCTCCGCAGATGGGGAAGCAAATCAGCGCAACATCAGGGATATAGAGGGGCTGATGGGGGAATCGGCGAGAGGGCTCCAGGACTCTTCACCGGACACCAGCGGGGAGAGCACGGGTCCTCCACTACCCACACCCACCCTGCGCAGAAGACTTCCGCGCAGAGAGAGTAGGAGGAGACTGGGTGTCAAACAACTTTTATGTTGGAAAAGATTTAAGAAACGCCCACTGACGGATTCTGCTAGCGACTGAGGCAGCCACGAAGTGAAGGGCTGCCCAGACTGAAAGGTTTAGCAAGGCAACAAAGCCTGGAGAGGCGACAACTTACGCACGAGCAACCCATACACATTACAGGAGACTTAACCAAGGTACACAGCAAAAAACAGTGCCTATGACTGAAGGGGCCTCCAGCCTAGCTGGTGTTGTTTCTCACTGATTTACATAAGAAGACAACAGTTGCACAATGAAAAGCAGGCAATGTCAAACACAGAATGTGTGGTTTGCAGAGTATATAAATGTAATAGAATCCTCTGAAAGGTCAAGAAGACTCTTTTGGTGTTCTTTTAAAAGCTGCAATTGAAGCGAGTGAGTCCATGATTCATTTCAATGGGAGGTGTGTTGGTATTAGCCAAGGTCCTCAACGCCTGACCTGAATTTTTATGGGGAATTTGTAAGATGAAGTAGGTAATTCCCTCCAAGAAAGAAGTGAGAATGGTCTTTGGTACACGTGGTGGTATTAACTTCACTCCGGCTTCTGATAGCTGCGTTGTTCGCGCTTCCAGAATGCTAACCATTTGCATCAAAATGTTTACTGTAATGAAACAAATCATTTCGGTTTTATCAGCGACTGGATCACATCTCTCATTCAACTGCTGTTGATTGCTCCAAACGTCTATAAAATGTGCTTGAACTCTGCCTTTCGATATCAGCTCAGAAGCCTGAACTGTATCTTTATGAGGGCAATGCCAGAATAACTTGCAAATGCTACAGGGACAAAGTAGCACCACATTTCATTTTCGTTTTATTTATTTTTACTTTTTCACCTTATGGGACAAGGAAAAAAGGGGGGGGGGAGAGAAAAGACTTATAATTCTCCTTCCCATTGGTTATTGGCAAAGAAACCCGAAACAAAATCCTGGCTTTTTAACCATTTGAAAAAGGACTCTACTTTAATAGGGCTGCTTAGGAGAGTGATTTCCATTTCTTGTGGACTGAGGAAGGTCGTCGTCAGAATTACGTATGGATAACTGTGATTTTCAACTGATGCGGCTTGCCAGAGAAGTGCAAAATGAAAACAGAGACGGGAGGAGACATATTTTTAGGATAGACCCATAAGGACAATATGTGCCACTGTTAGTATAGCTATTTCGGTGGTGTTTAGGAGTTTACTTCCTTCTGCTGATAACCTCCAGCTAACCTAATAACCTAAGCTTCTAATGGCAGAGCCTCACAGGGGTATTGGTGAAGGTGAGAGATGGGGAGCCCCGGGCCAGAGGTCCAAATACAGCCCTTCACAGACCTCCCTATCTGACTCCTCCCAGGCTACATAACCTTCTGGGCCACAACAGCCACCTCTTTGCTTTTAACCCTCCCTAGTGTTTTTGCTTGTCTGTTATGTAGGCCTTGCGTTATAAGGACATCGTGTTGCACGTTTTCCCACCCCTGAAAATGGTAGCCAATGAAGTGGACTGGTGTGGGTGTTAGGAAGCACACAATACTTGCATCACTTTTTGTGTTTTGTATCACTACATAACACAAGGTCAGAAGGGAAAAGGGGCAGCAGGTATGTGTCTGCTGTATTCTCTAGTTGCAGCATTTTTACATGGGAATAAGTCTCATTGGACTCAGAGGTGCTTACTCCTGAGTAAACATGGGCAGCATCATACTGTTTATTTTAACCTGTTATGCAGCAAAATGGATATAATACAAGGGAGGCCTCTGAAGTGCCTCCCCCAATTCACGCTAAAGGTGCATTTCCCTTTGAACTGTATGGAAAGTGTTGCCACTCCTGTTAACATTGCTGAAGAAATACAACCTGTGCCGCTAATAATGATTGTGCAATGCGTACAGCACATAGGCGACAATTATTCACGCAATTAATATTCTTGTTCAAAAACCATTTTTCACCATTTATCGGATTTGTGAGAATAAGACAACTACCGTATTTTTCGCCCTATAGGACACACCATCCCATAAGGCGCACCTAGTTTTTTGGGGGGGAAATAAAGGGGGGGAATTATTTTTTCCCCAGGCGCGGGGCTGGCTCCCGCTGCTTGCGGAGAGGTCCGCGAAGTCTGGACGCGCTGATCTCAGCGCGCGCAGGCTTCGGCATGCTGGCAACTCTCCACAAGCAGCGGGAGCGCTCCCGCTGCTTGCGGAGAGGTCCGCGAAGCCTGGAGAGCGAGCGGGGTTGGTGCGCACCGACCCCTCTCACTCTCCAGGCTTCAGCGAAAGCTTGCATTCGCCCCATAGGACGCACACACATTTCCCCTTCATTTTTGGAGGGGAAAAGTGCGTCCTATAGGGCGAAAAATACGGTACTTATGAAGTACCATGAAAACGTATAAGCTTTCTAAAATAAAGTGAACTTGCAGTGTCAGATTTTACTAAGTTCTTACAACTTCTTGACTCAATTTTTCTTTTTCCTTGTTCAAGAAGAAGGTAGGTAAGTTCAACTATGTTCCCGGCAGCTGTGAAGTGCAGATGGAAGACCGGGTGCCAGCGTTCTATCCCCGTTTTGCCCTAGCAGTCCATAGAGTTGGAGAGCTGCTATTTCTCCTCTGACAGGGCCAATTTATTGGGGTTGGCTGATAGCCCACTCCCTGAGCACAGTTTTCTGGGCTTCCTCAGTAGTCTCGAGCCATTAATGTGACTATTAGTGCTAAATGTAGTTATAGAAACAATTCCTTGGCTTAAGCATAAAGAACTGAATAGCTTAGCTATCAGACAAACAGATCTTCAGAAACCTATATAAAAATGGGGAGGATGTATAGCAGACTTAACTGCTGGCCTCCCTAACCTTGTAAAACTAAACCATTGTTTAGTTACTACATGAATGAGCATTGAATTTGTGCATTCCCACCATGCATTCTCCTCCAGTGTGAACTCTCAGTTTGGACTCAGTCCCCTTCCTCCAGACTTCTGCTAACTGTTCTACCATCTTTCCTCCTCAGCCGCAGCTATCTTTCAAGCCCAATCCTCTGCATATCAAGGGGCTTAAATCTCAGGCAAGTAAGCATTGCATTACAGCCTGAGCTTTTCTGTGTAAACTGACCTTTCACTTCCCTCACAGAAGTTTCACTGTTAGCATTCCATTTTTGGCATGATGTCCCCCCCAAAACCTAGAAGTTGTCAGCTGCTTATCCTCAGACTAGTGAGACAGACAGGCAAGTGCTGGCTATTGGTTGTTCTTCAACTGTTTAAAGAAACCTTTCTAGTATCCTTTGTAAGATCATTATGTTACAAATACGTTAATGTCCCTTCTGACAGTCGCTCCTCTATTTAGCTCTTCAGTTTGTCACAAAATCACTGGAGGTTAACCTGTTTCCCAGCTCAGACTGACATGTTTAGTGGGCGGGGATGGTTTTCAGGAAAAGCTGAAGGGAACACATGACATTGAAGCCACTTCCAAAAACAGAGATATTTCAAAAGGAGTTGTGAGGATTTTACCTCAGGAAAGTTCCCTTCTGAGAGTTTTTGTGTGTGCAGTGGATTGGGCAGAAACCATCTGATGTGCTTTTCCATTATAATCATTCTAAATAAATAAATACATCCAGTTTAAAATAAAATTTATATATTAGAGTGGTTTCTAGAAAACCAAAAACCTTCCTGCATGTGTTCTTGCAGTTTTGTTTTTAATAGGAATGTGGCATTAAACAACTTTGCCAAAAAAAAATCAACAAATTTCATTGATTTTCACTTTTTGAAATAGGGCAATCCTAATTAAACTGGCCTCTTTAAATCAGTTTTTTTTCTCATCACATTTGAAGGAAACCAGTATTAATAAACTTGTTCCCTATTTATGTGGAACCCTATTTACATTGAAGTTCCCTATTTATGAGGTTCCCTATTTACATTGAAGAACAGCAGGTGTTTTATAGTTCAAAGGGAGCAACTATCCCCTCCTCAATTTTTTTAAAAGCCCCAATACAACATGTATATGAAATTTAACTTTGTGAAGGTTTATTTTACTAGTTTGGCTGGATGATAATTTGCATTGAGGGCTGTAGTCCAAACTCCATTTACCTAGAAGCAAGCCCTGTAATTCCCTGGTATTACTTCTGAGTAGACATGGTTTGGATTGCACTGCAAATGGATTATTCTTCCCCTCCCCTGTAATAATAAAGCAGCTGTTTATTGAATTCAATCTAGCTGTCATGTTGGGGTTTTTTATTTTAAAAATATGTTTATTAGGGTCATATTACAAAGCGTGTTCTCCTTCATGGAGAGCACGTGTTGCGGTGGGGGCTGCCAGGACACTCCAAAGTTGGGGGACGGGCTAATTGATTGTTGGCCACTGATACGATTGGGGCTTCCCTTGTTGTTGGGAAGAAGTTAATGTTGCCATTTTTTGATTGACAGCCAGAAATAGTAAAACTCCTTGCACGAGGCTAGGGCTTCCTCTTTTTGCCCGTGCATCAGATTGCCTGTCCCTCCCTCCCTAGAATAGGGTTGTTCGCTTTGACCTTGCTATGGTCGTCTGCTTTGGAGCGGGGGCCTGGTAGGAATTTTGTCCATCTGGCTGATTGGCTGGGGCCATTTGGTTTTTGCCTACTGCGTAGCAAATCGTCACAACTTGTAAGGTTCGCGGTTAGGCATTGGTTTATGGTTTGGTTGGTTGAGGGGCATGGATTGGCTGTGCCTGCCCCTCTAATGCTGCTGCTGCAAGGGATTCCGTTAAAGGAATTGGGGGCTAACTATTGCTTGTCCACTCTGTCAAGGGGGCTCGGGCCATAGCAATGAGCTCCTGGTTGCACTTGGGGTGAGGGCAGGTTCCCTGCTCCGCGTAACCCCCAAGTGTATTCCCCCATTCTGACTTCCGCATCGTGCGGAATGTCAGACTGTCCCCCATGGTGGGGGCAGATAGTCGCAACCAATGCCTACGCAACCACTCACAAATTTGTATTTTAATAAAGTTGTGGCCAAAATTATGCCAAAAATCTTAAACAAAAACTTCTGTGTGATGTGTGAGTTATTGGGGTGGACCTGGGGACCTCGACACGCAATATTACATGGCAGACGTGTGTAGCCAACTTTTTTATGTTTTAATGAACAGCAGCATCAAGGGGCTGTGAGTTCGCAAAAAGAAACAGTGGGTGAGAGGACTGGTTTCTCCTTTGGCTGTTTCTCAATGCAAAACATTCTCAGCGGCAGAGGAAGGGGTGGAGACTCAGCTGCAAGGGACCGTATTAACCAGTCTCTCCGCACTCTTCTGGTATTCAGGCGTGATTCTTCCTGTGGTTTTTTTTTACATTTTTAAAAATACAGTGGTACCTCAGGTTACATACGCTTCAGGTCACATACGCTTCAGGTTACAGACTCCGCTAACCCAGAAATAGTGCTTCAAGTTAAGAACTTTGCGCCAGGATGAAAACAGAAATCGGGCTCCGGCGGCTTGGCAGCAGCAGGAGGCCCCATTAGCTAAAGTGGTGCTGCAGGTTAAGAACAGTTTCAGGTTAAGTACAGACCTCCGAAACGAATTAAGTACTTAACCTGAGGTACAACTGTAATAATAACCCAGATGACTATCACATCTTTGTCGTGTAGCAATTTGGCTCCACCAAAAATGCACACAGAGCATCTCATTGGGGTGATCGGATGCAAAAGATGACACAGCCCCCTGCGCCTTCCATAGTCGTGGGATTTCGGCAGGTGTCATGCATGACAAGCGACACCTGGTGGAATTTTCTCTTCCGTTAAATCTGCAGGATCCCCGTCCCTTTTCCTCCTTCTCCATGCCACCCTACATCCTGTTCCCTGTGTTTTTGCACTTGGTTTTAATTAATCTGGATTGCAGACCATTCCCTGGCTGCATCCCTACAATAATTAGTGCAGATCAGAATCTCTGCTTCACCTGTTAAGTGTGCTGAAATAATTGCACGTCTTTATCGCTCTTTAACCAGAACTGACTGCAAGAACATTGGGAGGGTTAAAGATGTTAAGATATAACCCATCCGTGTTAATTCCTGCGTTTGTATTCCTAGACCAGAGGTGGGGACCTTTCTTCCATCCATCATGGACAACCTTCTGGCTGCTGTATGGCAGTGGAGGGCATGGCCCAGAGCCACAGGTGTGCTGCTGCTTCTTACCTTTGTTCAGCAGTGGAGGTTGGTCCATTATAGCAAATGGGTCTCTGCCCCACCATGCTCAGTCTGCCCTCAGCCAGCCCCCCTGCTTGCATGCCTTCCTACTTATACAAGACTAGGATGTAGCACTGGTTGCCAGCTTCCTCCTTCTCCTCCTCCGTCTCAAAGTTGCCTCTTGTAGAACTCAGCAAGATGGGATCAAGGCTAGAATTAGCTCCACCAGCCATTGGCTTCTGTTGGTCTCCCTGCCTTTGACCCTATGGGTCCCAGTAGGCACCAGCAGCCAATGTTGTAAGATGGGCTACATGTAGGTCTAGCAAAAGTCAGAAGTTTCAGCACACACACCCAGTTCTCCATCTTCCATCCAAGAATGCAAGAGGCATAAGTCACAGTTCAAGGACATATTCCAGACAGCCAAATGCACTCACAGGGAGCGGCTAGCAGGGCATGTGAGAAGTACAGTCTGCAGAAAGTGGGTAAAGGTGGGAGTGTGGGCTTGGGAGTCCTAAGACCTAGGCAGGGAGGAAAAGAGGGTCGTACTCAGGCCCTGTACCTAGATACTCAGAGAGAGCATCACCACTTATTGCTCTTTCTCACCCACCTTATTTGCATACTTGACTCTTATGAAATGGAACCATTTTGATGTCTCAGGGCTGACTGACATCCACCAATAAGCTTCTTATCGTTGATACTATATTGGTCCCAGAGAACAACAGACACAAGTCAATGATGGCACATCTTTTATTGGATTGCCAATTCCTTTGGAGCTAATACAAGCAACAGCTTAAGGAGTTGGGGTTTTTATTATTATTATTATTATTATTATTATTATTATTATTATTATTATTAATATCCCCAGCCACTCTGGGCAGCTTCCAACAGAACACTAAAATACAATAACCTATTAAACATTAAAAGCTTCCCTAAACAGGGCTGCCTTCAGATGTCTTCTAAAAGTTTGGTAGTTATTTTTCTCTTTGACATCTGGTGGGAGGACGTTCAAAAGGGCAGGTGCCACTACTGAGAAGGTCCTCTGCCTGGTTCCCTGTAACTTGGCTTCTCGCAGCGAGGGAACCACCAGAAGGCCCTCAGTGCTGGACCTCAGTGTCCGGGCAGAACGATGGAGGTGGAGATGGATGGGAAACCAGCAGGAGCCAGGAGAACACAGGGTGTTTAACACTGTTTTTGGCCTGAGGGTTGCATTCACCTTTGGCCAATCCTCTGGGGGCACCCTGGGAGCAATGGGTGTGCCCAAAGGTAGGTGTGCTCAACCCCATACTCACACACATGCACACACAGGTCACACACGCATGTCCCCCCCCCATTTTGTCACCTCTGCCAACATCAGTGGACGATTAAGAGGTTGCAGGAATAAGGGAACTGGTTGTAGAAAGTCAAAGATGATGAACAAAGGGACACATTAAGGCAGGACCAAGAATTTTTTGCTAGGGTTTTTCTGAATACCATTTTAACAATTGAAATGGCCACATACAAAACTCATTTCCTGAATGCAATAATTTGAAAGCAAATCCTGTTAGCAAGTAAATCCGACTTGTATCTTTCTCTTTCCCTTGAGAGGAACTAGTTCGTTTTAAATGTGAGGCCTGCACACAATAGCTAACACCTGTCTTTTACAGAAAAAGATTATAAATGTACTACATTTTCTCTTTGTTCTTCTCCCTTAAGAGCTCTTAACTCCATGCCAATATCTCAGTAATCTCATCTTGCTATTAAATATTTGCATACCCAACCTGAAAATGAGAGAGTTAATGGGTGCAGAGAAAAATTGGATATATTCTATCCATTTATAAAATTTCCTATCTGTCCTTGGAGATGTGGAATTCTGGATTAATCACCCTAGAATAGCCATGGGAGCAAAGAATATCATTAGTTTAAAAACTCAGCTGGCTTCACTTATAGAGGATATTGCATGATAAATTTTAAGCTGGTGCTTACACAGTGGCCCAGTGGGAATGGAAAATGTTATTTCCCCCTGAAGCTATTCGTCCATCCTGCACAGCATCAGAGATGTTCACAACTGAGGATAGCAGCTCAAGAATTAAGAACACTTTCCCAAGGGAAATTGCAGTGGGTGGCGTTACACTTTGTTCTTTAAATAGCAGAGTCCAGTTTGCCAGATTGTTGAGAGGCTGAAACAAATTTCCCGCAAAGAAACAATGGGCTTCTTTTAGTTTTCCCTCCAATGCGTGGTTTTCGTACCTGGAACACCTGCTCATATTTCACAAATCCAATTCCTTGTCCTTTAAGCATCATTGGCACGTTACCCCATGCCTGCTCCTGCCCTCTGCTTATGCCCTATGGTATCCTGTCATTCAAATAATAGTTTCCTGTATTGAGGTTCAGGTTACTGTGGCTCATATCTCAGTCCAGGAAGGTGGAATGATGCAAGGTGGGCAGACTTCAGGCCTGCAGAATCTGCTTTGGTTTTTTATTAGATCTCCAGGACCCACCCACCAGAGCCTAGTGCAAAATTCATGCCCAATGAAGAATGAAGGAAGTTGTTCTGATTACCAGAACTGAACGGAGCTTATAGTCCTTCCACACACAAAAAATTTCCTAGTATCCCAAGCTCTTCATTTCAGCAGTTTAATCTGAACAGGTGAAGGACTTGGGCTATTTTAAAAAAGTGTCGGAATGCTTGCTAATCTTACAACAAATCACTCCAATGATCTACTGATAGATTCTGATCTACATTTTCCCCATTATCCTTCCAGCTGTAACATTATATAACTGGACCTTGTAAATGTAGGGTTGTAGCATGGTTTTGTTTTGTTTCTTAGATAAACTCCACAAATTCACCCGTGTTTCCGTAGGAGGTTTTTAAAGCCATACACAAAGTACCTTACATGGTGGTGCCCCATTTTGTGCTCCTAAACTGTAAAGAAGCTGTCTATTAAAGTCTTGAATACCATAAACCATTTCTAGGTTAATCCAAATTGGGTTAGCAGTCACCATTTCAAGGGGTATGATGGCTACACTTAGAATTCAAGAAACTGGTCTAGAATGGAATAAATTGAACAGTTTACTGAGGTCTGAGGAGAGGAAAGAGTGGTCATAGATCCCAAGGCTTCAGCTGTGGCCCACATGTTGCTGGATTCTCATTGGCTGCAGCCAGCATGGCCCATGGTCAGGATAGTGGCAGTTGCAGCCCAGGCACATCTGGAGGGAGTCAGGTTTCCCACCTCTGCTCCCCACAATAATGAAAGTGGAAAATTATTGTTGTGTCATTTGCTAAGGTTATGGTGCTTACGCCACCTATCTCATTATTAACCCCATTGACCGAGTTTGAGCTGAGTTCTAGATCCAACAGGTGTGTGCTCCTGGGTTTGTGGGTGCTCAGTGCACCTGCTGAGCTTTGCATGGATTGGGCTTTAGCAAGGTGGTACAAAAGCAAGCTGATGCAAATTAGGGGGAAGGACCTGTAGCTCACTAGTAGAGCAGCTGTCTTGCATGCAGAAGGTTCTAGATTCAATCTCCAGCATCTCTATGTAGGACTGGGGGGAAACTTGCTTCCTTAAAATGCTGGGAAGCCACTGCCAACCAGCCACTGCCAGCTGAGCTAGATTAGCTAAAGGTGTAACTTCCTATGTTTCCAATGCACTATTCATGTCTGTTTTCAGTGATACACTTGAAGTCAACATGGAACTTCAGTATATTTGTCACAACCCTTTCAGTGTGCCTTGGTGAGAATGGAACTCAATTCAGGAAGATGAGTATTTTCTGGGGTCCACCACTCACTGAGCAAATTATGTAGCTTAAGTGACTGGGATCAGAAACTCTCCTTTCCTGAACAGCTTTAGATTGCTCATCCCTCTCCTTATAGGTTGTTTGATGGGATACTGTCATGGGACACAGACCCTCTACAATCAAATGTGTTGTGTTGGTACATTACGCCCCCAACCAACCACCCCCAATGAATATACTAAGAAGCCCTTGCAAATGAATGAATTACTGCCAGAACAGTCCGACGATGTGGAATTTTATTCCATCCATATACATGCATAGTAACAACATTTGTTGAGAAATTATTTCTATCAGAAGTAGAACATTATCTCTGTGATCACCAGTTGCAGTATTGCTACTTTTATATTTAAATATATCTTATAAATGAATTAGATTCATACTTGCAGCATTGAGTTAAGGTTTTCATTTTGACTGTGCCTTTCAAAAGATAAAACTGATAGATATGACCTCATTACTTACAATACTGCTTCCAGTAATTTTTGTTCATTCTTTATAAAGTATTGCATTTAACAGCAAAGGTTTAAAAATCGAGACAGAGATGCATCAGCAAAAGAAAATACAAGTACTATACAAGGGGGGAAATTGCCATCTTCGTTTTAACGGACGTTTCGGGTTAAGAAAGTAGACAGAAACATACTGCTACATACAAATGCAAAGCCTAGTGACTAAGGTACTGTATCTGCTAAAATATAAAGTGCAAATTGAGCCAAATTCTTCTTTTTAATAAAAAAAATTGAAATTGAAATTTTAAGGCGAACTTTACAGCATAGTTGAAACGTTTTGCAAGTTATATTTTAGCATCTACATATATCTGCAATAGCATATAAGGAAAAAAAATCAGGATACACAGGTGCTTTTGAAGCTATTTCTAAAATGCTTTTCCGTATAGTTTGTGACTATTTTCTTTAAAATCTACTATACAGTGCAAACCATATGTGCTACACAATAACTATACAATAACATTACAAATGACTTTAATATAAAGTTGTTGTTGTTTCTTTTTAAATAAAAAATAAACTACAGCTATGAATACTGCTGGTAAAATAAATTAATTGTTTTGAAAATGGCACCAAGAATACACTTTACTAATGGACTGTAATGGAAGTACACCTTTAAAGTCTTTAACTCAGCAATGATGAATTAAAGCCTGATTGTCCAGAAGTAATACAAACTGCTCTCTTTCAGACTCAAATGGAACAATATGCTAAACACAGGTACCAAAGGTGGGGCCAAATGCTTTCATTTGACGTGTTCTGCTGCGTGTGACGAGCAATAAAACTTCTTATGAGTTATAAAGTTTGATAGGTTGTTGAACTGGATGTCACACAGGCGGCAATACTTTCCACTGGTGGGTGCCTGAGTGGACCCATTCACGCCTTTTGCTATACTAGACAACTGTTCTTCTGCCGCAGGAATGGTTGGAGAGACGTTTTCATTGGCAGCTAAAACATTATCAGAGGCCCAAGATGGAGATTTGTGCCCATCTTCATGCTGCTGGGTATTCTGGGAAATGTTCTCCTGCTGAGGGTTTGCTGCAGGCCTTTCCTCCTGTTTCAGTCCGCCGTTAACTATAACCATGCCTCTGTTTTTTGGCAGCAACGGCAGAGACTCTTTCTTCTGGACTGGGCACCCATTGGAGGGGGTCTGGCCCTTCAGGGAATCACCTTCTGCATTGGTACTTTGATCTGCATCGTTGTTGTGAACGGCAAGGGAACTAGAAATGTAATCACTTGGCTTTATTCCATAATATGGAGAAAGCTGGTCTGCTCCTTTAGCTTTCTTTATTGCTCCTGGATAAAGGCATTGTGGAAGAAACAAATGTTTGTTTTCTTCCTTTGTAGCAATGAGCTGGGCAGCTTCACTGAAGACCTTAAGTCCTTGAAGAGTTGCTAAGTGCGTAGAAAACAAGTTTCCGTTGGGAGAAGGCTGTTTCGAGCTCCCGTTTTTCTCACATTTGATTATGCTCCGTTCATAACTGACCTCGGGGCTGTTCCGTTCGCTCTCTGGGTTTTGAAACACTTTGCCGTCTAGCTGCCCCATTTCGTTACGCTGATGCACAGTGACGGGGCAAAAATTCTGCTTATGCGCCAGGTAATTCTCTACCTTGTTAAAACTGATCTTGCATACTGTGCATTCATGGTAGTCCAGCAACCTTTTGGGGGAAGCAGATGTCCTATCAGACTGGGACAAGCATTTTTTGCTGAGATCGATAGGTACGTCCATCTCCAAGCAAGAAACGGTGGAATGTGGCGTGTCGCACTTTGAGGCTGGGATGCATTTGTTAATGGACAGCGATGTTTCTAAGTGCTTTGAGACTATTCCTGGAAAGATATCGCAGCGTGGGTGGTAGCACTCCCCGAGGCCATCTGTCGGCTCTTGAGAAGATGTGCATGGGTTGGGGAGATTAGCCACTTCAAGAAAACGCTGTTGGACCAGCTGTGGCCTCTGCTCTTGTTCCGGCAGGCACATCTCATACATCTTCCTTCGCTTGCGTGTGCGCATCGTCCTCTGCATGGCAGGCACTTTGTTGGAAGCAGACCTTTTCAAGGGAGGATCGTGACGTGTGGCACAATAATACTGCTTGTGGACCATATAAGTTTCATGCCTACTGAAGGTAATATTGCAAGCTTCGCACGTGGTTTTGTTGGGATCACTTTCTCCTTCAATTAAAGGAGTAGTCGTTGAGTTCTTGCTATCGGAAGGTTTCCCGTTCATTTTCTCATCACTGTTGGCAGCACTAGCCAGCTTTTTCACCTGTGAGGAGAAGTCCTTTTCATGCCCCTTACTGTTTGGCCCAATCATGTCTAATACAGTGGAGGAGTTGATGCAGGAAGCCTGAAGGAGCTGGTTCTCTGGGTCTGAAGTGTGAGGCGTACTACTCAAAATGTTGATAGAATTTTGACCGTTGTTGGGGCTCACAGCCTCCGGCATTTTTTCCGAAACACTGCCAAAATCTGGCGACTTTGCCATTTGCTGCCATCGGCTGCTGCAGTAATGCTTTTTGTGCACTAAGTAGTTGTCCAGATTGTTGAATGTTATGTTGCACTCAAAACAGGTAGCTCCTTTTGGCATGAGCGGGCTGTAAATGACAGGGGGATAATTGTTACTTCCATGCCTCAGTCTTCGGTGGACCAACTCGGACATTTTGGCTAAGATCTCAGAGGCCTGAGGAACAACGGTGATGTCCTGGGGGAAAGCGAACTGAGAAAGAAAAGGTCCCATTGGAAAAGAAGGACCCAGATTAGGCTGGACTGGGGACGAGGCAAGCCTTGGGCTAGATGGCTCAGATTTTATTTTTGTGTAGGAAAAGCTTTGCTTATTTGTGACAGGCTGTGTTTCTGGCCTCTGATTTGGAAGGAAAAGGGGAGTCTTTTTTTCACATTTGTCGAGCTCGGTGTCAGAACTTGCATCCTTTGTCTGCATTGTCTTTTGGCTTTGGGAGCCGTCATTCCTGTTCAGCAGATCTGCAGTTGCCTGCAAAGTCTCTTCGTTGCCACTTGGAGAGTGTTCAGTATCACTTTCTCTCTGAAGTTTGTTGCCAGAGACGTGTAGATCTTGGTGCTGCTGCAGCTCCCTCTGAGTTTGGAAGCCAAAATGGCAGTGTGTGCATCGAAAGGCAGCTTGAGTGAGATGTGAGAACAGGTGCTGATGGAAGTTAATCACAGAGTCTGCGGTGTAGTTGCAAACTGTACATTTCAGGCTAGAACCGGAGGGAAGAAATTCTTCCATTTTTACTCCTGCGAAAGGGGTA
Organism: Podarcis liolepis; assembly: GCF_965112155.1. Taxonomy (NCBI): domain Eukaryota; kingdom Metazoa; phylum Chordata; class Lepidosauria; order Squamata; family Lacertidae; genus Podarcis; species Podarcis liolepis. Next base: position 21,665,493 of record NC_139560.1, read on the forward strand.
AGAACAAAAAAACGAAACCAACAAGTTAATTTGAGTCTTTTGTCCGCTGGAATTTATTTAACGGAAAGCAATTGCTAATCCTTATAAGCTTACTTCTGAATTTTATAATGCACACTTCACATTCCCAGGGCAGTTACAAAAGTGTGTATGTCTGTAGATAGATAGATAGATAGATAGATAGATAGATAGATAGATAGATAGATGATAGATAGATAGATAGATAGATAGATAGATAGATAGATAGATGATAGATAGATAGAGAGATAGATAGAGATGATAGATGATAGATAGATAGATAGATAGATATAGATAGATAGATATGAATGAGATGTGTCTTAGTGAGTGCTTACTAAGCTAGTCATAGCAGGTTACCCATGGGCCCTTTTCTGCTAGCCAGGCTGAATAAGGCAGAAGAGCACCCAGAAGAGCATTGCTAGATGGCACTCAGTGGATATCTTTCCTTTGCTGCCATCACAACCACAGGACATTCTTGAAGCTGGACTTTTACCTATATTTGGCCAGATTTACACAGAGTTTTCCACTACCTGCATTCAGGCTGCGTTATTGCCCCCAATAAGACGAACAGGCTGTGTCTTGTGGGAGAAGGCTTGAGAGCAATCATGGCAACCACCCAAGCCATGTCTGCATCATATAAACCAATTAGGGTTTCAAGAGAAGTGTTGGCTATGCCAACAGAAAACTCCCTAAGGAGTCTTATGATGAATCCCTTAAATTCCATCACATACATCCTGTCACCCAAGGGCTCACAATCCTGATATGTCCACCACCCCAATAGCAGAGAGAAGCAGCAGATGAAAGCCTAAACCTAAGTAGATTTTTTTTTGGCCACGACACGTGGACCACATAAATTACCCACTCCCATATCACCCACATGCTGTTCAGTGCAGAACACTATGTGGTGGCTGGCCATGTGGAGACATTCTGTGACCATGAGTCACACCAGGACAAAGGACATTCAGCATGGACTTTTAAGACCCTCTCCCCTTCATCCCAGACTCTAAGCCTGGCAGTCTTCAAGGCAAGGTCCGACCCCACCTTTATCAGCCTTATGGGGATAATAGCATGATGCTATGCAAACAGCTTATCTCAATGACAGCACCAGTCCCAGGACTACCATTTAGTTAAGGCTTAAGTTCTGACATTCATATCACCTAACAAGCATCCGTCATATCATGAATGGCTTTTGCCTCGTCTGATCTTCCCATTTAGTTCAGAAAAAGGTAGGACAGTTGTGATACTTTAATATCTTAAACAGAACAGGTGATTACTGCAGCATAAGCCAGTAATCACTGAGTTGAGTGCTTGTGGCTTCACCTCTTTTACAACTTCTCATGGGCACGTTGCTAAAAAGGAGGAAAAAAAGAATTAAGTTTGAAATGTCTTAAGGAAAGCTGACTCCAGTGGAGCAAATATTTCACTTACCACTGTGAGAATTCAGATGAATTTCCAGGGCCCTTGCGTTAGAGAAGCTTTTGGTGCACTGTGGAAAAGGGCAGATGCTGGATATCTGCTGAACGCTGTCGTCATTCTCCTCCGAAAGCTGAGCTCCTTCTCGTTGCCTCCCGCTGCAGTAGTACATGAGGTGAGCCTGCAGATTTCTCTCGCTCCGATACCAAATGCCACAAGATTTGCAGGGGAATATGTCCTCTACAAGGGAGGGGGGGAAACAAAGCAGGTGTGAGTAAGCCATAGTTTACTCCTGCCGACAAGCCTTAGTCCAACAAGTTTAAGCTGCCTGATCTTCTTATTTTAAAAGAACCCATTTAACAGCAGGGTGGCAGCATAGTGCATGATTAATAAACAACACATAACAGCTCAAAGGAAACCAGGTGCGAGAAGTAATTCCTCACCCCCTCTTTTGTTTCGTCGTAAATTCTGGGTCTGGGCATCAATACGAAATATACACGGCTCACCTATCTAACAATTATCTTTCATGTTCTCTGCAGTTGGAGTCAAGAAAACAGGTACGCAGCCTGTGTGTATTATTAGACATTCATGTATTTTCTTTCCCTCTCCCCTGGTAGCCAGATTAGGGAACCATTCAAGTGGAACCTCAATCAGAAAATATTGTGTAAAATTTTTCCCAAGGAAACAAACAAACAAACAGGTCATTGGCTGTGAGAACAGTAGAATTTAGTTGAAGAACTTAATCCTCCATTGATGGGAGGGGGTCAAAGATTAAAAGCAGGAACTTAACACATACACAAACCTAGCATGCCAAGGAAAAGGCTAAGCCAAGATCCTTTCACCGATATCTGGTTTTCTAAGCAGAGGGAGTGTTTTATTTGGAAGAGCATTCAATCATAAAGCGTACCTGCCAGCACAATGCGGCCCAAATCCAGGATGCCATCTTCTGGGTCCACACTCCCAGGGGAGTCACGTGACCCACGCAAGATCACAACCCCCAAAAAGTGACCCCCAAAATGCGAGGGTTTTTTGGGTGCCATGCCCCCCCCAAAGTGAAGCCTGAAATTGCATGAGATCGTGGCAGTCATTTTGGCTGCTGTTCTCTCACAAGAAAAAATAGGATGTCACATTTTTTCTGGGGCAGATGATTCTGCAGTCTCATCTGCAGAAATATAGCTTAGGACAGAGGTAGCCAATGGCGTGACCTCTAGATGTTACTGGACTCCAACTCCCATCATTCTTGACTATGCTGGCTGAGGCTGATGGGAGTTGGCATCCAGAAACATGGCACCACATTGGCCCACCCATGCTAGGAACCTGGTAATCTGTGGTTTTGCCTGGCTTGAAAGCCTATGCTGGTGAATTCAGAGAAATCCTAAGCCCAACAGATAGGTGTTGTTAATGTGATGTGGTAAGAATATAGCAATGTACTAGAGCACTCACTGTTGACAATAGCTGTAGGCAAAATGGATGCCATAGCGGCTTGTTGAGGGAGCAATTGTATCGAGTCCAACAATCGAGCAGGATACATCCCCTCAGTAAGAGTCATCTGACTGGCAGCTTGTAGCCTTGAGTCAAAATCCACAACGAAGGCAATGAGCTCTTCACCCTCGGCAATGGCTTTTGTCGTTGTGCACCAAAGCTGGCCTCCTGTGCAGAAAACATACACAAAGACAGAAATGCTTAACGGGCAAACGTTATATTGTGCAGCACCGTGTTCTGCTTAGGGGAGCTGCATTTTGCTGGGAAAAGATGGAAACCCTTTGCCTTTAAGGCTCTCTTTCTGTTTTCACGGGAGTGTTGTGCCATGCTTTGAGGCAGCCATGCTGAAAACATCGCCAGAAGCTGCACAAGCAATACCGCAGATGAATGGTAGGCAACACCTCTTTAACTCTTCTGCAATCTATTGTCTCAAACGCAGCACTACTTCTTGAAGAAAGTGGACATTCCTAGAATGTCAGTATAGATATATATTTGTTTTCATTGTTTGCTATCCAGACTTTTTGTTCAACTTCCTCTCCATTCCACAAACCATATTACTATCTGTATACGCATGTATTAAGTAAAATATCCGTGCATTCCAAGGGACTATCCATAAGCAAATAAATAATACCCCAATGCAAAACATGGTTCAGATACCCTCATAAAGTCATTTTTAATGCTTGCTGGGATTTGCTGCCATCTGTCTCCAGGGGGCAATCCTTTATGCAATAATATACATGCATCATTGCATTGGCTGTCCCAATGCCCACTGAACTTCCTGTTCAGATATGCCAAAGATGTGTTTCATAAAGCCCTATTCAAACAGTGGAGCTTGGCTTAAAAGGAAAACTTTCTTCAAAGAGTGAGATATACTATAGCTCTGTGCTGCAAGCGTCACGTGGGAAAGCATTAAAAAGAAAATTAACTATGCAAGTAATGCACTAATGTATTTGAATGTGATAGTGAATGCTCATTTATTTAACATGTTTAGACAGGCAGAGCACTTATATTTGTCTTATCTCTACTCTCAGGCCTAGATACATATCCAGTACAGTTATGGCTAAAATAATGTCACATACTTTACATGTTATAAAGCTTTTTTCTGTTATAGGTTTTGTATATATAGCAAAAGCTATATGCTGTATTAATTAGGCAAGAAAAAAGGCGCACACACACAAACACAACCGGGTACCCATTTTGATAAGTAATATTGCTGTGTTTATCTTTCAGCATAACTGCCTTTTCAACTACACTTCATTCCCCCCCTTCCTCAAAGAGATTACAGTTTTAAAACAACTTGTTGCAAAAATCTGGTGGAAGAGATAACAACAGTGTATGATATGCAACAGCTAAATAGAAGAATTAGGACATTGTTTTGGAGGAATCTTGGACAATTAATTAATCCAGTCCTATTAGCTTTCAAAGATGAGAAAACAAAACAGCATCACTCACAATATGTTTGAGAGGGGGAAACCAAGGCTGGGCTCCTAGACCACAAAGTGATGCAGAAGTTTCAAAGCAGGAAAAAGTTTTTCCACATTCACTCTTTGCTAGGAATGCAGCAAGATTTGGCCACAACTACTGGAACCAAATGTATTATGGCCATTATAATCCAAAGATTTCGAGCACTCCAAGTACCGAAAGCTACTTTCACAGAGGCAATTTATTGCTGGGGGTATGGATGAGGAGCCAAATTCTTAGGGAAGTCTTGAAACCAGAAAAAATAATGCAGAATAAGAAAATGCTGACAATTTGGTTACTTTGAATCATTTACTGTAATTGCTGAATTATTATGTTTCTTTCATGCACAGAATACACACAACCCTGAATAAGGACAAAAACATGCTCTATGAAGCCCTGAACATTTACAGCGCGGGTGTTAAGTTTTCAAATTATTCTCCTAAAATAAGTTATGTTTCCATATTGATGCTAAGGCACACAGCAGCTTATACTGTTGGTGAATAACTCTGGGTCTCAAGAGAAAGGCTATACACCAGTGTTATAACACGGGCTGAACGCTCCGTCACTGTGTGAATTTTCAGTTTATTTTTAATTTTTTTGTTTTAATCAAAAGACACACACACACACACCCGCCACACACACAAGATAGGCAGTAGGAGACTCCTGTATGGCTCTTTTGTGGTATGTTGCCTGGCTGCTCAATGATGGTCTATATGGAGCTACAATTTGACATACTGTCCTGGGTGCTTCATATAATCATCAAGGACCTACCTATTCCTTGGGTTTATTTATTTATTTATATTAAATTTGTACGCCGCCCTATGCCCGCAGATCTCAGGGCAGTCCACAACACAATTCTACCTTCCTTGAGTTAGGATCCTTCTATTATTTGGTGCTTTCCATCTGCCCAGCATTTTATCATTATTTCGAATACCAGGCATCCGGGCTGGAGTTGGCACCTGAGATCACGCCTCCTGTGCATTTAAACAATCCGAAGCAACGAGAAAGGAAGCAGCAACTCTGATTCTTATTCTATAGGTTCTCTTCCTGTCGTCCCCCCCCCCATACACACACATGTGTCCCTCCTGTATTTTTGCTTTAGTCATCAAGTGGGAATCATCAAGTGGGTGGGGAAGGAACAGGTGGAATGGAGTGGGGGGAAGAAACAGCTGCTGCTTTTATTGCTTCAAAGGGCATGATCTCAGAGTAGGCACTGGCAAACTTGAGGCAGTAATTAATTCAGTTTGCATCACATGGAAGTGCTATATTTGGATACCATTCTTCTGTCTTCCTCCCACTTTGTTTATTTTACCCCTTTGGTGTTCCACCAGTGCGGCTACCACCTTTTCAGAATAAACAACTTTTTAAAAAATCTGTACGAAAGGTGGCCCAGCCTGCCTGTTTTCTGTAATGTTTATGAGCTGGGCTCTTGTGGAAACATATCTAGTTCCTAACAGGATGCTTTTAAACGACCCTCATAATTGCTGTCAGAGCTGCAGCAAATTTGCACTGTAAATTCTGAAAGTAAAGAACAGAGTCACAGTTCAAATTTGATTTTATTTTTTAATGGAAATTCATGCTTCTGTTACAATAATCAGTTGCCTTAAATATCACTGAATCTTGCCAATGTTTCCACATTCTTTTTTTATTATTTATGGAATCAGTGCCTGCAGAATGTCATGCAGACTTTTGCCGATAAACTCTAATTAAGATTAAAACAAGTCCATTGGAAAAGATCCCATCATTTGCAAACGTAATAAACAAAAGAAGCACTCCCTACTTGTCAACTGGAACCATTCAATAGTCTGTTACTAGGTTATAACACTGATTGATGCAGATTTCTTTTTTTTTTTTGGTAACAAGAAAATGCAAGCAGGAAAGAGCTGTAAACCATAGAACTATACCTGGGCTCTTCAAAATAGGAACCTGGCTCAGCATAATATATAGATGTGGGAAATGGAAGCAATGAAACCCTTACTCATGAGATAGAGAAATTTGGACATTCTGATCCAAAACACATTAGAAAAGGACAGCTTAGTTTACCCTGTGGCCTGGTTGTTCTTGAACTGCAAGTTATGGGCATAGCTCATAGTGGTTTGTGTGAAGCAACACTACACAGTTCTGCAGCAGTTCCAACCTTTGTGATGCAGCACAGTTCAAAGGGGTGCAACTACAGGACAAAATGCAAAAGGATTGTCATTTCAGGGTTCAGTCCACCATGACGTGTCTGAACTGGCAGATAAGATGTACTCATTGGTCCTCATTTTCACATCTTGTGCCCAGTTCAGAGACTTCTCTTACAGGGATGGGAGGTGCATTTTGCACAAGGAAAGGTTTCCCCCCATGACATCTAAGTTGGGTCCATCTTGCCTGTACAACCATCACGCAGGGCTGGCCCCAACACTGGACTCCACAAGGAAGGCTGCTTGCACAGCAGCACGTGCAAAACTGTGTGTGGAATAAAGTACGGACCAGAAGTACAGTGGTACCTCGGGTTACATACACTTCAGGTTACAGACTCCGCTAACCCAGAAATAGTGCTTCAGGTTAAGAACTTTGCTTCAGGATGAGAACAGAAATTGTGCTCCGGCCGCGCAGTAACAGCGGGAGGCCCCATTAGCTAAAGTGGTGCTTCAGGTTAAGAACAATTTCAGGTTAAGTACAGACCTCCGGAACGAATTAAGTACTTAACCTGAGGTACCACTGTATTCTGTTTGCAGTCACTGGACGATGACAAGGACGATGTAGCAAACATGGTTACAAATAAAAACAAGAACCTATTCTGACAATGCCTCCTCCCTCATTTGCAATTAATTCCTACAGATAATTTATTGAAACAATTCACCTGTATTTGCCATTTCGATACTATTTGCTTTCTTTAAGAGTAATCCAGAATGCAAGGGCTGCATACAGTTATTGCTTTTAAAAGAGCATTCCCTGCTGTCTCCAGTTGGGAAGTTTCCCTTCAAAATCAGTAGTGCCATATGGCTCCGTCTATTAGTCCGTCTATTGCTTTTATCAGCACCGGCATTCCAGGGGGAATTGCTAAAAATAGTTTAACTTCCCTCCTAAGACAAAGGCAGTGGCAAAATACAAGACAGACCCGCTTTCCTGGAATTCGGGTATCTTAGAGACAGAGTCAGCTCTGGATCCCTTCTGTCTTGATGGTTGTATGAATTCACGCTCCACCCTCAAACCGTGCTTTGATATACTACTTGAAATGGGACTCTTGCTATGTGGGTATACGATATATAGATGTTTACCAAGAAAAAGTTGCTCTTGAAATTCAGTTTGGTTGATATTCATTCTCAGCAAACAGCCCACTGCGCAACCAAGTTATGCAGATTCCTCCCTCCTCCCTCCGGCTTCTAATTTGTGTCTGTAATGCCTTCGACTGTCGCTGCGGTAGAAGCAGAAGTGTCCATTTCCTGTGTACATATGTTTTTGTGAAGGAGGGTCAGAAGAGTATCGGAGCTCATTGAATCGACAACTTGCATTAGTCTACAGACTTAAAATGACACCCAAGCACAGCCAGACTCACTGCAATCTGAATTAATAGCTTCTATTTTGTGAAAAATATATTTTTTTAAAAAAGCAGCCCTGAGAATAATATGTTTATTTGCACTCGTGCCTTTTTAAGTATTTAAAGGGAATTCACAAACCCACAATCAGATATTTCCCATGGGGAGGTGAGTGCCTTCTCTCGACTAGCTAGAACAATGTCCCCGTGCCAAAGAACATCCCAGTTAATACCTACTAGGTGCGAGTCCGGATCGCCGGGTTTTGACATTAACAGAGAGCGTATATCTATATGTAGCCACACTGTTTAATAAGGAGGGGAAAAAATATAATAAATTCAAATCCAATACTGTTGAAATTCTTGACAGTAGAGTAGTGCAAGGAATAGAACTTATAAATTATGTGTGCCCCTTTTTTGAAAAATGCTTTGGAGGTTTCTTTGTGCATTTGCAAATACAGTAGGAATATGAGGTATTGTGTGGTTCCTTCTGCACAGTACCTGATAAAAGAATAAAGAGCTTTGACATATTCTTAAAACAATAGAGGAATTAAAGAGAAACAATGGGCCAGCTGCTTCATTAATACAATCAAAAGGGAGCCCAGCGCAGAGGAGTCCAGATAATTAAGCACTACTCTTTTAGACCTTCTTTCTATAATAAAATTGCTTAAAAATTTATTAACTACTTCACAGTTGTTAGATAGATCTGTGCACTTGTTTATTTGGGTTGATTAATGCCTTTTCAGTATTCTCCAACATGCCAACTCATGGTTTATACAAGTTTTTGAATAAAATAATGTAAGGAAAAAAACGATAGGGATCTGCACCACACACAGCAATAAATCAAAGGCATTTTGTGAACAGTCTTTCCTGTTGCTAAACAATTCTCAACATTTTTCACTTGTATATGTACCTCCTAAATATTCCATGGGACATCTGTTTCCCCCCTCCTCCGTATATTTATCTGAATGGCCCATTCACATAGAGAATATCAGCAACAGTTCATGTAAATTCACACTTCTGTGAAATTAATGGAGAGGGTTTGCTGTATTACATTAGGATTAATGAGATGATATCCCATAATTTCCCAGTAATTTTTCCTTGTTTACGATCAAAGGATGTTGTCAAATGATACTCAACCTCTAATCTTAGCTCCTGCATATACAAACTCTACCACCTTTTAGTGGCAGGCAATGTAGAAACAGGCATGATTATGCTCTGTCCAGCACAGCGCCATTTGTCTATCACATGCCCGATGACAAATCCAATATATTTATTAGTATACTGTAATGGAAATATTATTATTACGCATGTGTGAAGCAAGATGAAAAGGTCCACGCAACACAGTATTGTAGAATGGATTCACTCTTACTGTGCTGATCACCTTTGAGGTAGAAAAACTCCATTTTTATTCTTCACACTATAAATACTCAACCATGCATTCACACATTAAGAAAACAAGCTGCCTTTTCTTATTTTTTGTGTGGATGTGGGCTCTTCTGTGCTACCAGTTTTCAGGTCAGTAGCAAGGCAGTCAAGCAGGTACACTGGGCCTCAAAACCAAGAAGATGCTTGCTTGCATGCAAGGGACTGGGCGCAGGCCATCAGGGATTTAGCTTGTTTCCTGAGCAGAAAGTCCTCCAAACATCTCAAGTGTTACTCACATAGGCATGGTTGGTGCAAGTTTGAACAGCAATATGACATGTAGTGCTACAATTCAGCAAAGGTAAACAAAACAGCCATGGCATGTTCAGAACTCTCACACATGCTTCTCTGGATCATGACCTTGATTTTTTTTACAAGAAGAGAGAGAATAGAATTAATTCAGTAATCCGTTTTTTTTCAAACAGTCGCACGTGGCTAAGAAAACACAAAAGTCTTGTATTTGTTATTTTACAAGTTCTTTATTTGGATGCAAAGGGTTGCCTGTTGAAAAAGGTACGTCTTACCACTGCCCAGAAACCCTTCGTGCATAATACTGACAAAATGAGTGGAAGTTGCCCGTCGCTAAAGAGGAACCAAAGTATCTTGCCACGTGTCTTCTAACCTAGTTGGCAGGCTATCTTTTATGATTATAAGGATTTGAGTCTGTGTCTTTCATGTGAGTGCTGGAGTGTAGTAATTAATGTAAAGTTCCACTAGATAGAGACATAAACTACATCAGTGCTCAGAAGAAGGGAATAAAGAATTTGCAGGGGGGGAAATAATGTGATAAATTTTATTTGCCTTTCCCCCTTGATTGAGCTGTCACAGCTTATTTACCACAGGGGGAGATAGTTAAACTCGTATTCTTAGAAGTTCTGTGCATCTTAAGAGGCTTATAGGTTTCCTTCTGGGACCTTAGTTCAAATCCTGAGCTAATCGGAGTCAATACACCTCTTTCTATTAGGAGGTTGTAAAAATAAAATAAAATAAATTCTGGTGTGAAATCTCTCCTAGAGGACCAGTGTCCAGACTACAAAACTATTAAATATTTGGCACAAATGTCAACCTTTGCTTTTAAGCAGCTGAATTCAAGGGGCGAAATCCTCCTACGTCTTCCAAATTTAGGCCTCCTGGTTGGGATTTAAAAGTGACCTTGTTCTGCAAACAGTCAGAAGATGTAGCTTCTTCATTTATCTAACTCAGGGTTGGCCCTCCAGATATTGTTAGACTCCAACTCCCATCAGCCCCAGTCAGCGTGGCCAGTGGTCAGAGATCATGGGGACTGTAGTCCGGCAGCTACAGCTTCCCCACCCCTGATACAACAACTATGCTGAAGGAAGTGTTTTTCATTACATCCTTGGGCTGGGTTGGCATGATTTCTTGCAAGTGTGGATTAAATAGCAACTGCTGGGGTTTAGAACTCAGGTTCCAGGCACTTTGATAACCAAATACTTGGATTGTTTTTATATAGGTGTGCCCAAAGTGTCCACATTTGTCATTACACCTGTGTTGTTGTTTAGTTGTTTAGTCGTGTCCGACTCTTCGTGACCCGATGGACCAGAGAACGCCAGGCACTCCTGTCTTCCACTGCCTCCCGCAGTTTGGTGAAACTCATGCAGGTAGCTTCGAGAACACTGCCCAACCATCTCGTCCTCTGTTGTCCCCTTCTCCTTGTGCCCTTCATCTTTCCCAACATCAGGGTCTTTTCCAGGGAGTCTTCTCTTCTCATGAGGTGGCCAAAGTATTGGAGCCTCAGCTTCACGATCTGTCCTTCCAGTGATCACTCAGAGCTGATTTCCTTAAGAATGGATAGGTTTGATCTTCTTGCAGTCCATGGGACTCTCAAGAGACCTGTACACCTGTACCCTCTTCCATATTGGAAATACATTTTTTACAATGCCTGGAAGGAAAATGTCACTAACTGTGCCCTTGGGTTGGCCCATGCATTTAAACAAAGACAGCAAAGGAATCTACATTTATAAAAATAAACATGGAAGCACTTAGGAACATGGGAGGTTTCCATGCACACCACAGATCTTTCCTGTGCAAGAATTAATTAGACTGAAACAAATGTTTTTCGCACCAATCAGGCATTTTCTACTTAAAACTGTAAGTTATAAGCATCTGATACGAAGAAAGGGATGCCTCTCTAGTCAGATTTTGTGCAGCACCGAGCAGATTTGGCTTTATTCTTCCTCCAACATCTCCTGAAACAACCTTTATTACGATGAACAGCATACACTAAGCAATCTACAGGTGCACAGGGGCTGCCTAGCTGATTCCCTGCATGGTCAGCAGGATTTGTAAATGACCAAGGAAAATGTGTTTGCATACCCCCTTCAGGCAAGCTGTCAAAAATCAGGCTGCAGCTGATAAACTGATTATAAAGCTGCTTAAGACTTTGCTTGTAAACAGAAGCATTTATCAACTAATAATTTGCAATAAACTGACGTAACTCCCAGCTGAGCCCCAAACTGTAATTGTCTCTACCATCTGCCTATTAAAATACCATTCTTCATCACGATGCAGGAGCAGACGGGGGGGGAAACTCTAGCAACTATTTAAGAGACTGGCATGTTACGAATAATCCGTGCAACGATCCGATCTGATTATAACTAATAGGTGGTATAGTATATACCCTTAACTTCCCTTGCTGGATGGTATTTATTTCCTGAGTACAAAATATGCTTCTTAAGGGAGAAAAACAACAAGTTTTCGAGTTGAATGTGCTGTGGGTTGAGCGCATTCAAGTTGCACTCCACGGCAACCCGGAAGTAACGGAGCATGTTACTTCCGCGTTTCGCTGCTTGTCCATGCGCAGATGCTCATAATGACATCATGCGCATGCGCAGAATGGTGAAACGCAGCACGCGCAGGTGTGCCGTCACGTCTTGCGTTCCATTCAGGATGCCAACAGGGCTCCGGAACGGATCCCGTTCGCATCCCGAGGTACCACTGTAGTCCTCTCATTATATCAACACTTCTCTTTTAGTCACTCTGCAGGAATATTCTAATAGAAGGTGCCTTCAAGGACAAGTCTGAAAAGGAAGTTCTCCACTTTTAAGACTGTTTGTTTGCTTTAGCATTCTCCATATATTTGCCTCTGAGCCATGCATATGTTCCAGTTGGATGCCACTAAACTATTTTGCATGGGAAGCTACTGCTATGGCAAACTGAATCAAGCTATACTGCCCTCTGTGAAGTTTTGCCCACTTTTAAAACTGAAACAGAAAATGTGTCAGTTTCAATGCCATTGAATCTGTTTTTTTAAAAAAATCACTGACGAAAATACATTTGGGTAGTCTAATAATCTCTTAGCTGTTTTTAATCATCTGCAAGTCACAGCAGTTTTGACAGGTGTTGCACAGTTGGACCAGGAGGCATCCCAATGTCAAACATGCCTTCCTTTGTAGTGCCTGAAAGGTATAGCAAGCGTCAGGAACCATGGTGCACAACCGAGTTGCGGATGAGGCTCATTCCCTACAAATATTTATTATTAATTTCAAATCATCAAACATTTTGGATGGCAAAATTTTTATTTATTTATTTGTTTATTTTACACCCCTTCAAGGAACTCGAGGCGATGCACATGCTTCCATTTTATCTTGACAACAGTCCTGTGAGGTAGCTTCGGCTGAGAGACAGCGACCGGCCCATGGTCACCCAGTTGACTACATGGCTGAATGGGGATTTGAATAATTGAACTTTCCCTCTGCTGGTTCCTCTCCTGTCAAGGTTTGGGCTTTGGACAGGTCTGCCTCAACGGCATGGATGTGAAATCTTACGGGGCTGGAAGCAGCATGTAAAGGAAGGGGGTTTGGGCAGGAGGAGGGGGGAATAATTGGCGGAAGAGGTTAATGAAGGGTTTAAGGCATTCAAGGAAGGGTGCTCCCATAGGCAAACACTTCTCTTCAAATGCTTGTGCTGGCCTTGATTCTGTGAACCGCCATCTCCTTCCCTCCCCATCCTTCTTGTGGGTGTTGTTGTTTTTTCCCTCTGTTCCAAGACTCACTCTTCTGTTTCACAACTATTTTATATTACAACTTAAATGTATTTCCGGCAACCTAATGTAATACGGTGTAATAGAAATAGGAAAACGGCATGGCTACAATTTTGGTGAACTTAAGTATACGGGATCCAGAATTCCCTGCACCGTCTGCTTCAAATAATTCATCCATTTTCATGTCCCAAGGATATTATTTCAGGAGTTTATATTCCAGGCTTTCTGTACGACATTTCAGGCAGGCAGTGAGCATCAGGAAAGGCAGTTCTGCCTTGAACAGATACCTCAAAGGGTCAGCTCTTGTTCCACGGGGGGACAGTGTGAATGCAGCCATTCATTCTGATGAGCCACAATGGAATTTTACGAACTGTTAAGTGTACACATGTGTGCCTTTGAAGCTGTACAAGGTATTATTACCCTGTGTGCAGCATGCTGCCTGTGTCCATCAAATCCTTTAATTTATGCTTCCTGAAGTTCAAGTTTTCTTTACAGGGGGAGGGAAAGTGAGGAGGAAACTGGCATCCATATGGAAGCAGAGGTGCTGAAAAGAAGCAATTTTTTTTAGCATGACAGTGAGGTGACTTCCTCCCCCCTCCCCCCTTTTTTTCTTTCTAGCTTTACTGATAGCATAAATTAATCAATGATTTGCGTTTGCTGGTGCTATAGCTCTCCAACATGGCCAACATCCCTGCCAAAAACACAGTTTGTCCCATGTGCAGCAAAACCAGCCAGATGGTGCAGGGGAGGGCTTATTTCTCCTTACATTAACTTTTCAAAGATAAAGCATTTGATAGCCGCACAAAAAATAGCAGTTAAGCTGTCAGAACGAAGTCATCATCTTCTTCAACTTCCAAAAATTGCAGGATGTCTGGAAATACAGTTTGGGGTCTGTAGACTGGTGGAGATATAATCTCCCAAATTACTCCCTGACCAGTTGCTTTGTTTGTTTGTTTGTTTTAACACCCCCACCTCCCGAAACGGTGTGAGGGTTAAGTTGTTAAATGAAAATAATGCATTGCTTTGATAGGCTAATAAGAATAATTTGATTTTTGCTCTTTTCCTTATAATCAATTTGCATATATTCAGAGTTTAACAAGGACTTTCAAGCAGTCAACATCGGGGGAAATGCTCTCCGTTTATAACACAACAACCAACATTTGGAGAGAGAAAAATAACCGGATTGCCTGCAGATGGCATCCTATGCATATCATGAGTGCTTCTGGTATGAAAACGGAGGGAGAAGCTATTATTTATTTAATTTAACACTACACTGAACGTTTACTTTGTTGCCCATACAGTTGATAAAAGTGAGAGATTTCAGAGTCTAATTAAGCACTCTTGCAGATCCTTCTGTACTAAAAAAAAAAAAAATCCCAGGGCTGATTACTTGTTTGTTTGCTTTACTAGCACATTTAATCAAAATGAATCTCAACTACAAGCCTCAAGATTCCAGCAGGATAACATGTCAGCCTTAAACTCATTTACTTGGAAGTAAGTTGCAGTGGCTTTCAGCTGGACTTTCCCTTAAGTCAGTGTGCTTAAGGCAACAGCCTGTGCTAGCAAAGTGTCAGAGGTGTGTTGCTGCTAAGATGTCGTAATGGGGGGGGAATATTAGCCTGGGGGTTATTAAAGTATTACAAAAAGAACCAAGGTGGATAAAAATCTTATTTTCCTGTATCCGTGGTGCAGCTGGGTATTTATTTATTTTTTGACCCTGATTTAATGGCTTCGTGCCCACCTCCTTCCTCAAGATGGCCTAATGTATTATTTTATTTATGTCAAAAGTATAATTTCATTCAGTGATCTCTGGACTGATTTCCACCTCTGACGACTTTTCAAGGCAGGCTACTGGGTTACATGGCTAAGAGGTCAGGTCAAACAAAAGCTTTTGCCTATTTTATTCAGGCAGCGATCCTTCGAACACTTTACTAAGCCCTGTTGGATTTGGGGCCCCTCTTCTGAGCAGGGACGCGGGTGGCGCTGTGGTCTAAACCACATAGCCTAGGGCTTGCCGATCAGAAAGTCAGCGGTTCGAATCCCAGCAACAGGGTGAGCTCCTGTCGCTCGGTCCCTCAGCCTGCCAACCTAGCAGTTCGAAAGCACTAGCGGCTTAGTCATGCTGGCCACATGACCCGGAAGCTCTACGCCTGCTCCCTCGGCCAATAAAGCGAGATGAGCGCCACAACCCCAGAGTCGTCCGCAACTGGACCTAATGGTCAGGGGTCCCTTTACCCTTTACCTTCTGAGCAGACGTGCAGAGAGTTGAGCTAATAGTGGGGCTGGATTAGTAGGCTGAAATTTGGGTGGGGGGTATATTTTTCTTGCAACACAGTGCAAACCCATGCACCTTAATTCTTAAGGAAGCCCCACAGTTTACTCACAGCTGAGTGTGAAAAGACTGCCTGCTGGGAGAGCAGGGGATAAACATCTTCATTTAATCTGAGCACTTGGCCATGTAACTCACTACTTTGTCTTCAAAAACAGCAACAGCTGGACATTTCAGAAGAATTTAACCCACAGGTCCAGTGTATATTTCTTTCCAATCATAAAAGTTCCATTTTTAGCATTTATTTATTATCTGGCTGAATATTTAATCCATTGATCATATGATTTGGCATTCCCTCAATCGGAAGTCCAAGAGGAATGAGGGATCATTTGTTCCATAGTATTTGAATTCTAAATGGCTAACAACCCTATGCATTTTTTAAAATGTGGGACTGATTTCTAGGTAAGTAGATAAAGGATTGCAGAATCAGTGCCACTGGGATTAAGTCGCCTTGAATTCAAATTGTGGATCGCAGGTGTAATATTTTGTGATTTTTGCTCTAGTGACAAATCCCCTCTCACTTTTGTAATCTTACATGTTGATTTCATTAAACACACACACACACACAAATACTTCTCTTTTTCTGTGTTTCCATATATTAACTGATTAGTATACCTTTCAGCTGATGTAAAGTGTTGTCCTCACATTTAGAAGGAAAGTAAATTAAAGTGAAAGGGACTTGGTTTCAAATTGCCCAACAAAATATTTGTTTTAGACAATATTGTTCTATAACCACACCTGCCATGTGTCTGCAGTTTGCATTTAAGTTGTGAAAAACGCCGGTGCTTCCTGACAAGAAATCTTATGAATGAAGTCTAGCTAACAGGAGAACTCTTTATTTCTATGGGGACAAGACAGCAGCACAAGTTAATTAAACTGGTAACACTGTGATTAGTTTCAATCAGGGATCAGCTGAGGCTGGTGGTTGTAAGGGAATGTGCATTTTCCACAGACATGAGTAACAATGCTTATAACATTTTTTCACATTTATTCTGTGCATTCAGTAGTAACAATGACAAAGACATTCAAACAGGTTAGAAGGCGGATTTTTAAAAAAATCTAGCCATTGTACATCCATTAGCATAATGATTATTTGGATGCTTAAATGCAGTATGCCTATGAATAAGGATATGCATTTTAATAGTGTTAAATACACAGGGCACAGTCCAACGTTAAGCACTTTATAGTCCCAACAGGAGTAAACAGCATACCTCCGGTTTTTTCCCTGAACTTTATTGGGCTTTCTTTATTTTTGTTGAATTGTGCCTTTTGCTGATAAATAGCTTAGAAATACCTGGAAATAAGGCCCACTGAACTCAGCAGGTCTCGCTTCTGAATTAAGATGGACAAATATGTCATTTTTGTTGCCCAAGTTTTTCATTTTTTCTTAACTTCACTTCTCTAACATTTCTGCAACAAGTGGCCTTTTTAAAAAAAAATCCTCCTTGAAAATTCATCAATATTTTAGTGCAAATTTCTCCCAAAAGCAGTTTTGTATGCAGTTCTGACTATAAATTTTGAAAGGAATTTCCACTATTATAATGAATTTTTAATGTTGTTTTTTTAAACTAATCTTATGCATTTCTTGCACACTTTACCCCTGTATATGCATTTTGTTTACATAATTTAGTCGGGGAACTGCACTGCAAAATTTGGAAGAATGCAAATTTTGGAGGATGGCTGTATTTGGGTTTCCATGTTGTTTCAAAAAGTGCAGATTTGGTAAATATGCCTTAGGTTGTGAAATGACTTTAATGTCTCCCTCATCCTTACTTCTGAGTAGACATGCAATGTGATTTCCCTGCTAGGTTGCAATCCCACACTCTCACTAAAACTTGACAGGAACTAATTTCTGAGAAAACAAAGAAAAGCCTTAATGTGAATGAGCAAATGTGAGGACTCCCTGAGATAAGTACATGGCCATTTTGCTCTTCTCTGATCATTTGGTTGCTGCGCTAAGCTATGACTTAGCTGACTGTGTTCGCCGAGCCCAGACTCTTGACTTAGCTCTCTCTAGGCAAACCATCAGGTGTAACCAAGACTTGGCCTCCATCTCCATTCTGAGAGCCCACACACTTACCCTTTCAGGCTAAACCACGGTTTGGGCTTAGCACTGTATGGCATGGTTCAGAGTCAAACTACCTGTCACGTGGGAGATCCTGGTTTTATTTTTAACTGAAATGCATCTTTTCAGAACACTGGGGGGAAGAAGGGGTTTCATAACCCTTTCCACCCGAGCTGTTTTCCTGATGTGAAAATTGCACAAACACACCCAAAGTGCTCTTTGCCTGACAAGGGAAAGTTGCAGGTAAATAGTGGGTGAGAGTTAAAAACTCCTTTATTATCCCCTCGATAGCTATGAACAAACTAGCTGTGATTTCTGCTCCCCATACTTTGTTCCAGTTACATAAACACTGGGAGACATATTACACAACCCACACATAGCATGTAGCTTGGCCCTCACGCTTGCTGCCCATTTGTCTATTTTTCTCCAGGAAACCTCTGCTGCGGGGACACTATATTTTCCCGATACGTAAGCAATCAATATTGCGTTGCCAGAAAAATGTGGTTCTTCTTCACTTCCAGATTGTGCCATAATTTTTATTACAGGTTAGCGCTCTCACTAGAAATACAGTGGTGCCCCGCAAGACGAATGCCTCGCAAGACAAAAAACTCGCTAGACGAAAGGTTTTTTCATTCGCGATTTGCCTCGCAAGACGAATTCCCCTATGGGCTTGCTTCGCAAGACGAAAATGTCTTGCGACTTTGTTAAACTGTTTAAACCGTGCTTCGCAAGAAGAAAAATTCGCTAGACAGCAAAAATTGCGGAACGAATTAATTTCGTCTTGCGGGGCACCACTGTAAGCAACTCCCCACATACCATGCTTGTGCCGTTTTGTGAATTTAAAAAATGTTAATATTTAAAACGAATATGCTTCAGAAACTGCCCCCACCCCATTGTACTAGGCAAGAAGATAAAATACCAATTTCAGATGTGACTATCCTGTGAATAAAAGTATCGTGATGATTCCTGCATTGCAGGGGGTTGGACTAGATAACCCTTGGGGGTCCCTTCCAAATCTACAATTCTATGATTCTATGTCACTTTCCCAGCCCCTTCCTTGTTGTCTAGTGGCAGAGATGTCCCCCTGCCCCCCAGGACAGGAGAGGTAGGCTTCCAACCATGCTAACCATTTTATTGATCAATAACCACTGCCTGACGGCTTAGGTCGAGTGCTAGAGCCTCTGTTTTTCACACAAAGCGGGTTCTCCTTCATGGAGAGCACGTGTTGTGGTGGGGGCAACCATGACATCCCCTGTTGCTGGGCGGGTTAGTATGGATGGCCACGAATTTGATAGGGCATCTCCAACTGTTGCTCGTGAGAATTTAATGTTGCAAAATTGTTTGATTGATGGGGGTGCTATTTATTCCCTGTGCGCAGCGTTGAGCTTCCTCTTTTCCCTGCGCACACCTGTGACTAAGTTCTATATATGCACTCACAGCTTGAAATGAGTGGGAAACCTACTCATTCTGGCACCGCCCAGCCTCCCTAATATTTAGGGTTTGTTCATGCTGACCTTGCTATGCCTGTCATGGGGTCATCTGCTTTGGACAAGGGGCCTGGTAGGATTTTTTACCATTTGGCCGATTGGCTGGTGCCATTTGGGTTTTGCCTACTGCGTAGCAAATCGTCACAACTTGTAAGGTTGTGGTTAGGCATTGGTTAATTTTGGTTGGTGGAGGGGATGTGGTTGGCTGTGCCTGCCCCTCCAATGCTGCTGCTGCAAGGGTATTCCATTGAAGGAATCCAGGGGCTCACCATGCTTTTGTCCAAACCCCTGGCAAGGGGCTAGGGCCACGCAAGAGCCCCCGGAGCATTTGGGGGGAGGTGAGAGCCTGGCACCCAAATCTATTCTCTCCCCAAAAATGTTTACCCTTACTGACTTTCGCAGGCTTGCGGTTGTCAGTTCTGTTCCTACCTCTATGTGGGAACAGATAGTTGCTAACTAAAGCCTAAGCAACCACTCACATACTGTAATTCAATAAAGTTGTGGCCAAAATTATGCCAAAAACCAAAACAAAAATGTGGTGTGAATTGTGTCTTTATTTGGGGGTGTCCTGGGGGGGGCCTCAACACGCAAAAGGTCCCAGGTAGGACCTGGAATATATGCTGTCTGCAACACAGGACTGCCATTGCCTGTCACTGTAGACCATAATGAGCTACAGTGGCCTGACTTAGTATTAGGCAGTTTCCTGTGTTCCAGCACTACAGACGCTATTTGCGTTCTTTTTAAAATGTGCACGTTACATGCAAATACACATTTAAAGCTCAGTTCGTAGAGCATGAGATTCTTAAACTCAGAATCGGGTTCAAGCCCCACATGGGGAAAAGTTTCATGCATTGCAGGGGGTTGGACTAGATGACCCCGGTGGTCCCTTCCACCTCTACAATTCTATGATTTAACATCCTATTTAGCTGGGCCCTGAAGAACCACACTGTTCCAGTAACTGTTCACTTCCTTACTTGCTGTGAGCAGTCACATCAAGTTAATACTTCATGGATTAATTGGGGAAGCTGGAAGATGTAGAATTCTTCAGAAGATAAAAATGATGGTGTGATCCTCATGGACAAGGTCTTGAAAAAGAGAGCAGCCAATGTATGTTTGAAGGTGTGTATGAGCTAGCCAAAGATACTCTGATGTGGAGTAATTGCTTACTCCTGTTCCTACCACACATAAGTCATTATATTCCTTCTCCAAAAATTTTTATTAAACCCATTTCAAACTTATTTCTGCCTGTCACAATAATATTTTCATGAGAAGTGTTGTAACCTAATTCCTTCATTTGAATAATACATTCATTTTTAATTACTGCAACTTGATCTCAGATTATTCAAATAACTGTTTCATTTTTTATGCTTACCCTGACCCCAGTGTATTTATAGGCTTTTATCCTTACCTGATACCAGCGTAATGTAATTATAGATTGTATTTTAATCATCTACTATATCCTAGCAAGTTTGTTTAAATAACTCCAATCCCGAGTCTTTTATTTCTGTGCCTTTTAAAATTCTACAATAGCATTCTCATTGCATAAAAGCAATATTTTTGTAGTTTACTACAATGAATGAACATTTTGCATGCATTGCTGCCCATGTTTCTCATTTGAATTTTAAAAAGTTACCACACGTAGTACTCTACGTAAATGGGGGTGATATTTGACTTGTAAACGGGCACGACACTTTCTTTAATATTTGCTCCTATCCTCTCAAATAATGTTTGTATAAAATAGGTCAACACAAATATATGTGGTTTTTTAAATAAAAAAACACGCTGATTTTTATCCACCCACAAATACAAACAGTTCATTACTGCTGAGGAGCTCAGGTTCATTCCAGTTCTGAGTCAGCATTTCAGGTGTTTGCCTAAATGTGGGATGCGACAGGAACACAAACAGCATCAGCCTGTTTTAAATGCCTCTTTAGTTATGGTTTAATGGGTACTGAGTTCTAATCCTAAAAAAAGAAACAAAGCAAATGCAATTTTTCAGTCCCAAACTAAATTTCAGTGCACACTTTCCTTGATAAATATTGACTTGGGTGATGGAACTACCCTAAACCACCAATAGGGCTCAAATTGAGACTTGACCTGTGAGTATTGTCTATATATACTCACGGCTTGAAATGAGTGGGAAACCTACTCATTTTTGCACCTCCAAGGCCAGATCCTGAAGTCATGTTTTAGATGGAAGCGTCATCACAATATGAACTATTAAAACAGCACACATTCGTTATACATATGTCATTATACAAGATCTGAGAGGGTTTCTGGAGAACCCTGGTAGTTTTCCAGGAATACCTGAGAGGTCACTATGCATTACAAAGTTATGTTTACCACACAGAAAAGGAAGGTAAAAAGCCATATATCAGGTGGTGAATTTCCCATGTCAAAAATTAAGATGAGAACTTGCCTTAAACTTAATGTTTCATTATGTTCATTGAAGCAAAACTAGTGGAGTGTTGTGTATGACCAATTAAGTCAATGGTGGATAACCTCTTGGCATACTGGTCTAATGTGGGCCATCAGGCCACTTCTAAAAAGCTCTGCTCACCTGCTGGTTACATGGTTTGATTTGACACCAACTCAATCATTTTTATCTGCTCCTTCATTTACTGTAGCTTTTATGGATTTCCTAGGGTTAAAGTTAATATTTTATATATTTTATCATGTATATGTGTGTGTGTGTGTATGTATTTAATACACTTTATACACTACTTGAGTGTAAAAAACCAAACACCTCCAAGTGGTTTACAAAGCAGTTTTACCTATATTATACATATAATTCATATGTTTCTCATACAATTCCTCCACAACAAAGGAGGAATTGAACAGGGCTCTACTCATTTTGGTCTCACCCACTACTAGAATGCAACCCCTGGAAGATTCATCAGGTTTGAATCCAGCAGTTAGTCTGAAAGTTGTTCCGCATACCTGCACCCAGCCAAATGCTCTTTACCAGCCAAGTATGGTGATCTGCTCAAGCCGATGCCACAAAACTCTCACTAGCTCCTGGGCTTGGCCAGTTGTTTATTTGCAATCTTAGCAGAAACTGAGTGATGTTGCTGTAGTTCTTAACTGTCTAGTTCAAAATATGAATAAACCCAGCTTGTAGTAATGCTTGGATATATAGTATAAATTGAACATCATTTTTTCCTGTGACTGCCTTCTACTGCTCATAATGAAAAATAAGATTCTGGATATGCACTTTTAGTTCAAGCAGGTTTTGGAAACGGCAGGGTCATATGACCCAATGCAGTCATTGTACGCTCAAAAAATAAAACAATATTTATTCCAAGCATTCTTCAATTACATTCATATTTGATAACCCAAAGTTGTGGGAAATTTGTCCAGCAGTAGCAGAAGCTGTAAAAAACAGGAAAAAAGGAGAGAGGAAAAAAATATTGGAGGGATTTGCTGCAAAAATCGGTAGAAGATGGAAGTACCTTCTGCTAATAGAAAAGTGTTTCTGAAGTCACAAGAACTTCAGAACCCACCTTTCTCACTCCCTCAAGGGTGAAAGAATTGCCTTGTGAGCAAAAAAGAAAGAAAGGTTAAGCTTTCTTTCTGAAAAGGAACGTGCTATTCTTGCTTCTAGCAACGCTTAACTTTTCTAGTTGGCACCAAGGTTCTGTTGAATTTCGACACAGAGTCAACGTGACCAAAAATTCAGCATCACAACTGTCCAGTAGAGAATAATGATAATGACTTTAGTCAATACATTTAACCAAAAGAATTTTTTAGGGCCAAAGGAAAAGCACAAAATTCTTCTAGGATTTTTACCACCATTTGGTCTCACATTCATTTTTGTTTTATTTTTTGCAGATAGTCATGCTAGCTTCATTAGAGGACTAGAACATCAATTCTCTCTTTAAGATCAAAGAAAAATACATTAGATAACACAGCTGAATCTTCAAGATAAAATATTAAGAAAAGTTTCAAACAGATTTCATGGTGAATCAAAATATAGATTGTAATTCACAAGGCAAGAAAAATGCAGGGTCTAAAGAAATTAAGAATGGTTGTGCTGCTTTTGAATAGAAATAGATCCATAATAGCATCTGTATCAACTGATATATGTCTAATTGAAATTATCTTTGCACAACACTATGGGACACTGATCTAACTGAGCAGAGGGATGAGTGGTTTTAAAGTGGCATGCTATATGGTCTGGCAATATTCCTAGAAAACATGCTCAAATAATTTAAAAGCAAACCCTAATACCCACAGTCCTATTTTCAGATATTTCATGTCCACATGGCACTGGATCCGGTGTATTGGAAGAAATTGCAGTTGTGGTTTGGCTGTTATGGTTGTCAGGTCAAACCTCTAAGGCCAAAACATGCACATGTTGCAACGAGTTGTCCATATGAACACTTGAGTTAGGCTATTGTTCCGCAAGGGCTGACTGGAATGTTAGGCTTTAGGAAATATTGCCCCTCTTCTAGCTTGTCTATGTAGTGTCTTCCCTCACACCTTCATTTTGAGATGCTCAGCTGATTTTTATATACCATGCATATCTGATGCATCGTCATGGCTCCTTCTTGCATGCACTCCACACAAGCACATATCCCCCCTACTACTTATTCGTAAGTAGTATTCCTGGCATCCGTCTGTAGCGTGAGACAATGGAGTGTCCACCTCCGGGTGTGAAGTTGAACCACTGGAGAAGCACAGTGCCTGCTATAGTTGCAGAGACAGGTAACTTGTAACTGGTGTCTCTCAATCTGTTTTTGCTGAGCTAGCAGCACCAAAGTGACTTCTCCTAGGCACAAGTATGGGCGGTGTGTATGGAAGCACTGGACTGCTCAGACAACAGGACCCCTCCTCCCTCAGCCTCACTGATGTGGGGACCAAAGATTAATGAACTACCCCAGAAGAAGCACAATGTGTCCTTCACCAGAGGTACTACCCCTCTCCTAACACCCCATATGTAGTATAAATACTACTTAAATACCTATGCACCCAGATGCCATTTTCTGCCTAAATTCCTCTTCTCTTTAAGCTACCTCATTTCCAGTCAGAACACACAGCACACAGCAGTCAGGGACTTGAGACCCTGTGCCACTGTTTCAGTGATCCCAATAAAGTAATGGCCAGTTTGGTGTGTGGCACTTTTAATATGAATATTCAGAGAACTTGAGGATTGTTCAGCTTCCTGCAGCACAAATCACTGTAGGAAAACATATGTTTTGCCACAACAATGTGTGAAGTGCCTGGCTCTGAATCTTAATTATTGGTTGACCCATTAAGAATAAGACTTCTGTATTCCCAGATTCCATCATTTTAATTCCTTCAAAGATTAAACTATGGGAGTGAAAATTAACAATGATTATAAAAAATGGGTGTGAAATATCTTGAACATAATTCCACACTCCAAACCTGG
This sequence comes from Podarcis liolepis, assembly GCF_965112155.1. Taxonomy (NCBI): domain Eukaryota; kingdom Metazoa; phylum Chordata; class Lepidosauria; order Squamata; family Lacertidae; genus Podarcis; species Podarcis liolepis. The sequence continues at coordinate 21,690,079 of NC_139560.1, forward strand.
CTTGGAACTATATATACTTTACATATCTCTTCTACTGTTACATATCCATGATTTTGTGAAATTCTCAGTTATTCTTGTAACTATATCTACATAAGTCCCTGCAATTTGTACATCTAAATCCAAAGCTTAGATCTGAGGGTGACTACTATGGGGAACTTCTGAAATAGGCAGATGGTTTAAAAAAACAAAACAAAACCCCCAGACCTGAGGCTGTGTTTTTCTGGTGAGGAAAATGAGACCTAAATGTTCAAAACAAAATCTCACATTTGAGATGTTTTCCTTTGTCATCAAGATAAAAGCAATTGGCCAGATCCACTTTGTCACTGCAGCCAAACAGACTCTACCCCAAGCCCTGAAGCAGAACAAAAGCTGTTTTGGTGGAAACTAGCCACACTTGTTTCTGAACCAATTCCTTTTAAACGATGCGGCCCAAAATGCATGCAATGAGGGGTAGGAAGTCCAGAATGTCCAAGGAAACTTTGAATCAGCATAATGTCTTGGGGCTACAATTCTGAAGGAAGTCCTCTAAAATTAAAGCTGCGTCTTCCACTAGGAAAGGAGCCCTAAAGGGGAATAGGTAATGAGGGAAAACACTTGCCTCGCCTCAGCAAAAGAGCCTGAGCTTCTGTTGAATCAGCCTGCATTTTCATCTCAGAGTGCCAAAGGTAGTCCAAAGTAGTCCAAACAGATGAAAACCCAAAATATCCATTGTTTAAATGATTGCATATTTTATATTACCAAGTGAAAACTGCTAAAAGCCCCTAAGAATGTTAAGGAAATAAGGCCCTTCCTAACACTTTTGTGATTCCTGCTGATTTTTGATAAATTTTTGCTTTTAATAATAATATAATGGCTCAAGATTTAGGAATACCAACACTGAGGTCTCTGCAATGAAATTCATTCAGCCTTCGGATTCTAATGGTACCTTCAATCTTCTGTGGTAAAGAAAAACAAAACGAAAGGACATGGATGGCATAATTAATCTACAATTACACCCTGATCACAGCTAATCAGGATTTGCTATGAAGCTAGTATTTTTTATTGTGTCGCCATAGAAGCAACTGGCAAGAGCCAGCAGTGTTGGCATGGGAAGTAACCACATAATCTGTCCTTGCCATGTGTTCTTGGGGAAGCATAGAAAGAACATAAAATGAAAAAATAAAAATAAAAGAGCCCTCCTGGATCAGACCTAGTTAAACAACCCTTTTCCAATAATGGCCAGCCAGCCAGTTTGAGGAAACCCTACAAAACAGTAAATGAACACCCCTGCTGCTGTTTGACCCCCAAAGCAACTGGGGGGTTGTTGTTAGAAAAGGCATACACTGCCTCTGGACATTGAGGTTTCATTTTTCTATACTAGGTCATAGATGTTGTTAGATCTCTCCTCTATGAATTTGTACAACTTCCCTTTAAAGCTGAAAGCTCATGTCACCACCAGTTCTTCTTGCAACAAATTTTGTGAGGTAAATATACAATGTGTGAAATGCTTGTCTGTGGTGAATCTGCTCCCAGTCACTTTCACTGTTTGACCTGGTATCATGGAAAATGGATTTTTAAAACCCTCCTTCCACTTCATTCAGATCATGTCTAATTTTATCATGTACCCCAGCTATGGAAGTTGCTCTAGTCCCTTGATTATTTTATTTGCTTTTTTATAGTTATGCAATTCCCGCTCACTCACTCCCAACTGGTGGGCGGAGTTTGTGACCCCGCACAGGGCCTACCTGGCCAGGTGCCACCCACCTGGTAACAGGGTGTCCTTGGCCCACCCCAGCCTGGCAGACCAATGGGCTGCTGGCAGGGTGTGGCCTGGGACAGGTACAGGGGCCGATCCCTTGGCCAACGCTCACTCTGGTTTCCAGATGGAGTGTTTCCACGAATTGACACCAGAGGCAGCCCAGATACCAGATGCTTTCCCAAACGACCTATGGGAGATTGGAAGCGTGAAGTAGCACAGGGAGTGCTGTCGGCATTAGCACCCTCCACTGGGAGTTCATATTCCAGAGCTTGGGCCTCTTTTAAGCGCTTCTGATGCTCAACCTCCAGGCGCGCCACGGAATCAGATGTGCTTCAATTCTTGGTCCACCATAAGCGCAAAGGGCTGGCCATCAAGACTTTACTGCTTCACAGGGGAGCCATCTCATTCTTTTGCAAATTCCTTCGGCGACAGCTGCTTGCTGGGTCGTGGTGCGTCGTCCCCCCCAAGTTGGCAGAAAACCTATCACTGCCAACACACTTAGGTTGATTTGGAAAATATTGCCGGAGGTTTGCTGGTCAAATTATGAAACACACCTCTTCCGAGTAGCATTCTCCCTAGCCTTTTTCGGTGTCCTGCGCATTGGGGAATGCGTGGCTGGTACTTCTTCCTCTCCCCAATCAGGCCTGTTAGACCCCGACATTCGTTTTGCTGGGTCTCGTGTAAAAGTCAGGATTCGGTCTCCCAAAATGGATCAACTAAGAAAAGGGGTCACCTTAACCCTGGCTCCCGCAAAGCGGGGGGGGGGGCATATCCATGGTGAGACACCCAACGGTTCCTCAGATTGCGCCCCAAGTTCAAGGGCCCCTTCCTTATCCATGCAGACACGCGGCCCTTGACGCAATGTCAGTTCACAGCAGTTCTACAAAAAGTCATGGCGTCCTGTGGCGGCAATCCCCAGGAATACTCTGGTCACTCCTTCCGTATTGGGGCTGCCACTTCAGCAGCAGACCAGGGGTGGGACCCTGCCCGCATCAAGGAGCTGGGTTGTTGGCATTCCGCGGCTTACAAGGGCTACATTCGTCCTTGCACGCTCATGGTTGCAGTTTAATTTTTCTTGCAGGTCTGCCCAGCACGAAGGTTTGGGTTGCGGGGCATAGTGTCGTTCACTGAGCTGCGGCCTATGCTTCTTCGAATGTCTGGGGCCATAATCTTGATATCTGCACTAAGGTACACATCTATTGGATGGGCCTGCACGGCCTGTGTTGCCAGGCCCTGATGCCCATGATGCCCAAAGCTGCTGCCTTGCATGGCCCACAAGTATTGGTATTGCACCTGGGAGAGAATGACCTGGTGGGTCAAAACGGCAAAAACTTGACTATGGTTGCAAAGGCGGACATCCAAAAACTGCATGCCATGCACCCAGCAATGACCATCTGCTTGTCCGAACTCCAGCCCCGCTTGTGTTGGAGAGGGGCCAGTAGGCTCTTCAGGGCAGATGGAGTACATCTGACTCCTCTGGGTAACGAACTCTGGCTGCACGACGTGTGAAAAAGCCTCAAGAATTGGCTGGACAGCAGGGTCGACTTGAGTTGAGTTTTCAGAGCTTGGACCAAGGGAGGGTTGCTTTTCAGCTGTAGGTTTCTTGGCGGTGAGGCCCCGGGTGGCAGTTTTTGGGCCTTGTTAGGTATCCTTTAGTCTATCTTTGAGTTGGGGGGGGTGGACATGCTGTGTAAATTCATGCTTTACAGTTCCCTCACACAGCACCTGTTTGCCCTGCACATCCTCAGCCCCCGGCGGGTTGAGAGGGTTACCTTCCAAGGCCTATGCCAAGTTTCCTACATCTGAAATTCAATAATGTTGTGGCCTAATTTGAACCCATACCTTGGTGTCTAGTCTCTTTCTTGGGGGGAGGCTCCAAGGACAGGGGTTTTAGCATGTGGGCTCGCAATTCCCCCCCCCTTTTTTTTGCAACAGAGCAGCTAGAACTATACACAGTAGTCCAGGTGAGGCCATACAATATATTTAAATAAGGGTGTTATTATACTAGCCATTTTATTTTCAATCTGTTTCCTAATAATCCCAACTTTGGGATTTGCCTTATTTAATTCAGTTCTTTTTTGGGGGGGGAGTATGAAGAATATTTTGAATCCGTTTGACCAGTTAATACTTTTCCTACATTTTTCTACATTCACAAGAAAAAGGAACCTCACTGCTTAGAACTGCTACTTAATATACTATTACTGCTCATTCAGGTAACATGCACCATCTTCAAATCCTTCATCACTTTCTGCTGTTCTTACCGTCATAACAACCCTGTGAAAAAGCATACTGCAATGCTATTTTGAGAACTGTGGGATTTCCATCCAGAATAATATGGCATCCTATATCTTAGGATGGCGAACTGGAACTCAGATCTCCTAGACTGGTCCATTTATCCTATTTAGGGATACAGATGAAGTTCTGGGAATTCAAGCCCAGAAACAAATTTCATGGGCTTGTAAAAACCTGAGGTAAATTTTATAAACCCTGAAATTTGAGTCATAAAATAATTCCTAATTTCCTTCCCACCCTGATCTGCAAAATACCCTCTCTTCCAGGCCACACTTCCCAAAACACTCTCCCCCCCCCAAAAAAAGCCAGACATTGCAGAAACTTTCCTCAACTTCGGGTCTCCGGTTGTCGCTGGACCCATTAACTCTAAGCATTGGCAATACCAACTGGGGATTATGGGATTTGCAGTGCAATAGCATCTGAGAACCAAAGGCTGGGGAAGACTCTCACTGGGTGGCAGTGGTGGGGACAGGTACTGGCATGTGAGGAGAGGGAAATGGAGACCTCTGACTTTGCCCTGTGTATCTCGTTCCGCTGGTGCCCTGTTACACAACACGCCAGGTGTAAGACTTCATATGGCAAGGCTATGGAAGATGTCATTTTCCCGAGAGCTACTGCAACGTAACTACAGGTGAATCAGTGCCATAGCTGAGGTTAATCAGCCATATTGGAAGCTTCCTGATATTTTAGCCGTGACATTTGGGGTTAGAAATAGTGTGGTACTTATAAAATTATGTTTCCGTTAAGACCATTAAATTACATTTCCATTAAGACCTGGCATCTATGGTAAAATGGCTACAATCCTACACATTTTAGGCTGCTTAATTCCTGTTGATTTCATTGAGATTAAAGCAGCCTAGGTGCAAGATAGTAGTGTGTTTTTATCTGATTCATATAATAAATCTTCTTATGGGTAGCAAACGCGAAATAAACCAGTCTATGGTTTCTTTAGCTCTCAGTCCCTGGCGCTCTTTTGATACCTTAAATTGTTTGCTATCTTGAAATCGAGCACTTTAATTTCCTTTTGCCGGCAAGTACATTTCCAATCAGAATAAACTAAGTGGCAGATGAGGTAGATCAGAGCACAGATACACCATTTATAAAAGGCTTTGATAACGCGTGCATTGCTTATGCCTCAAATAATAATGTAGCGCAACACTTGTGTGCTGTTTATTATGCATCACCCACTTTGAGATGTATGAAGGCTTTCTTTAACCCATCTGCAAAGAAATAATTGCTCCTTAAGGTAAAACAATACAGAGGTGAACAGTTAACAACAGTCACAGAAGTGAGCTATCAATGATAGCTGTCAATAACAGTGAGTCTTAGGGCTCAACTGGATGCAACATGAAAGATGTGGCGTGTGGGATGTGGCATGTGGGAAATTCCAGTTAGGACCATGGAGCGTGCATCCAAGTAATTCCATTACATTTTCTCCAATCAAAATCACCTTCCCAGTTCCTATTTGCCCCATTTGGTATCCCTATGCTTAGAACCATAAGTAAAATCATAGTGTTGTTAGGATCTATTTTAATTGCTAAGTCAGTCCAGGGAGAGCACACTGCAGCCCAGCCTGAATCCCAACCACTGCCAGTTCATATTTGTGCAGGCACACAGCCAACATTAACTTTCAATAAATCAACAACATGGGGTCATGGATCTCCCACTTCATGTCTAGTTTGGCCCTGAGTGCTCATCTATGAACGTAATAATCAACAGTAGCACACAAATGTGGATACTCCTGCCCCTTGTAGAAACAAAAGGAGGCGTTGTGAATGTTTAATTTTCATACGGGTTTTAATTTGCTGAAGGCACCAAGATCCTCCTTTCTCAACACCCGTGAAACTATTGCCTGAGAAAAGGGCCTAATTGCTCTTTGACTGCAAAAGTGTCAGTGTCTTTTCTCCAGTAAAAAGAAAGAAAGCATTGAACTGCACAATAAAAGATTCTATCACGGCATTACATTTTCAGTCATAAATATAAATTTCATATGTTGGATTTTAATAGGCTGGAAGCTCTGCTTTATTGACATGAGTGGAAGCAAGGCAAACCAGAGAAGCACTCTTGAGCATCAGGGTATGATTTACTTGGAATGTATTAACATTAATTTTAATATCAGTTTTGCCTCTTCCAGTTTAGGGAATTCTGTGGAACCAGATTGGTGGTGGGGTGGGGGAGAACAACAACAAAAAAGATTATAACTTTAAAACTAATGCTATGAGCCCAAATTATCAACTAACCTGGTTCTAAGCACTAGCTGCACAATATACAAGAAGCTTCCAAGTTTATTAAATCCACATTTTAGGCAATAATATATAGAAGAAATTTCAGTCTATTTTTGTCTGCTAATTTTAATTAATAAAACCACAAAGATGACAAATTCAAAAGTTCCATTAACATCAGACATTCAATACTTATCTGTGTGTCTCAAATAGGCCTCGATTTTGTATTCACATAAACAGAATGAAAATCTTTTCTCAGTTTCCATTTATGAGCCCATTACTCAATCAGAGAAGGCGATTAACTCATTTCAGATCTGAGGTGTTAATATCCTCTCACATAACTGGCCCCTACGTGGCACCAGCATTATTCTCTTCTATTTCAGAAATGATGGGCATTGTAGAGGCAAACTAAAAGATGAGGTAAAACTAGAATCACAACTGTTGCTCCTGCCCATAGCATTTAAAAGTTGCATCGTTAACTCAAATTACTTATACAATAAAATGTGCTGTATGTTGAAAAACTCTGTCACTTTCCATTAGTTGTAAATTATCGACTAGTATAAACCCTAATTTCATTTGTCACATTCTGTTGCATTGCTGCTCTTCCTTGTTCTCATTCTGTCATTCTGGCAGGCCGACTCTGCCCCAGGTATCACGGCATCGCCATCTGCACTCGACATCTGTCTCTCTATTGATCACATGAGTTTAGCACTTGATCAAACAGAGCACGACAGAATACATCTCTTTTTGCAATACTGCCAGTTCCAACGGCTGCATAAAATCTATTACAAATGTGCATTGTTTTAAGTTGCAGTTGTAGCCCCCTGTTTTTTGATCACGCTAGGAGTTGTGCTTCAAATTGTGTCCATACCTTCAAGCTTCCACAGGCCAACTGAGCAGTCTTAGAAGAAAATAAATAACAATGCAATCCTATAAATCTTTTAACTCAAATTCAATAGGGCTTTCTCCCAGGTAAGTGGGGATGGGATTACAGGATTAAGTGAAGGAAGGAGGGAAAGTTGGGTGTGGACTTAATCAGCGCTGTCTTTAGCATATGTGCCACCGGGGTGCCAAGATCCGCCCAGCAGCCCCAAATTTAGTTTAGCCCCCAAACTAACTTTTATTATGCTTATGTCAGACACCACGCTTACGCCTTATCTATTGTTTACGAAAGAAAGGAGGAAAAATAAACTTTTTTATTTGCTCATTTATTTACAATACACTTATACTTAAGTATACAACCCCACCAGACTTAAACTTATAAGTATTGTTTAGGCACCTACTTAGGAGAAAAATGAGTTGTGTCAAAGGTGCCGCTGCCCCCGCTGCCGCACAGCAGCTCAATACAATATGTAACATAATATTTTGATGTAAGAGTTAATTTCGCGTGCACGGCGCCATTGTGAATGACAAGCACTGGCGTGGCGAGTCTTTGGTAAATGAGCGCACAAAGTCGAAAGTCCTTTAGTGAAACAGTAGGTATACATTTCAGTAGTACCTAGGTATATATGTATTTTGTTTTTCTAGCTTGATCAAAATCATTTATTATTTCATAACAGGTAGATAGTTAAGAGCTTAGGTGGCTTCAACGGTGGGCGCCTGGCACCCCCCCCCCCGAATTCAGCGCCTGGGTGCCCCACACCCCTTGCACCCCCGGGTAAAGACGGTCCTGGACTTAATAAAATCAATAAAACGTATTCCTGACTTTCCTTAATTTATATGTATGTATATATACATAAACTACTTACACCCCATCTTTCCAAAAATTATGCACATGTGCACATACACACACACAGAGAGAGAGAGAGAGAAGAGAGAGAGAGAGAGAGAGAGAGAGAGAGAGAGAGAGAGAGAGAGAGAGATTATACTAAATGACTTGAAAGAAGCAGAGCAGTAAAAATCAGAAAAATAAATCAATAAGAACAGCAGAGAAAAGCCAGAAGCCAAAGGTCTTCTTTAAAATGTCTGTTTTCACCCTGAGGTGGAAGACCATCAACAAATCAGAGAGGCATGTCTCCCCAGGTAGGGAATTCCAAAGTCCTGGGGCCACCACCAACAAGATCAATTCTCTGATCCTGGTTTGCTGTGGTTTTGGAACACATAAGCCTGCTCAAGTTAGGTCATTTCATATTAGAGAAGGCATTCTTTCAAGTATTCTGGTCCCAAACTGTATAGGGCTTTAAAAATCACAACCAGCACTTTGAATTGAAAGCAAATGGGAGCCAAAACAGCTGTTTCTTCAATGCTTCTTGCATCCAGCTTGGTAACTACGTACAGACCACATCACAGTAGTCTAGTTGTTATGTAACTAAGGAATGATTCTTTATAGTCAGATCTGCATTCTGCAGCAATGGATGTAGCTCATGTACCAGCCTCAACTGGGCAAAACCATCTCTGGCCCTAGCCGCCACCTGAACACCCAAGGTCAAGGCCAGGTCCTACAACACTCACAAACTGATTTCAAATATAGCACAGGTTGAATCCTTACTCCAAGACAAATTGCCCCACTGGCCGGGAACACCTCTGTACTGTCAAAAATACGTTTGAACTTGTTGTCCACCATCCTGTCCATTACTGACACAAAGCATTGGCTCAGAACTTCAGTAGCCTCTCTGGAATCTGATAAAAATGAGAGCTATAGCTAGATGTTGCCCACATATAATTAGAAAATCTTTATCAGTGGTTTCATGTGGATATGATAATGCATGGAGGACAGAATAGAGTCCTGTGGAACCCCACAGCTAGGGCTCAAATAGTCAAAACTAGCAACCCCTGGCGCTACCTTCTGAAATCATTCCTTTAAGAAAGGACCAAAACTACTCTGAAAAAAGTGCCTCTAAGCCCCATTCTGGCAAGATGCTCCAGAACGATACCATGGAATATGGTATGGAAAGCCACTGCAAGCTCTAGCTGAACCAATAGGGATGCACTCTTTCATCAAGTTCTCAATAAATACCATCCACCAGGGTGATCAAGTCCATTTCCATCTCATAGCTGAATGTAAACTCCAAATGAAATGGATCCAGATAATCAACTTTACCCAGAAGATCAAAATAGCCAGTTATGCCTCCCCTAGGCTTCTCAAAATATTTGCTAAGTCAGCCAGCACAAAATGTAAAGGAAGGAACCAACCTCTCTACCCACCCACCATTTTTTTAAACCGCTGTTTTAATTGACTTCTGTTACAGAATAATAATAATAATAATAATAATAATAATAATTATTATTATTATTATTATTATTATTATTATTATTTATACCCCGCCCATCTGGTTGAGTTTCCCCAGCCACTCTGGGCGGCTCCCAATCAAGTGTTAAAAACAGCACAGCGTTAAATATTAAAAACTTCCCTGAACATGGCTGCCTTCAGATGCCTTTTAAAGATAGGATAGCTGCTTATTTCCTTCACACCTGAAGGGAGGGTATTCCACAGGCTGGACGCCACTACTGAGAAGGCCCTCTGTCTGGTTCCCTGTAACCTCACTTCTCACAATGAGGGAACCGCCAGAAGGCCCTCGGCGCTGGATCTCAGTGTCCGGGCTGAACAATGGGGGTGGAGATGCTACTTCAGGTATACAGGACCGAGGCCGTTTAGGGCTTTAAAGGTCAGCACCAACACTTTGAATTGTGCTCAGAAACGTACTGGGAGCCAATGCAGATCTCTCAGAACTGGTGTTATGTGGTCCCGGTGGCCACTCCCAGTCACCACTCTAGCTGCCGCATTCTGGATTAATTGCAGTTTCCGGGTCACCTTCAAAGGTAGCCCCACGTAGAGCGTGTTGCAGTACTCCAAGCGGGAGATAACTAGAGCATGCACCACTCCGCGGGCAGGTAGGGTCTTAGCCTGAGTACCAGATAGAGCCGGTAGACAGCTGCCCTGGACACAGAATTGACCTGCGCCTCCATGGACAGATGTGAATCCAAAATGACTCCCAGGCTGCGCACCTGGTCCTTCTATACAGAAGATATATTTTAAATACCAAAAAAATATTCGAAAAGTATACAAGCTATGTCACCTGAGTTTTCAAGTTGCATATTTCTTGTGATATAATCTCAACAAAATGATCATTTTTAGTGCTCTTGCATCTGAAAGTGAACGTGGGAAAGGGGGAGGTGTGGAAAGGCTGCAGAATGGCGTCAACAACATCTTTCTCTCCTCTCTCAGTGTCCTAGTTTATACCAACAGCATATGAGATGGCACAGTTCCTGAACGCTAGGCTGCTGCTGGGGATGACACAATTTAATGTTTTCCCATGTCAAAAATAAAAACCAGCAGATATAGCAATGTGGAGATAGAAAACTAAATGTCAGAAGGAAGAGTTCTAGGGTAGCTTTCTCCCTGCTATGCTATTTTTTAAAAAACAACAACAACAAAATGTGCAGGAAAATGTCCATGTGCAGGAAAATGTTCCCCATATAACTCGTCACCAGCAGATTCACAGAGTTTTAACTAGGGATAGATTTGAGCCACGAAAATCTGAGACTAAGCTATGAAATGTGTAGTGAACTCAGTCCTGGACACAATAATGAGCACCTTTATAAGAATGGGTATATCAGCTTTCCCTGAACGTAGTATATTATTGTCATTATCATTGATATATTAATCACCTTCTAAACAATCATCTTTTTGAGATCATTTACTCAAAAGGCTACTGAAAATCATTGAAAACATAAAAACAGCAAATACATTTTAAACACAATCAGCTTCTACACAAGTTAAGATGAGTGAATTGACTGCTAGATCACAACCCCTGAGTTCAGAGGTCACGAGCAAAAGGCAGAGTTCACTGACACCAGAGTAATAGCAACCAATTTATTAATTTGAAATCAAGAGACTTCTCTGTGGATAAAGGTATATTTCACTGAATGCTGTACTGCTGCTTTTGTACCTATTTTCACCCTACTGATAGAAATGGACATCAGAAAAAACTGGAACTTCATTGGAAGGCATCATTCTACATATTTTCCGTGTCATAATATGTTGGTCTACAGTTACCAGCATTGTCAGATTATTGATATATTTTAGGGGCTGAACTTTGGAAAAGATACTTACCTCATGGAGGAAGCTTAAAGCATAAATTACTGGGACCAAATTAAGATCAGGTTATGAAAGAAATGTTCAAGAGTTAGGCGAGGTCCTTGATAATTGAAGTATTCTCTGCCATGTATTTGAGCCATTATTCCCCCAAAATATCCTTATACAAATAGAATAAAGCTCACTGCAGGCTTTTCAGAAATGCCATTTCCAGACTCTACCTTCTGATGATTACTGGTTTCTTTTTTCTGTAAAGTTCTATAGAGAATATATTTTAATTAGCTCCCACTTGATGCCACTTCATACACACTGCCCAGCTTTGACCCAATGTCTGATCGTATAGAATGCATTACAAAAGAACTGGTCATTTGAGTGCTTTAATATAGCTTTGCATTAATATGAGACATCATTTAGACAAGGCATTAAAAGTGTTATTTTAATGACTGAAGTGTGTAGGGGGGAGGGAAGAAGCTTAATCTTTACAGGAAGAACAATTTCAATTAGCTCTAAAATATTAATTTGTTGGTATAACTATATACTCTAATGTATTTGGCTACAGAAAAAGTCTTATGAATAATACATTACTGGATCCCACTCTAATTCTGTGTTGTAACTAATAGCATCTATCAAAAAGAAAGAGAGAGAAATCTTTTAACGTTCCAATTCTGTATACTGTACATTTTTGTTGTTTAGAAAAACAGATCACTCACCAACAACGGTGGGTTTGCTTTTTTCCAGAACATTATATAAAAGTACATCTTAAGTGAAACATCTAGCATCTAAGTACAGTTCTTAAACTGAGAAGTACAGTTCTTAAACTGAGAAGTTTTTTGAAGAAAAACTGCAGTCTACTCCTCCAGGAACATCTCCTGGGCAAGTAATGGAAAGTATACCAGGGACAGCTAATATCAAGGCCTAATCTACCGTAATTTGCAGTGTGAGCCCTTAAGCTTTGGGTTCAGTGGGAGAACTGATGGTCCCTGAGATCAAGAAGCAAGTTTTCATCTATATTTGGATACAGTTGGATGCCATTTTAAATCAAGATGGCGGACTTATTCTTTAAAGACTGCATTGATTTTAAACTTGCACTGATTTTTTTTTTATTTCTTGGAATTTCCAGTTGATGCTGGGTATGAGGCTGCTAGTATTATGTAAGGGGTAGACTGTGGCCATTGTTGTTTCTTTGAGGACAATCTCATTAGTAAGTTTTCAGATGTAAGAAGACTGGGCACAATCCAACAAAGTTAAGGACTTCAAATTTCAACAGGAAAGGGTTAACAATGTGCTGAATGCTCACAATGAAATCAATGGTTCAATTCTGCCTATTCTCCTTACTGTAAAATAGCATCAAACGAAAAAGGACATGTATCACGCAGCACACCATAGATCCAAATTCATACTTCCACTCTGTTCATGACCAACCAAATGTTGGTCATGAATTTATTCATTACAAGAAAAAGAATCACTTGCTGCTGGGTAAGCGTGAAGTTGTTTCTGGGAGGAACAGTCATCTGTGGTGGCTAGTAAGGCTGGTTCCTACGTCTCTGATGCCACTTGTTTTAGAGTGGGAAGCTTCCGCTGCATCACAGTATTTATTTTTATTTTTAAAAAAGTTGTTTCTCCCAACCAAGCCAGAGTTAAATGAATCTTTAGACTGTAATTATAAGCAGTCAGTTTAAAAACAGGAGAGAAAATATCTGACTACATAATACCCAGCAGGAACTCACTTTATCATATTTATAGCTTCAGGTGCTTTTATTAGATAATCACAGGGAAAGTATAAACATCAGTTACCAAGGCGTAGGGAGAACGTATTTCACTGAGTTCTAAAGTCTACAAATTGTAAGGGTACTGTTTAGGTGAACCACATCAACTCTGAGCTAATTTCCATGCGGACGTCATTGGAGGACACAGGAACACTTTGGGTATATTTCAGAGCAGAGTCTTCAGGTTGGTTTAGATGTTAAACACATCAACATACAGTGGTACCTCAGGTTACAGACGCTTCAGGTTACAGACGCTTCAGGTTACAGACTCCGCTAACCCAGAAATATTACCTCGGGTTAAGAACTTTGCTTCAGGATGAGAAGAGAAATCGTGCGGCGGCAGCAGGAGGCCCCACTAGCTAAAGTGGTACCTCAGGTTAAGAACAGTTTCAGGTTAAGAACAGACCTCCAGAACGAATTAAGTTCTTAACCACTGTACTCAAGCACTGCTCATTCAAGCAGTCTGCCTTAGGATAAGAAAAGTGATAGGACTGCAACAGCAACTTCCATGGGCAAAAGTTCCTCTGCCCAGGCCATCCTACTAAGAGAAATATGAAGAGCAGAACTGAAGAATAAATCCAAAATTCAGCATTTGGCACCTCTAGTTAAAATGGATCTGATATCAGAGAATTAGGAAGGCCACTGATGAGCCACTGACAGTCATAGTTAGCCACTGACAGCACTGAGTTAGATGGAACTATGCTCCGACAATATAAATACTCTTAACAGCACAATCTTATACAAAATCTACCCACTGACTTCAAGATGGACTTACTCTCATGGTAGTGTGTATAGGATTGCAGCTGTAGGCGTTCAAATTGCTGCTGCATCACTCTGAAAGACAGGGCTCCCCAACCTGATGTCCTTCCAATGTTTTAAACTACAAATCCCACAGACCCTGATAATTTGGTAATGCTGACTGAGCCTGAGGAGAGCTGTAGTCCCCCAAAAATGGAGGGTATGGGCTAGGGAAGGGCTGCTGCAAAACTCTTACCTCATGTCACACTGGCCACGTGTCTCATGGAGACATTGGGAGCAGAATGCAAGAATTCTAATAAGCAGAGTAATCTGAGGTACTCACAGCTAGAGATGGGCACATCTGTCCATTTTGGTTTCTCTCTGTTTTCAATTTTCCCAACCAACAGGGCCCAGGACAGAACCCTGATCTGTTTCTGATGGTTTCTACCACACAAAAGTTCTCCTTTGCACAACTGAACTAGCGGCTGAAAAAAGGCACCCACCACATTCCAGCTGAAGCTGGGAATCAATGGGAGTTTCCACACAGAAGCTGAGGAATTGGTGACGCTGAAGTACAATAGTAAGGCAGAATCAATGAAGACAGTCATTAGCCTTCATTTCCACAGCCACTGTCCTAGATGTGTAAATATACAGGGTGATTCATAATGAAGCATACAGTTTCCATTTACTATACATGGAAACTGTATACTTCACCCTGTATTTACAATCAGTAACTGGAGTCCTAAGCATGGGGTTTTTTTAAAATAAGTTCCTCTAAATTGAATGGGATTTACTGTCTAAGAAGTTTGCTTTTGATTTTAGCCAAAGATTGCATTCTTAAAAATAATGTGGAAATGAAAAATACTTTTTCACTTGATGAAAATGAATTTGTCTTTTGTGAAGAAAGTAGAAGCAAGTTTCAACCAAATGGTAATACAGCACAAATTAATGAATTTAATGAGGCTGTCTTTACACTTGAAAATTTTATTTGTGAAATGAAACAGATTAAAAATATTCTTTAGAAGAAGAAGAAGAAGAGTTTGGATTTGATATCCTGCTTTATCACTACCCGAAGGAGTCTCAAAGCGGCTAACATTCTCCTTTCCCTTCCTCCCCCACAACAAACACTCTGTGAGGTGAGTGGGGCTGAGAGACCTCAAAGAAGTGTGACTTGCCCAAGATCACCCAGCAGCTGCATGTGGAGGAGCGGAGACGCGAACCCGGTTCCCCAGATTACGAGTCTACCGCTCTTAACCACTACACCACACTGGCTCTCTCTACATCTTTAAGATGTAGTGGAATGAAATATCATGCACTACTATGCATGAGAAATGGTCATATATTGCAAGGTGCTTGATCTGATTAAACAATACTCAGCTGATTTGTATTAGCTTTGCACCTATTTTCCCCTCAAAGATAAAAGTAAACAAATTACAGTAAATTATGAGTTAAGTGACTTGCATGTCTTCAAGCAAATTGTACCAGTTAACGTGTGTTGGTTAATTGCATGTATTACAACCAATTACATGATTTTGAACTAAATAAAGGTGACTTGAATTAACATGAATTAAACTATTACAAATTCTCTCTGATGAAAGAAAATTTGAACAGTCAGACTCAAAGGATTACACAAATTCTTGAATTTAATAAAGGAATATTGTCAGTCAAATATGAGTTAATTCAGAGTTAATCGAGCATAAACCCACTGATTTCAATGGGCTGAAGCATGCATAACTCTGCTTTGGATGGTGGCCAATTAATTTATTTCAGCCTATGGTATTTTTTAAAAAGTTACTATTCACAATTGATGCCGTGTTTTCCATAAAAGAAAAAAATGCATCTTGTGCTATCTAATTAGTATTAGCTTCAGTTTTAAGCAACTGGATTTAGTAACTAAGGATTGCATTCCTGGGGTTGGTGGGTGATGGAACCCATTTCTCATATAGCACAACTTTTTGTAATGGCTTCCATGTTCATAATTTGAGGCTGACCCTGTAATTTATTTAGAATTAAGGATTCAAAATATCAAAGGAATTAATTTACCTACATGATTATTAGAATAAAACATCCTGTTAGAATGTTCAAAGTATTTCACATTATGTAAGTTAGGTTAGGCCTAAATTGCCAACTTCTTCAACTGCAATCCTATATCTGGGAGCAATCCCATTTGAACTCAATGTGACTTTTCAATAGACATGCATAAGATTGCAGTGTTATTTATCTTTTAAAATATTCCAGTACTGTACTACATTCGGTGCATGCAAAGGCCAGGAACGGAACCCCTGTGCAGAATGGTTGCCACCTGCATATATGTATACACACATAACATAAAATCAAGGTAAATCACAAGTTTTAAAAACTATTTTATGAAAATCAGGTAGGGCTGGAAAGCACCCTTGTCAGAAGCTATGAGGAGCCACAACTAGTCCATGCAGAGTAGACAATACTAAGCTAGATGGCATGGAATAATATTTGAATCAGTATTAAGCAGAGTCTTAACTCATGATGACTATCCTTAAAATATAATCATAGAAACAGTCTAAATGTTTACAGTAGAAGGGGGAAAGTCCAATCTTCTTCAAGAAGTATCAAATGCCTCCTTGAAGGGGCAGATCTTGAGTGAATACCAGCAGAGGAGTCTCTCAACATGCTTTCAGTGGGAGCATATTCAAAAATGGGAGATCACCATAGAGAAGGTGAGACTCCATGCCCTCACAATCTTCACCTCTGTAAATGGCTGGACACAGAGGAGTGCCTTCCTAATCCTAACCCTGTAGATCTGAGGAATTAGGAAGGGGAAGGGCTGTAGCTCAGTGGTAGAGCATCTGCTTTGCACATCAAAGGTCCTTGGTTCAATCCCCAGCTTCTCCACTTTGAACTGGAAATGTCCCCAGTCTAAAACCCTGGAGAGCTGCTGCCAGCTTGATGGACCAACAGTCTGACTTGGCATAAAGCAGTTTCCTATGCTCCTAACAGTCACAATGAGAAATTGCCAATAGAACTTCTTCTGTCGATGTGGTCTCAAGGCATATGAGGCCATCACTTCACTGAAGGGCTAAGAAGGTCAAGATCTGGATAGGTAACATTGAAAACCACATATTCCAGACTATGCTCCATGTTCCTTTCGTTCCATGACAGAAGAAAGGTGAGATATAAATATAAGAATAAAGGGAAAAAACATTAAAATAATTTGGGATGTGTGCTAAGGGCAAACTAGTGAGAACATAGTGAATACAAGATTTGGAAAAGGTCTTTTTGGCATGCAGTTGTCAAAACAGCACGGATACAAAATATATGTATTTTAAAACGTAATAGGCAGAAGTGTAAAAGCGAGGAAAACAAATGTGTTGTTTCTTTATTTGGCTACATAAAGAGGCGAAATGTGGAATTAAATGCTTCTGAGCAGACTTTTCCAGAGCATATAAACTTCCCTGAAGAAAGAAAAGGCAGATTTTTCCTAGTGTACATCCCATTACCAGTAATTTAATACCGTGACATCTGACCTGCATGGATTTAGGCACCCACATATTCCTGAACGAAATACATTTTATAGAAGACTAATGTGACTTGTTAGCAGGGATTTCAAAGCTTATTCCGGATTGATGTGCACCACTGCTCTTTGTTTGCTTTGCTAATGAATACATATTAAGAGGAAAATATGTCTCTGGTAGCTGACCTTGACCTTTTAAGGCTCCGACCAGGTATGTAAAGATAGCCCCCAGCCCCCCCCCCCGTCACCCACTCCCACTCCTCCTCCCCCCACAGCTCACAGGATTAAGAATGCTTATTGAAACCTCAAATTGCTTGTTTAACTCACATGGAAATGCATATCTGCATCTTCTTTCTGATTAAAGTGTCAGAAAAATTCCACTTCAGTGGTGTGTAAAATTTGTATAAACTCCATCCCCAAAACAACATTATCATTATAGTGCTCAGACTGCAAAAAGATTGGCACCCGCTCTCTCCCTCTCCCTCTCTCAATCACCACACTTTCTTTTCCCCCCTCCTACATCTAATTTTCCCTTACGGGGGAAAAATAATTTGAGAAATGGATTTTGTTGACTGGGTTTTTCCTTATTCTGTGAGCACCCTGCATTTAAAAACATATAGCTAATTTCTATATGGAACAACACGAAACAATTTTACATTATGGGTAAAAAAAATAAATATATAGTGCAAGCACACGCGCTAGACATTCATACGAATTCATCAAGAGTAATTATGAGTGAGCTCCAGGATAAAATGCAAAGGATAAGTTTGAAAAACACATTGTAAGAAGCACTTAAAGTTCTGCCTATTTACATGGCAAAAAAAAAAGCAGCCTGTCTTTGGAATATAAATGTAGCCTCTCTGCTCAACCAACTGTTTCTTGTTTATGACAAAGAAGTAAATAAACCATTGATCTGACAGCAGGGCACCTGCCTTACCAACCGACACTGTATCAGTGGTCCCTGAACCCTCATTATTTTTCCTCAATTAAAGTTCATAGTCTCCTAAAGTCTGTGCTGAGCAGATGTACAACTGTTCTTGACTGCAGAACACAGAAGAATCACAAATTTAAAAAACTACTGCCATTTCATAAACCCTAGAAGTGCTGTAGTAGGGTTTTCTTTGGGGGGGGGGTATTACAAAAGCAGTAAACAGTATTTCTCTTTTATAGGATACTTCAGCAGCACAGTGCTGAAAATAATGTCTAAGTTCAGGAAAATGTCAAATAAGCAGTGTTTTATATGTATGGTAATGCAGTTTTTAAATATCTATATACAATATTCAAATAATTGTTGCAGAAATGTGAAAATTATTCAGTTGACCTAACATAACATTTGAGGTATGAGGAAAACCAAACAGGAATCAATAATCTGAATGTATGTATATAACGATTGATATATCAAGGGACTTGGAATTAATCCAGTGTATGCTTCATTACTGTTTTGTTGATTTTTAATTTTTTAATTTAAATCTTTTAATAAAATTTTAATAATACAATAAAGTAATTACACACAATATTTCTGCTTATTTCTGAAGCCCTTAAGAAACAGGGAAGCAAGAATGCTGCTGCAGTATTCAAAGGGGTGAAAATGGGTGTTATAATTCCAAATGCTGTAACTGATGAAAATGGATGGCATTATTTAGAAACTGACTCAGAGTTTAATTGTAATGAACTGGGCAGAAAGACTCCACACTAGAAACCAAGAAATGCCCATTTTGTGTTAAAAGAATTCATGTTAGTTCAAGAGAATGACTGAATAAAAACATGGGAGGAAGGGAAAGGGTTAAAGTTCACATTCAACACATTGGTCGGCCTTTCTCTCTACCCCAATTTTGTACCTGCAGCATGTGTAGTATGAACTGTGCAGACTGCAAGTCTTTAGGTCAGAATCAATGCTTAAAGCATCATTGGCTACACTTGCCATTTTAGTAGGTGAGCTCCTCCTCCCCCTTGGGAAGAATGCATTATTGTTTAATGCTCCAATATGTGCAAGCCACTGTCTGAATTCAGGTTTCAGGCGGTGTGGTAGAAAGAGAGTAATTTAAAATATTACTCTTTATTAAAATATTATTATTTAATGACTGACCAATGTTATTTCCTCTCAGTGCTGTGAAGCAGATACTGCCAGCGAGGTATCTGTCAGGAACGTAAGCATATTTTGCATTGGCACTGAAGCTGCATGCATTAATAAAAGAAATTAAAATCATTTTGGTATCGTAAGCTGGTATTTCTGAAAAGAGAAAGAGGCAGTGGAGAGAAAGAAGGATGGCTTAGGAGTACCCACTTCCCAAGGATGGCAAATAAACGGATGACCTTCGGTGCCACATGGGTGCACAGCTTACAACACAAGCAATTGCAGCTATTTTTATATTTACAATAGACAGATTCTTCTTTCTGTTCTCTTGCTCACCCAAGGTTTCTTCTTTTGGATTGTTTTTCAGGAAGCAACCCAATCTGAACAAGTCTTTACCCTGAAAATTATTCACGCTGAACTGATGACTTAGTCAGAATAACGCTCAATGTGTACGAAAGCATCTTTATACAAGAAGAAGCATCAATATTTTATGGGAGGCAGAAATCACTTAGCACAACTGTCAGCTACATTCTGGGACAAAGGGTTTACAGGTAAAAAAAAAAAGTGCATTGCTTCTAATGTCCACTTTAATGTCACTGGTACAACATGCAAGCAAATGTTTCTCAACAGTAAAATATTCCACCACGATTTGGCAAACAAAGGTTCTGCTGGCATTTAATTTTATTATGGTCTACCGGCACTCTTCTGTTCGGTTGTGGAGTTCCCTTAAATGGGCAAGTGTTCAGCAGTGGCTTGTGCTTAGTAGAGTTCCCTTGCGGGAGAGGGAAATTATTTGGTGTCGCAACAAGGCAAGATGCACTTAGTTTTCTTGTATGTTGCTGCATAAAATACCAGCAAGCTTCCTAACATATGCAGCCTTGTTAGTGTTGTCTTTGCATGACCTGAATTTTGGCCAGACCATGAACAAAAGCAGCAAGTAAAAAACTGCCATATGTACGACATAATACTTGGCATTTCAATGGCACCCAACACTTACCAGTAAGTCATGTATAGTGGTACCTCAGGTTAAGTACTTAATTCATTCCGGAGGTCCGTTCTTAACCTGAAACTGTTCTTAACCTGAAGCACCCCTTTAGCTAATGGGGCCTCCTGCTGCCACTGCTTCCGCGCCGCTGCCAGATTTCTGTTCTCATCCTGAGGTAAATTCTTAACCCGAGGTACTGTTTCTGGGTTAGCGGAGTCTGTAACCTGAAGCGTATGTAACCTGAAGTGTATGTAACCCAAGGTACCACTGTATAAAGACATGTACATCCAAACGTCAAAACCAATAGCTATAAGCACACTTACTCGAGAGTAAGCCCCACTGCTCAAGGCCCACTCAATACACTGGGGATGTAAAAGATGTTGGATTCCAACCCTCACCAGCCCCTATCAGCATGGCCAATGGTGAGGGAAGATGGGAGTTCAAGAATATTTGGAGGTCCCCATTACTGGAATACAGTGAGACTTGCTTGTGAGTAATTATGTACAGTATTGCGCTTCTGGCCTAGTAACTGGAAAACTTGCAACCTGCCCTATGTACCATTGCATACTGAAATCAATAGTGCTTTCTTTCAAATAAATGTAATAAACTTGTTTACAAATACCCTTTCTCAAATTAGAGATTCCACATTGGTTTTCGGTAGTATGGAGAGTATAAGAAGCCCGTCAAGTATTATTGTAGACTCTGAAATACACACATATTAGTGAAAGGAAATGGGCTGTACTCTTAGCTCCCACCCCAATGTCACCCCTCTTTTCCTTCTGTGATAAGAGAGCCGAACACATGAGCTCCTGTTTGTGAGTAGGGGCTCCCTGCAGCCAGGCACAAGGGCCAAGGGCATGCTGTTCATGTGAAGCCCCTACTTGCTAGCAAGAGGTCACATGTTGGACTTCCTTCTACACACCCACATAAAACACGTGGGCAGAACGGGGGGACTGAATGGGGTGGCACCAGCAAGATTTTAAGTGCAGCCTTACTCCTCTCCCTACAACCAATGGTCTACAGGCAAATGATGTATCAAGAAAGAGAACAAAACTTAATTGTCCAGATTCCTCAGGAAATAGGGAATGTTTGCTTCCATTTTGGATTGGTTAGTCTTAACTATAGCTTAGAATATACAAGCCAACTTCAAACTGTGGTTTGTGATCCTGGGTTGTTTCCCTTAATTACAGTTTAGATTAATCACGGCACATACGACAGTAATTTTAAACCATACAAAACCGTCCATTTTCAAGGGCAAAGAATGAAAATTTGTATAACTATAACCACTCATATGGCATCATCAATATATAAGCAAGAAAGGCAAATATTTGCCCTCGAAAGCTTACAATCTAAATTTTGATAATACGGGATGCAACAAAGAAAAGAGAGAAATTGCATTTCAAACATGCACTACTAGATGCTCTGGAAGCAGCCCCTTTATTACCAGAGTCTGAAGGAAATACTGTATATCCTGTACTTAGAAAAGGAAACATTAGACTTACCATCGTATCTGTGAAGTGACAAATATTGCCTTATAATGAAACCCTTGTATTACAAACCAAAGCTGATAATGATTGTGCTGTGGTAACAATAAATGTTCCCTCATTATATTTCATTGTCTCATAAGTCCTTGGATTGACTTTTGTCATGCCCACAACAAAGCAGCATTGGGGCATTGTGAGATCTTTTTCCCTCCTTTTTTTCTTTTTTGGCACTGGATGTTTCTCTTTATAATGTCCTTTCCTTCTACTTAACTTTGTGTGTGCACGCGCGCATGACAAAAAGGTCTACAGATTATTCAATATTGGTTTTAGCATGAAATAGGATCAGTTTAGCTATGCACATCTAGTATAGAAGTCATATATGTTAATTGGCTTCATGTACACAACAATTTGGGATGCGGGTGGCGCTGTGGGTTAAACCACAGAGCCTAGGACTTGCTGATCAGAAGGTTGGCAGTTCGAATCCCCGCGACGGGGTGAGCTCCCGTTGCTCAGTCTCCAAGTAGATAAATAGGTACAGCTCCGGCTGGAAGGTAAACGACGTTTCCGTGCGCTGCTCTGGTTCGACAGAAGTGGCTTAGTCATGCTGGCCACATGACCCGGAAGCTGAACGTCGGCTCCCTTGGCCAATAAAGCGAGATGAGCGCTGCAACCCCAGAGTCGGCCACAACTGGACCTAATGGTCCCTTTACCTTTACACAACAATTTATACATATGATGGCCTGGTACAAGCATGAGCAGAGAAGGGCCACAATGAGCCTTGGGCATGAATTCTTCCACCTTTCCCCATCTTCCTCCCACGCAGCTGGGAGGACAAGTTTGGAAGCTTCTGCTTTGGGTTAGCCAGAAGCTGCGGTGGTTAACATTAATTACAACTAGTTTAAACAAATCAGCTTCAGAAATCAGGGTCAGTTGCTCAGTCTATGGTTTAGCATGAGGTACAAACGTGGCTAATATCTCTGCAGTCATTATAGGATTCTGTCATGCTCTCGCCTTGTAATTAGGCAGTGGCTATATATCTCTAAATGTCTCATGCCAGGGGATATCAATGCAAACTCATCTACTTGGCAGATAAACTGGTGTTAATTTTGCATACTACCCTGCATGTGGTTTACAGGAGCATTGCAATTCGGTGCCAGATGCACTCTATGCTAGACAGGTATTTGGTCCAGCGAGTCATCAACTCAGGCCTTTAAAAGCATAAGAGTATGGTTGTTGCTGTTTTTTGTTTTTTTGCATTTTTATTTTAGATCTTGTGATTGATGTGGAAATTGTTCAGTTTGCTTGTATATTTTTTGATGTTTTTATTGTTTATGACTACTTTTGTTATGTTGCAGTTATATATATTTTCAAGTTGTAAGCTGCCTTGAGTGTGGTTTGAATTGTAGAAAGGCAGCATACAAATAAAATTACATATGTATGTACAGTACATTCCTGAGTGAATAAAATGGTGACATTCAGCCCAACCCACTGCTAGTTCATTCTAGAATAGTAGAATTATAGCTAGTTTCATCTCATGGAAGTCTGTGGTAATAAGCATGGCTCCCTTCTACTCACAATGTATGCAAGAATAACAGTTTTTAAATGGAAGGAAACGTACTGCCTTATTATTCCTGCAGCACAGAAAAGATGTTATAGTTCTTACAGGCCTCAGTTATAAATATAAGATAGCATGAACATAAAAACGATTTCCCTTGTGCTTTAATGGCGCCTAATAAATCAAGATTGCATATTAAATAATACATAGCATAATAATTAATTAACAAGACCAATGCTAAAGATACTACTTTGATCTCGGAATTGCTAGGCTTGGTCCAGAGTCTGTTCCATCAAGACCTCCACAGATCTAAATGGTTTAGTATGTCCCCATAAAACAGAATGCATGGGGCGGGGGAATTGAACAAACATATTAATGATAAACTCAGTAAAGGTGTATTCAATTCAACGTTATAACACTAACTTCTACAGCACATGACTTATTAGAAACTTCATCAAGAATGTAATGATTAACCATAAGGTAAAGGTAAAGGGACCCCTGACCATTAGGTCCAGTCGTGGCTGACTCTGGGGTTGCGGCGCTCATCTCGCTTTATTGGCCGAGGGAGCCGTCGTATAGCTTCTGGGTCATGTGCCAGCATGACAATGCCACTTCTGGTGAACCAGAGCAGCGCACGGAAACACCGTTTACCTTCCCGCCAGAGCGGTACCTATTTATCTACTTGCACTTTGACATGCTTTCAAACTGCTAGGTTGGCAAGAGGAGGGACTGAGCAACAGGAGCTCACCCCGTCGCGGGGATTCGAACCGCCGACCTTCTGATCGTCAAGTCCTGGGCTCTGTGGTTTAACCCACAGCGCCCCCCGCATCCCTCAATGATTAACCATACGTTGACATAAATTGAAGGGCCCACAATTAACTCTGCCTTCAAATGGATCCTATTCTGGATCTGCCTCAGTGTTTCTTCCCATTTAGGGATGGAGAAAGAATTTGTTTGCTCTGCTTTGCAGCAGACCCACCTGATCCAGTGCTCTAAAACTTGCAGTTCTCTGTCCAATTACACACTTCTCCAGGACGTAGTTTAGGGGTGGAGGAAGGGGTGCACAAAAATACATATTTTTACATTAAAATTCTCATAAAATGTGTATGTTACAGGGGGAAGCACTGAAATTGCTATGTTACATAGAAGGTACATACAAAATAAACACAATTGAAATGCAGACATTTCATGTGTTCTTTCAGAATATCCACACAAAACGAGATAGAAGACATCTATGATTGAGTGCCAGCAAAATTGAAATGATACAGGATTAGGCTGGTCATCCCATTCCGAATCCAATTAGACTCCCAATTCTGCCTGGATTCACACTCTAACTCTGAATGCGCACAGTTGCCTACATGCTAGTGCTTAGGAAGCAAATCCAGAAACTTTTCTCTCATTTTAAAGACACATAATACATAAAAATATTGTTGGAAAATCATTCATTAAGATCTGTTCTTCATGCTGCAAACTTTTTTCTCTAGTGAAAATCCCACTGGAATTTCTAGCACTAACCAAGAACGAGTTTCATATGACTCGTTTTGAAGTCTCAGACTTGGGGTTTAAACAACAGACTGTTGGTCCAGCAAAAACAATGTGAGGAAAGGGCACTGGAGCAAGAGTAGAGAGTATGCTTTGCTTGGAAATGGTCCAAGCTTTAATCCTTGTCACCTCCAGGTAAGGCTGGAAAAGACTCCTGTCTGAATTCTTGGAGTGCCACTGTAGACAACACTGAGTACAGTAGGGTTGCCATATGTCCGGAATTTCCTGGACATATCTGGAATACTGCAGTTGCAAGGATTGTCTGGGCAGAAATTGGCAAAATGTCCGGGGAAACGTCCAATTTCAAAAACGTCTAATTTCTTTGTGATTTTGCAAGAAAAGCTGTCCGGATTTTCACTTTTTGAAATATGGCAACTCTAATACTGAGCTAGATGGGCCAACGATGTGAGGTAGTTTTCTATGTTCTCAGAAAGTCACACCTGCAGATTCACAGCCACAATTCCTAACATTCTTTGCAAGGATATTACTTTTAGAGGCTGGCATAGTCCCGTAAACATTCAGGCAATTAAACTGTATCATTTTTCCTAGAAGCTGTTTGTGGTTGGCAAAAAATGTGCTGGACAAAATAGTCTAAAACTGATTTTGTTTTACAGGTAGGTTCAATAATAACAGGTCGTTGTGAAAATAAGGTGGGTAGGTCTTCTCTTCTAACAGAGCTGGCCCTACCATTTGAGTGAGGCAAGTGCCTCAGGTGGCAGATATTAGGTGGCAGCCCTCTCCAGCGTTTTCTTGTGAGCCCTCTGGGCTTTTACACCTGTTGAAGATCAGAGCCATGTGTGCCACATGTCTGTCATACAGCTCCTAAATTAGTCTACTGCCCTCAAGTTCATTGGAGGATGCGATCCAATTACCACTATAGAATTAAGATTAAACGGTCAATCCAGTCACCTTTTGCACATGAAATAGGGGAGCCATTTTGTTCTTTGCCTCGGGTGGCAAAATGTCTTGGGTTGGCCCTGTTTCCTAAACCCACCGACTGGGAAGCTGGCCTGGGTGTCCATGGAGTGTGTGATATGTTTGTGTGTTCATACCCACACCCTCACACACCACCTTTGTGTTCAGCTGAAGCATGGCCATTCTACTCTAGTTCAAGTTGTTGGGCAAACAGAAGTTCCCATTTCCAGCAGTTGCCCAATTTCTCCTGGGATGTTCCCCAATTGCCCTGTTCCACCTAATTACAGACATGCTCAAGTTCACTTTCTATGCCCCCCTCTATTTTCTATATGTCCTTACTTCATAGCTGTCAAGCATCCCTTATTTGGCGGGACAGTCCCTTATCCCAGCGCCATGTCCCGCTGCTGTCCCTTATTGATGAGGCTTCGTTTGGCTGCTGGCTGGGCTTTCTGCCTTTGGCTCAGATGGGCTCAGAAGTTGAACATACCTGTGCCCGGAAAATCCCTTATTTTGGCTGCTGATCCCTTATTTTCGAGGCTGCTGGTCCCTTATTTTCAAATCTGTAAGTTGACAGCTATGCCTTACTTGCCCAAGTTGTGACGATAATAAATAACAGGCTTTGCCAAGGAAGACAGTAAACATGCCCAACCTCAGCAAATCCAATTATTACAATTATTATTAATGTAGTCAATAAATTTACTCCAGTCTCTCTGGAATTTTGTGTCCTCCTTGTTCCTCACTCTGCAAGTCAGTTTTGCCAGTTCAGCATAGTCCATCATTTTCGTCTGCCACTCTGCAATCGTTAGTATATCCTGTAATTTCCACTTTTGGGCTAATAAAGTTCTTGCTGCAACTGTGGCATACAAAAATAGTCTTTGGTCTGCTTTCACAATTTCTTCCCCCATCAACCCGAGCAGAAATGCTTCCAGTTTTTTTGGGAAAGTATATTTGAACGTCTTTTTAAGTTCATTATATATCAGCTCCAAAAAACATCTTATTTTGTCACATGTCCACCATATATGATAAAAATCTCCATCCTTCTCTTTATATTTCCAATACATTCTATTATTCATTCTATACATTTTAGCCAATTTTACCAGTGTCAAATAACAATTTGTACATCATTTTCATTGCAATTTCTTTTAATGCCACACAAGCTGTAAATTTTAAATTTTCATTCCACAGTTTTAACCACACATCATATTCAACATTATACCCAAAATCTATTGCCCCCGCCTGAGCTTTATGAGCACACATCAGTAATAAAGAGCAGGAGGGGAGAAAGAAATGAATGAACTAAAAGCAGCAACAAACTGTGCATGCACAGCAGTCTGCACAAAATGCGGCAATTAAAAAACAGAATTCCTAACGCTTCTGAAGCGCAACCAGCACAAGACCAGGTGATTAAAAAAAACCCAAACCAAGGATAATCTTGGAAGGGGAGAATCCTTAGTTTCACATCTTTCCTTTTCACACCAGACCATCAGCTCTATAGCATAAGCTGATCAAACCACCCACCTGAACAGCATCTCTTTTGTTTTAATAATATAGTTCTGTGATTGCCCTGACAATAATAATAAAAAAATCCTGATAAGGCAAGGGGGGTGGGTGTCACTCTGTAGTTTTTAAGGAAAGATTAAGCAGAATTTTTGAAATGCCTTTCTAACTGAGCAACGATAACATTTAATGTGAGGTGCAAGGATTTGTTAGAAATCACTTTCTTTCACTAACATTACCACACTAATATATTTAACATAGGCATTTACATGCTTTGCATTTTAAGTGCCTCTGAAATTCAAGCACCAAGTCTGCACATTCCAGCTGCACCATCAGATGTAATGAGTTATGGTACTATCGGCATGTTGATAAGCTGTAGCCCAAAGAAGAACAAGAAGGAAGTATAAAAAATATGGCCAGAGGATGGGATAAAATTATCAGCGAGTGTGTTTTCCTGTTTGGTTTTAATCTACATTTAATTAAATTCTTATCTTCTGTGTACTTATGGTCGCATTTGAATGGCGAGACTGCATTCATTATGAATGGTAAAACTTAACTCAGAGAACATTTCATGTGCCTTCTTGTAAGGAGGAAGAAGAAAAATGCTTTCTTTATTCTTTACTCTTAGGTCTTATTAAAGAAGGGTTAAGTTTCTATGGGCTTAAGTGCTGCTGCTTCATATTTAACATTAAGGTTAACTGGTGCTGAAAAAGTGAACAGTAATCAATATATTAGCAATTTGGAAATGTTACATTCTAATATTTTAAACCAGCCGAACAAGCAAAAGCAGTAAGGAACCATGAAGTATAGTAAGGATTTTTTTTAAGTATAGCCAATGGATGATATACAAAAGAATTTGTATTAGCAATATTAAGGACAAGCCACAGGTTTCACCATAATTAAAGAACACCGTTATTCAGCGCCCCGCCCCCCCTTAGCAAGGAACTCTATTCAAAGAGATGGCTTGACAAACTTTTATTTTACATTTCCTTTTCAAGAATATCAGCACTCAGAATAAGAGGATGATCCTGCTCACCCATCTTTAATCACTGGTTTTTCTTTGGCTGGAATATGAAAGGCAGGATTGGTTCTTGTACATTATTTATGAATTCAATGCTTATTAGATACTGACTAAAATAATGCATGGTTTAGTCAGTGGGAGCTACTTAAAGCATTTTAAAAAAAATATTCAGACATCTTGGAAAAGATGGAGGCCTTCTTTGCGGTGACACTCAAATTGTGGAATCTCTAGAGCCACGTTTGGTTGGAATATCTCTGATGTCCTTTAGTCATCAGGTGAAGTCTACTCTGTTCTTGCATGCTTTCAAGAATATTTTAAGATTCTTTAGATTATTTTTGCGGGTTTTTATTTAGTATTTATCCATATGATTTTAGTAAGTTATTGTTGAGCTAGGGTCCCTTCAGGCCCGGGAGGTGGGTTCCTATACACAAACATCAGCACATGTGTAAATTTTTAGCATGCTGAATGAAGGCATGGGCAGCAGAGAGCATGGCCCCAGATTGCAGCAAAGGAGTGGTGAACCCTTCAGCTCTCTTCACACTATCTTTCAGTGCATGGGGAGTCATCTGGGTCCCTCCCCTTTCACAAACCAGGGGAAACACCCCGGTTTCGAAGCTAAAAGAGTGCCAGTGGCAGCCTCCTTAGCTGGCTCTCAGGGTCAGTCCCTAGTGCTATCCAGAATATTGCCAACAAGAGGCCAGGTTTCAAGTAGCCTAAATAAAAAGAAATAACCCACATGGCAGCTTATGATCTGCATCTTTAAGTAGGCGGGCATTCCCTGAATTTCTCATTCTCCATTATGGCGTTCTTGGTTGGATAACTGATTGTAAAAGATAACCCTCAAATGGGAGAGGGGAGTATGTATGCATTCATTTGTTTACATTGATATCCTGTCTTTGATCCATGAAATATGGCAGTGGAATAAGGCAGTCCCCACTTCAGCTGCCCAACCAGATGTAAACTGCTTCATTTGAGTGACGTTGGGGCACCATATGCCTGTAGTGTTGTGTTTAGTTGTCTGACTTGGGAGAGCCATTGATGTTTCCTGCTTCTGTTGCACTAGGGCTATGCAGAAAAAATTACCTAGGCTCACTGAAGCTCTTTTGCTGCCCTGAGCAGTGTCACCCAAGCAGAAACCCATACATTTTCAAGCTTTTATTACAATACACTTTAACAAAGTTCTGGAGGGGGAAAGAATCTTGTTTGCATCAGTGTGGGATCAGGACTGGGGCAGGCCACAAGATTCCTTTCATTTTTTAGTCAAGAGCTCTGTGACCCCTTCGTCCTGAAGCAGTTGCTTCCCACATATTGCACTTTCCAAATTTCTGATGTATGGGGAATGTTGTCCAAGTATCAATTTAAAATTGGGCTTTGCGTTATCATTATACAAAATACTTTAGAAGAAGAAATAATTCAAAACAAGCAGAAAAATGCTAACTGATCTAGCATACTGCTTAATTTGCTACTCATTACTTTTACCTCCATCTTTATCTCATTTTTTATTATTTAGACATTTTATGTGCCCCTCTTTAAAACTTACAATAAAATAACAAAATCACAAGTTTGCTTTGCTAGACTTGTCCTTCCTTCCTTCCTTCCTTCCTTCCTTCCTTCCTTCCTTTGGTATGGGGTGGGTGGAAAACAATTCAGATTGTAGCCTTGTATGATGACACTCATTCAGCCAACACCCTGCATATTCCAAACTGTGACAATACTGAGCTAAATGGGGGAAATGTCTGATCTAGTATAAGGCAGCTTCCTATGTTCCTGTGATGTGATTTTCCCACTGTACAGAATTAGATCCCTGCAGAAAGTTGGGCTGTGGTTAAATTGAAAGCACTATTTATAGG
Source organism: Podarcis liolepis (assembly GCF_965112155.1). Taxonomy (NCBI): domain Eukaryota; kingdom Metazoa; phylum Chordata; class Lepidosauria; order Squamata; family Lacertidae; genus Podarcis; species Podarcis liolepis. Next base: position 21,720,283 of record NC_139560.1, read on the forward strand.
GAGTCCTGTCCGTGTAATAACAACAGGTCTAGATTCTGTGAGCATATCCATGCATCAGAGACAGAGACAGAGAATGCATGCAAGACCAATGCTATATTTATTATTAAGATTTGTAAGTGAGGGCAAGGACCATAACTCACTGAAAGTGAAGCAATGAATTATGAGGCACCTAACCGCACAAGGCAACAGCAAATATAAATAAAAACAGCCAGATTGTGCAAGCCATGCTAACACCAAGGCAGTGTTTTTCATATATTGTTTTATGAAAAGCCTTTGACTTCTACAGCAAAAACGCCACATCATTCCTTTGTGGGCACAATATTAACAGGTTTGTTTAATCGCCTCATTACTAAGATCATTGTGTGAAAAGAAGGTATTTGGTTATAAAAAAAATGTGTGCAAGAATATGGATACTAACATCAGGATTAATAGTTGTGTGGATGTTTCAATGTTCTGGGAGTACAGTAAACCACAACTGTGCTTTGTATTGTATTATTGTACTCCTTGTATGCAGGAACATTGGTCCATCTAGCTCACTATTGTCCACAATGACTAGCAGCAGTTATCCAGGATTTCAGACTAGGGTCTCTCCCAGGTCTGCATAGAGACGGAAAGAATTGAACCTTGGACATTCTGCATGCAAAGCAGACACTCTTTGACCACTGAGCTACAATCATTCCCCATCTTCCAGTAATGTTGAAGTGGCATTATTTTACTTAACTGACTTATTCTAGTTTGTACTTATCCCCAGCCTAGTTCATGTGCTCCAGTGCCTTGATGCTCATGAGTCATTCCCCTGACCATAAGGCCTGTCCCATTCATTTCAATGGAGCTAGCAAGGTGCTTGCGGTTTATTTACGTAGGCAAGCCTCTGCTTCTATTGAAAGTAATGGGGCAGTGTGTAATTTGGAACATATGCTACAGGACTCTGGAACAGGGTATTTATGAACAGAAAGTTAATATATTCATCTTTTGATCACTAGGTAGTATGAAATACAAAACAGTTAAGGGCCAAAATTGTTCTGTTGATGCAATATCTGTTGTGTAAG